>NC_064624.1:178445619-178793119 GCF_023898315.1 Schistocerca nitens | reverse complement strand
CACAAGAATTGGATTCCAGCAACAGTTGATGATTTCAAGGAATCTGTCATGTCATTGAATACCAAACAATGCAAGGAAGTAAGAAAGTATTATTTGGTTCTCGAAAAGATATTAAGTGGTTTCATTGAAAATATAGCAGTAGTTATTCAATCTCAAAAAGTTGTTAACTACAAGCTATATAATTGGAAAACAGACTAAAAATAGAGGAGGAATAAAAACAACAACTTTCTATACAAATACAAGGAGACAAACTGAAGAGCAAGGAAGTCACAAAAGGAAGATACAAAGCATCTGAAATAGATTGAAAGTATGATCTGAACAATGATGAAGCAAAATGAAAACTATATGACAATATTCTAATATCATAAGAATATATTCAACTTGTTATCATCACTCAAGGGCTTATTATGAAAGTAAACAACAAGATAATTGATAAAAATATGTTAGATGATCTGCCACATTATCACCAGTAAATTGATTTGGATTGTAGATTTGTTTTCATCATTAAGATAACATACAGAGAGAAAAAATGAAAGTGTAGCTTTCTCATTCATGTTGTAGCTATTTATATATACAAAATTTTACGAAAATCCACAAAAAGCAATTAGAGATCATGTTACTGGAAAATATCAAAAACATGTGACAATGTCTCCAAGAATAAATCGTTCTCCCAACCAAATATAAAATATGATCTAATATTTATCAATGAACCAGATATGTATGTTAGACATCATAAGATAATGACTTAACACACATAAGTTTTAATGAGAAAGTTTTAAAATTAAGTACGAAACATTTCCCTATTAAAAAAGTTTTCAATTAAATGGCAGCAATCCCAAGAACATCAGGGTGCAGTCCTAAGGCTTCGCATGCTGTCACTAATACCGCTTACAATTCGAGGAATCTTTTTCAATTATTCAGAATAATAACAGGATTCTTTATAACAATAAGGAAGCATTTATGATAGCTGATAAAGAGAATAATCCTTGGTTTAAAGCTATGGATGCTGCACTGAAGAAATTGAGCTGAGAAATATGTTTGTTCTTTTAAATTTTTGATGATGAATTGGAGTATGATTGCTGCGTAATTAGATGTCAAAGACGAAATATTCAAAGTCAATTTATATACGTGGAGATAATCCAAATTGTGGAGAACTAATAAGAATCGAATTCAACTAAAACTCACGTTTTATTGGAACAACAACTTTTACAGGGTGTAAGAAACCTCTTATAAATTTACATTACCTTTATTTGCCCACCTACTGCATTTGTATTCAAAACCCAAACATTAAACATATACTTTATTTGCTTTCTTTCACAAAATTTTGTCAACAAGATATACAACAGGATAATGTGTTTTTGTAGCTCTTGCTGATAAAAATTTTCTTTCACTTCTTATCCATTCAATGTCTTCAGCTTGTACATGACTGGATTAGAATGGATAACGTGATCAATCATAAATATTTCTTTGAACAACTAGCTGTGTATTCCATTTCAAAAATTCCCCTAACTTTACTGATTCTAGCTTTATCTCTCATTTTAAATTGTGGTTTATCATTTTTTATACAATGGCAGGTAGTTTTATTATAGCTTCTATGCGTTTCATTTCTATTGTTGAATGTTATTAATGTTGTATACATGAATTAGTTTTATAATGAAGTCAGCCCACCCATAACTTTCTAGAAGAGCAAATGTCTTCCACATTATTTCTTTAAATGTTCTATTAAATCTTTCTGGAACTGGTGCTTTTAATTCAGTTGAAGCTGAATGATTATTAATGTTATATTTTTTATAATTTCTTGAAATACCTTGTAGCACAATGCTTTTCCATTGTCTGTTTGTAGATTACTTGGAGTTACTTTAAACATTTTTTATAAGGCTTAGCTACTTTTTTACCTTTTGTAATTGTTGTTTGGTAACTGCATCATAACCACTTATAGGACATTTCAAAACTACTAACCTTCTACTATTAAAATCAATATATCCTTTAGTTACTTCGAAGTTGTTATGTAATTCTTTACGGTACTGTTTAATTAAATTTTAAATTTTTGGATCAATGTTTGATTACAAATTTTTGATTTTATTTCTGATGTTTCCTAATCGTCCAGTGCGTCACCCATTATGGAAGTAACCTTTATGTTCTCCCCTATTTCCGAAATTATCCATTTATTAGCTTTAAAATATTATCGAATTCATGACCATCTGACTACAGATTTAGCATAAATATAGACAAATGACCAGATTAAGTTCATTGTAATCTTATATTCTTTCAATACACATTCATTTCGACCTAGACATTTAACTAGTTATTTTGGTGCATTGCAACCAAATAAACCAAACACAAATTTCTTGTCTCAACTCTTATAATAATATAACCAGTGTGTGCCATAATGATCAGACGTATCTAACTCTACTGTACAATATTTTCTATACCAAAATCTGATAAAGGTTTATTATATTATTTGATTACTTTTTATTTTTTTAATCTTTTCATCTGCAGAAGCAGGCTTATGACTGTGTCCAGTTCCTTCCTTCTCTATTGTAAAGTTACACCTTTTTTTGTTCTTCCAATTCTGCATCACCTTTCTTTTTGTTTATCTCTGCATTTGCAACAGCAACTGCACCACAAGCTGGTGAACCAGTGGTAGCTAAGTACAGTAATGCTGCGTAAAGTAATGGAAGAAATCCTCCTTAGTATTTTGTTAGTCCATGTCCTTTCTTTTTCGTTGTTTTTGTTGTTGTTGTTGTTGTTGTGGTCTTCAGTCCTGAGACTGGTTTGATGCAGCTCTCCATGCTACTCTATCCTGTGCAAGCTTCCTCATTTCCCAGTACTTACTGCAACCTACGTCCTTCTGAATCTGCTTAGTGTATTCATCTCTTGGTCCCCTCTACGATTTTTACCCTCCACACTGCCCTCCAATGTTAACTTTGTGATCCCTTGATGCCTCAGAACATGTCCTACCAACCGGTCTCTCCTTCTTGTCAAGTTGTGCCACAAACTCCTCTTCTCCCCAATTCTATTCAATACCTCCTCATTAGTTATGTGATCTACCCAACTAATCTTCAGCATTCTTCTGTAGCATCACATTTCGAAAGCTTCTATTCTCTTCTTGTCCAAACTATTTATTGTCCATGTTTCACTTCCATACATGGCTACACTCCATACAAATACTTTCAGAAACGACTTCCTGTCACTATACTCGATGTCAACAAATTTCTCTTCTTCAGAAACGCTTCTCTTGCCATTGCCAGTCTACATTTTATATCCTCTCTACTTCGACCATCATCAGTTATTTTGCTCCCCAAATAGCAAAACTCCTTTACTACTTTAAGTGTCTCATTTCCTAATCTAATTCCCTCAGCATCACCCAACATAATTCGACTATATTCCATTATCCACGTTTTGCTTTTGTTGATGTTCATCTTATATTCTCCTTTCAAGACACTGTCCATTCCATTCAACTGCTCATCCAAGTCGTTTGCTGTCTCTGATAGAATTACAATGTCATCGGATAGCCTCAACATTTTTATTTCTTCTCCATAGATTTTAATGCCTACTCCAAATTTTTCTTTTGTTTCCTTCACTGCTTGCTCAATATACAGATTGAATAACATCGGGGAGAGGCTACAACCCTGTCTCACTCCCTTCCCAACCACTGTTTCCCTTTCATGTCCCTCGACTCTTATAACTGCAATCTGGTTTCTGTACAAATTGTAAATAGCCTTTCGCTCCCTGTATTTTACCCCTGCCACCTTTAGAATTTGAAAGAGAGTATTCCAGTCAACATTGTCAAAAGCTTTCTCTAAGTCTACAAATGCTAGAAACGTAGGTTTGCCTTTCCTCAATCTTTCTTCTGAGATAAGTCGTAAGGTCATTATTGCCTCACGTGTTCCAATATTTCTAGGGAATCCAAACTGATGTTCCCTGAGGTCGGCTTCTACTTGTTTTTCCATTCGCCTGTAAAGAATTCTCGTTAGTATTTTGCAGCTGTTCTTTTTCGTTAGATATTCAATAATTTTTTCATAACAGATCTGCCTAACATTATGATTGAATTGCCACCAGTTTTTCTATCTCTCTTCTTGTAGCATTAGTTAAAAATTAAAATAAGTATTTGTTCATTATTGAGTTTAATTTCAGTTGCTTTGTATTCAGTTTTGGCACTAAGTAGCAATTTGCAATCATCCATTTATATTAACTATTTACATTAATTATTTATTTATGCAGAATACAAATTTTATGATTATGAATATTTTAATAGGTACTGAAACAATTCTATTGAAATTTTTCGATACCTGTGATTTACACATTACTGAAATTCCTATAGTCCCCAACCATTATTATCAATTACATGACCATACAAAAATTTGTTCCATACTTTATTCTTCTAACTGCAGTTTCAGGCACTTTTTCACCTAATCACATACCAGAAACATGCATTCTCTCTTTTACAGCTAGTTGAAGTTGTTTATATGATTCATGCCTTCTTTCTCAATCTATCTCATCTCTGTATACTGTTTACATGGTTCATCAAATGGAGTTTTTGCTTGATCTCCTTTGTCTAATCTCTTTTCTAGTGTGGCTCCAGGCCCGCAAAATCTATAGTCAGGTAGATGCATTTCAAAAGGTAATCACTTAATGTTTTAACTAGTCCTATTCGAAATTTGTCAATTTTCCGAAATGTATACAGAAAGTTAATAAAAAGTCTAATCAAGTATAGTATTTCTTTTAAATTCTTTTTATAATTAAACCAATTTATTTATTAAAATTTGTGTTATTCTTATTTTTAGTTATGATAATTTTTATTTATAGCTAATTCTTCACTATAAATTACTGCTAATTCATTAAGCCTAATATACACATTAAGCCTAATATACACATTAAGGCAGTTGAAATTTGAAATAGAGTTGTTGTTGAAAGTGATGGCATAAAAGATAGTAGTGGGAGTGTGCTTGGATTTAGTATACAGACTACTGTAGCTAATAAAAATGTGTTGCTAATGATATTCCTAAAGTTATTCCATTTGAACTAGTCAACATAAATTTTAATGTAGTTAATAGGATAATAGTAAAACATAAAGGCTGTTCTCATCAAGAAACTAATAACATTGCTTCATTCAAGCCTAATGCTAAACTTTGTAAACCAATAATTCGTTAACCACATTATCACACATACACTTAAATTTTTTATATTATTCAAGATTTAGAAATAAGTATAACTGATGAAAATGATAATTTAATAAACTTCAATGGTGCTTTTCTGATAGTTGTTTTAGAAATGGATTAGTTGCAGACTAAAGTCTGCTTTAGATGATGATAAAAAAAAATTTAAGATCAACAGCTATTAGTGTTACTCATTCCCTATGAATGTGAAAAGTAAATATAATCTAAATGTTCCTAACAAGGATGCTGAACTTATTATAAATATAGGAAATGGAATGCTTCATCCCACTCATAGTCAGTTGTACCTGAGTTTTAAGATTGTTACAGATGATGTGTCAGATTAACCAACATACGATGCAAAATCCAATCAAAAATTTATCCATAATTATGTGGTAAAGCTATTTCATTTTATAGCCATAAAAGAAAGGAAATAATATGCTATCTAAAATAGAACATCCATTTATTTCCTCATCATTTTTGCTACAATTGACTTCTTCTCCTGATGAAAAATATCCATGGAAGGGCACATACTTAATAATGGTAAAATAAATAGCAAGAAAAATGAAGTATCCACTGGAAATGCTTTGTGCATTTTTAAAAGATCATATAGGAATTACAAGGGAAGGTCTTTTCCACTTCACATTCCAGTGGAGATGCTACCCTGAGATAAACTGACCAAAGTGATGCTGGAATAAAATAAAAGAAATTCTTCCAGAAGGAGATAGAATTGTTGGATAAGCTATGGATAATCGTGTACCTGTTCTAAAATATGAAGCAAATTACGAACTTCAGTGATGAGAAAATACACTGGAAAACCATAAGTGGGAAGAAGAATTTTGAGCTTGATATCACAAATTACTATAACTCAGTGGAATTTGATATGCCTTTGTTTTTTTTGTGTGTTTCAGACTAATCATAAAAACAACCAGCTGCTTCATTCAAGTGAAACTACAGAATATCTATTTGAAAAACACGAGAAAGCTAGTTTTCCCACAGAGGCTATGGAATATTAATCCAACAAATAATTTCCTCAGAGCTTATGATCCATTTCTGGATTTTAAACGCATCACACAGTTAATGGGCGCTGTAGCCTTAAACCTATGTAATTTCATTACAAATTATCCAGTTTATACCATTACTATGACTCAAAGAAAAAAGTATTGTTACAAGTCAGAAGACAACAATGAAACTGTGTGCAACCTGTAATGACAAAAGTTCTTCAGATACCCTAATATATGTTATCATGTATGGAAAGAAAAATTTGACATATGATGCACAACACAATAGTAACTAAGACTTTCAAGCAGTAAAAAAAAGATCTGTATAAAAAATTCTAACATTTTACTCATAATTCGTAAGGTCTCACGGAGCTTACATAAATAGAGGTCTTCCTTTTACAGGCATCATAAGTCAACTGGATGAAACTCCAGCTGTGTGACTGCAAAGTGAAAGAGGAGATGAGATACAGCCTGAAGACTAATTAGCCATTGTGAGATAACGTCGAGAACTTGCACTGCTTGAGGTATGAAAATAGAGTGGATTATGCTGCCTTTTATGGTTACCTCAATATATAAGCTGTGTTTCCATTCCTCAAACATCTGCTAGCGACATTTTGTGGTTCAAATCCACTCAAATACTGGGCATTTTTTAAAAATCCTGTGTTGTGTAGCCTATGGTTTCTCCACACAAGAGGAGTTTTCCAGGGAAAAACTGTGTTTTAATAGTCAGTTTTCAAATAAATGGAGCCCCTGCTCAAGAAACTCAATAATCCAAGCAATTTCAATTTCCTTAAAAAATGGGTGAGCCCTACAAGTAAGTGTTTTGTATAACTTTACTGGTTGTGAAAATTTGAACACAAGATGTGGAAAGAAAACCTGTATGGTGTTAATAAGGATTTAAAGATTATTTTGACAGATAGATATGTGAAATTAGTAGCTGAGTGCGACTGTCAGTTTTTTGAAGATTTGAGATATAATGTAATGAAGAAATTTAAAAATAACAGTAATGAATTGGTGATTCATAACTCATGCTATGAATTCTATAAAATTTTTTTGCCTCAGAAAAATATTTTCTGTTTTATTCATTATGGAACCTCATAGGGGACGACCATCCCTTGGAATTATTAAAAATATAAAAATATAAAAGATCAGATATGATAAATCATTCCTTTGATGGGATTACTCCGACAGTATTTCTTTATTTCCCTCCATGTATCTCTATTTCCTTCCATTTATCTGCATTTACCTCAATATCCCTCAGTTTTTCTCCATTTATCTCTGTTTCCCTATTTATTTACTACAAAAAGCGAAATTACTAGGAAAAAATGGCTTATAGTAAAATAAATATGTAGGTTTTGGGCTAAAAGTCAGTATGTTGGAATTTATAAGGGCAATGGATAAGTATTAGAGGAGAAGGTACTAGAAAATTAATTTAATTGCTATTAAAATGTGGGGAGGAAGATGTCCAAACAACTCTGGAAGTTGCGGAATGACTTGAGAAAACCAAACCTCTATCAAACTGAGGGATGTTAATGTTGGGTTGTACTGAAAAAAATTTTTAGAATACATGATTTTTAATGGAAGTGATGAGCTGAATCGCAACATGAGTGAATTGGAAATAGACTGTACAACAATAAAAGGAATTTGAACAGATAAAAAAGATTTTAAAAAGAACAAGGATACTAAGCTGTCCCAACCTCACTGAGAATCGTCATATAACCACTGAGCTTTCGGATGCAGAATATCGTCAGAGATTTATCTAATAAAAGAGGTGTAAAAGTAAATAGTGGCAAGAAATGTTATTGTCTTTCCCAGGTGAGTCCTTACAGAGCGTGAACATTGTCACTCTTTCACTGGGAAAGAGATATTGGCAATAGCCTGGACTTTCAATATAATTCGTTTACTAGCAGGGCATAAGGTTATCATACTCTCATATCATAGAGCAACTGTTTCTCTGATCAGCCGCAATTTATTAAACAATAGAGAGGCAAGACAGGTGTTATTCATGCAAGAACAGGATTCTCAGACAACGCATGTAAATGGAGAAATGTACTGAGTAATAAGTGCTCGAATTTACAACCGGTAATGAAAGTGAACACTGATGATCATGAATTCATAGATGATCTTTGAGTTTATTTTTTGAAACAGGGCATCAGTGCCAGAAAGCTCAAAGAATTAACAACTAATATTAGACAAAAATAATTATCTATGGATTGCAAAATACTGAAGAAACTGCAAGCAGATGAGGTTCATCACAACCTAAGAGAGAAATTTAATGTATCGAAGTGAAATTTTAGGAATTCATATTTGGCGACTTTGTGTCCTGTATAATTTATATAACTGGTCAAACGTCAAATACATGATATCGTCATTTTGACCATAGTAATGCAATAATGGCAGAATGAAATGCAAAGGAAGAATAAAAGACGTAAAATCATGAAAATAGTGTGAGTTATGTCGGAAAACAGAGTGGAGTGAATAAGGAATTAATTATGCCTCTTATTCAGTCTTGTCAGTAAAATATAGGAACTAGCAGCAGCAGGTCTTTATCGAACATTCACAGCACGACTTTCTGTCATATTAGAAGTTTGGACAAAATTGGAGAAACTTCAACTGATAATAAAGGCAATTACAAAGATAATCAAAATATCCACAGGTGTACTGCCGGTCTACAGTGTCCAACGGGCACAATATTTCGGCGATCATACATGTCGCCATCATCAGGTGAAATGGCGGACTGAGCTCGTGTGAACGTGCCGGCACGGAGATCCGTGGTCGTCACAACTATACGTTTGCTCGATTTACTCTTGATTATCCCAATCGCTGGTTCCCAAGCCTTGCTAAGATTATAGCCACAGTCACGGTTTATGAGGTCGTCATTGGTGCGAATTTCGATGGCCTCTCTAACAACGCTGTCCCAGTGTTTCGACGTCTGTACCAGAATCCTCGTGCGTTCATACTCCATAGTGTGATTTTCCGACAAACAATGTTCAGCGACCCCCGACTTGCTCGGATACATCAGTCGAGTGTGCCTCTGGTGTTCACGGCATCGATCGTCGACGGTACGCATCGTCTGACCAATATACGACTTGCCGCATTGACACGGAATCTAGTACACGTCGGCCTTCCTCAAACCTAGGTCATCTTTGGTGCTCCCCATCAGTGCACTAGTTTTATTCGGAGGACAAAACACAGTTCCGACCCGATGTTTCTTCAAAATGCGTGCGATTTTCCCCGAGAGTGCGCCTGTATATGGAATAAACGCAGTGCCTACCTCCTCCCTCGTGACTTCATCCATCTCCACAGGTTGTGCTGTAGTGGTTGGGCGGAAAGCACGTCGAATCTGCCACTCTGAGTACCCATTTTTTCGAAATACAGTTCTCAGATGTTCCAATTCTTGGGGTAGACTCTCTGCGTCAGCGATAGCGCGCGCCCTATGTACTAGAGTTTTAAGCACCCCATTCCTCTGTGAAGGGTGGTGGCAGCTGTCTGCGTGCAAATACAGATCAGTGTGCGCTGTCTTCCGATACACCCCATGACCTAGGGTGCCGTCAGCCCTTCTCTTGACCAAAGACGTCAAGGAAAGGTAATTTACCCTCCGTTTCAGTCTCCATAGTGAATTTGATGTCGGGGTGTATGGAGTTTAGATGTGTAAGGAAGTCAAGGAGTTTATCCATACCATGTGGCCAGATGACGAACGTGTCGTCCACGTAACGGAAAAAGCAAGTAGGTTTCCATTCGGATGACGACAGGGCTTCCTCCTCGAAGTTCTCAATGTACAAATTCGCTACCACCAGTGAGAGTGGGCTACCGTGTCACCACCTACATCATATTCCCCATCCCTATCAAGACTATTCCCTGGTCCACCCACTATCACTATCTGATCCTCCTCCATAAAATTCCTATGCTGTCAGTCACTTGAGCCAACCCTGCACTAGGCTGGTACTCTCTCCCCAACACTTCCTGCAACTGCTGGCCCACACCTTTACCATGTGAACTACCTAGCAGCAGCACCTTCTCCTTTCTGTTAGACTTTGCAACTAACTTAGGCCTCCTAACTGCTGGGGACTGCTGCATGTTTCCTACACCTACAGATACAAGAGGATCCTTTTCACCCAACTCTGACAGTTGGTCAAATCTATTGTATATGCGCAAAGTACAACTGTCTGAATAGCTCCTCCTCCTAGCTGCCTTCTTGTCAACTGCCAGTTGCCATTCCCCAACGCCCTTCACCCTCCTCAAGCTATCTAATTCTTCCTTTGCGTATTGTAACTGAACCTGAAGGGCACAGATCTTACACTCCTGCTCCCCTATCGAATTATTTCTACTACAGATTCTGCATTCCCTGGAGACGATCTTGCTAGAATGCCCGCTGGCTTCCTCACTGCATTCCCCCCAATGAACACACTTTGAACAAAACCCACACTGTAACCCACTACTCACAAACCTACGACAGAGCCCACACTTCTGACTCACGGTAAAATTTTACAGTGACAGATAAAAACTAAACATCTAAGTTACCTATGTTCAGTTACACCAGTCAAACTATTTATAGAACTAAGAAAGCGGTCTCCAATTCTCTCTC
Source organism: Schistocerca nitens (assembly GCF_023898315.1). Lineage (NCBI taxonomy): Eukaryota > Metazoa > Arthropoda > Insecta > Orthoptera > Acrididae > Schistocerca > Schistocerca nitens. Next base: position 178,782,377 of record NC_064624.1, on the reverse strand, counting down.
TACTAAGGAAGCAACAACTCTTATTAATACTACTAAATCACAACTAATTCCAACACCAACAAAGCTTCACAAAATTTGCTAGCTAATACCAAAAATTCAAGTGGCCACTGGAACACTCAACGAAGTTAAAACATAGAATGAAAATTTTACTGAAACATTTCAGTAGAAACAATAAGAAACGTCAACTGAAAACTAAAGCACTAAATTTACTAAACGACTTCGACGCACAGAAAACTAAAAAACACAGCGAGCGAACGTTTCCAAACGTTTGTTGAATCGTTGTTTCTCCACAAACAGCACGAAACACCGTTGAAAACTATTACTTAGTAACTGTATAACAGTGCACAAATAATTTTGTCAGTACTTCGCTTTATAACCGCTACAGTAGCAACTGCGCGCCGCCAAATGTAAACTCACTACTGAGGTGTGAGGTGGACGACGTAAGCACACGCACGAATAACAGACCACTCGAGCGAATAACACGGGCAGAACGACTGAGATTAATGAAAATCCACTAATAAGTTACTTTTATAGCAAATATTGACACAAATAAACTTTAAAACAAGTAACTGAACACTAAAACTTTATAAAATATCGACGAGTAGTTTCAACAGCAGTCCAACACAAGCGACGTCACACCAAAGAACTGTATTCTTTGTTTCCACTTTAGTATCATCTGCTCATACTGTTTGTCACATAATAAACACAACCCTGCAAAATTTCCTTTTCTTGCTTTAATTTTTAAGACCAGTGTACGTTCCAAAATGATTCTGCATATCGATGTTAATGATTTGGGCCTGTAATTTAGTGGTTTACTCCTACTGCCTGTTTTCAATGTTAGGGGACCTGAGCAACTTTCCAGTCTTTGGGTATGGATCTTTCATCGAGAGAGCGGTCGTATACGATTGTTAAATATGGAGCTACTGCATCAGCACATTCTGAAAGGAACCTAACTGCTATACGATCTGAACCGCAAGCATTGTTTTCATTAAGTGATTTAAGTAGCTTCATAACTGTGAACATATCTACACTCCTGGAAATGGAAAAAAGAACACATTGACACCGGTGTGTCAGACCCACCATACTTGCTCCGGACACTGCGAGAGGGCTGTACAAGCAATGATCACACGCACGGCACAGCGGACACACCAGGAACCGCGGTGTTGGCCGTCGAATGGCGCTAGCTGCGCAGCATTTGTGCACCGCCGCCGTCAGTGTCAGCCAGTTTGCCGTGGCATACGGAGCTCCATCGCAGTCTTTAACACTGGTAGCATGCCGCGACAGCGTGGACGTGAACCGTATGTGCAGTTGACGGACTTTGAGCGAGGGCGTATAGTGGGCATGCGGGAGGCCGGGTTGACGTACCGCCGAATTGCTCAACACGTGGGGCGTGAGGTCTCCACAGTACATCGATGTTGTCGCCAGTGGTCGGCGGAAGGTGCACGTGCCCGTCGACCAGGGACCGGACCGCAGCGACGCACGGATGCACGCCAAGACCGTAGGATCCTACGCAGTACCGTAGGGGACCGCACCGCCACTTCCCAGCAAATTAGGGACACTGTTGCTCCTGGGGTATCGGCGAGGACCATTCGCAACCGTCTCCATGAAGCTGGGCTACGGTCCCGCACACCGTTAGGCCGTCTTCCGCTCACGCCCCAACATCGTGCAGCCCGCCTCCAGTGGTGTCGCGACAGGCGTGAATGGAGGGACGAATGGAGACGTGTCGTCTTCAGCGATGAGAGTCGCTTCTGCCTTGGTGCCAATGATGGTCGTATGCGTGTTTGGCGCCGTGCAGGTGAGCGCCACAATCAGGACTGCATACGACCGAGGCACACAGGGCCAACACCCGGCATCGTGGTGTGGGGAGCGATCTCCTACACTGGCCGTACACCACTGGTGATCGTCGAGGGGACACTGAATAGTGCACGGTACATCCAAACCGTCATCGAACCCATCGTTCTACCATTCCTAGACCGGCAAGGGAACTTGCTGTTCCAACAGGACAATGCACGTCCGCATGTATCCTGTGCCACCCAACGTGCTCTAGAAGGTGTAAGTGAACTATCCTGGCCAGCAAGATCTCCGGATCTGTCCCCCATTGAGCATGTTTGGGACTGGATGAAGCGTCGTCTCACGCGGTCTGCACGTGCAGCACGAACGCTGGTCCAACTGAGGCGCCAGGTGGAAATGGCATGGCAAGCCGTTCCACAGGACTACATCCAGCATCTCTACGATCGTCTCCATGGGAGAATAGCAGCCTGCATTGCTGCGAAAGGTGGATATACACTGTACTAGTGCCGACATTGTGCATGCTCTGTTGCCTGTGTCTATGTGCCTGTGGTTCTGTCAGTGTGATCATGTGATGTATCTGACCCCAGGAATGTGTCAATAAAGTTTCCCCTTCCTGGGACAATGAATTCACGGTGTTCTTATTTCAATTTCCAGGAGTGTATTTATAAGTTACTCATGGTTTGAGCTTAGCTTCAAAGGATTGAAAGAGGCTTGAAATGTGCATTCACTCCAACGTGCAACACAAGAAATAGAACAAGGCAGCAGCCCTCAGACGATATAGGTCCACAGTGATGTGGATGACACCAGCTTATATGATATACACACGCAGAAACTCTGAACAGCCTACGAAATTTTGCTGCTGGAATTTCAACCCACCTTACACGTATATAAAAATGGAAGCATCTGTGTGTCTGTCCATTTCCATGCATGTGCATGAGTGGGTACATGTGTCCTCCAGGATAGCTGCCGAATGTCTAGAGCAGTTTCGAACAACATGGTAAGAACATTATTTGGAAAAGTACTTTATTGAGGTAGGGCGTTCGTAATTCCCTAAGGTGGGAGGTTGGGGGGGGGGGGGGAAGGAAGAAGGAAGTTGAAGGTGAAATGTAAAAACAAGGGAAACGAGCTGCGAGAGTCGCACATACAGTTGCTGTGTTTTCCAGGCTCAGTGCTGACAGCTCACTTTGGCATTTAACTGGGTGGCAGAGCAAAACTTTGGACTGTATATACGTGGAGTCTGTTCTTTTAGACAGATCTGAAAGCATCCTCTGGCATGGATAACAGTGGCGACTCGGTCTGGCATGCAAGCAATGAGGCATTTGTAAGATGCTTGAGAGTGTTGGCATCACATCTTCACACGCAAGCCACTATATTCCTGTAAATTCACATGAGTGGGGCGAAGACCTCTGATGCTACATTCAACCACATCCCAGATGTGTTGAATCGAGTTCAGATCTAGCGAGTTGGGGGTCAGCACATCTATTGGATCTTGCAACTGTGTTCCTTGAACCACTTCATCACAGTCCAAACATGATCGTCACTAGGAGATGCATGTGGTTTGCAATCAGTGTATGATAGTCCCTGGCAGTCATGGTGCCTTGCGCTAGCCCTACTGGTCCCACAGATAGCCAAGCGAATGTTTCCCAGTGCATAGTGGAGCTGCCGACATTTTGTCTCTGTCCTGCCAAAGTTGTGGTGTTAGCATTGGCACATGAATGGGTCGTCGTCTACAGAGGCCCGTCATTAGGAGTGCTCCGTGCATTGTGTGTTCAGATACAGTTGTACTCTACCCAGCATTAAAGTCTGATGTTAGTTCCATCACAGTTCAGAGCCCATCCTTTGGTATCAGTCTGTCCAGCTTATGACTTCATGTGTAATGAGGTGTGGCCGCCCAACCCCACGATATCTGGACGTAGTTTCACATTGGTTGCGCCATGTTTTGAAGACGCTCTCTCCTCGAACACCTACAAACCTACAAATCGCGCAGTTTCCGAAATGCTCGTGCCAAGCATACAGTCCATCACATTCCATGCTTAGTCAAACTTAGGTAGATCGCACGCCTTCCCCTTTCTACACATGAACAGTAAGTTCATTGATACTGCATGCACAGTTCATGTGTCTAACTAGCAGTCACTCCTCACCAGGTGATGCTGCTATCTCAGTGTATATAACTGAGGTGAGGACAGCCTACGACCACTTTAAGTTGGATGCACACCAGTACACCAGAACCAAACTGTTATGGGAATCAGTGAAATGCCATGAGATGAGATTAATATGCAAGGGGCACTACATAAGTAGTGTGTGGATAAATTGAGAATTTGGTTCTGACAGGAGGCATGCTGGGGTAGTCCGTTAGATGCTATGACTACTGTGTCCAAATGGTTTATTGGTTATCAGTTCCACCTTGTGTGCTGAGAGAGCTGTTTATGTATTGGCTCTGCCGCAGCATTGCATGTGTTTGTGAGTTTATCGCTTCACTGTTGTTTGTGCCTTTGTGGGTGTGACATCGTTGTCTTGTCTTGTTCTCCTTAGAGGATACAGGGTACTTTTCTGGCTCAATTATTATACAAAAATCAACACCTATTTCTGTACAAAAATCAACACCTATATCTGTCAGGCACTGTTTATAATGTATACGTTTTACAGGTTTTTGTTGATATCAGTAATTCAGCACACTTTCTAAACAAATTAAAAGTATTTTGAATATTTTCGAAGATGCTTGAGGTTATTAAAAAATTACAAAGATATCGATGCAATTTTTTAGACCAAATTTTTACCAGATATGGATGACATGATGGCTGAAGTGCTAGACCTATTTAATTCCACATGTATATTACAAGAATAAAAAGATATCATAGCTCACATTTTAATTTTTATAATTTTTTTCCTAACGAAAATGTTATTTTTTCTATAATCTAGTTGATTCTGCAATAAAGCTTAGGTCTACTAGATACGTATGGACTATTGCAAGTTACAGAAAAAATAGGAAATATTTGTACCTGAATTACAAAATACAACTTGTGGGAAATTGCGAATGCAGATACGAGTCCAATTAAACTGTGCCTCAGAACATACCTGAAGCATAGTCTTCATCCTGAAGCATTTCTTCATCTTCAAGCTTGGCATTCCTTTTGGCACTTCTTGCTTCTTTGGTAACTTGAAGAGCGAATCTTTTAGCTTCATGCACCCATTGTCTGCCACAAGCAAACAATTGATCTTCCATATTAGAGCCACATTTTGTGCCAAAATTTCTCAGGACTTCCAACCTTCCTATCACTCCATCATTGAAACATATCTCTGCATCTAGTACACCAACTTTTAATGTATTTATTCCTACAAAAACATTCTTTGGTAACCTTTCCCATATGCAGTGGTTGAAACTTTCATTTGTATTTTGAGTGCTCCCATGAAGACATTTACTAAACAAAACAGGGTTACTCAGGTCTCTAAACATTGGTTTTATTTCATTCATAACAGGCTCAGGAAGAGAATGCTTATAATGGCATATTTCACCACTTTATTTTGCTTTTTGGTAATCACACCAAGAATGTGCTCCTTTAGGGCAAAGTCCATGAACAGGGTGGACATCTGTGGACAACTTATAAAATTAGATGGCCTGTATAGCTTTTCTCATTCCTGTAACATCATTCAGAGGGGCAGTTCGTCTAATGGCCAGACCATAATGACTGAAGAAAATCTACTTCAGTTTCTCCCAATCTGCCTTGGCCAGACAGAAATTTTCCGTCAGATAGCAACTTTCCTTTTATTTCTCTGCGTAGCTTCCACAATCTAGCACCCATCTTCTTTTGCAGACGTCCACACCACTCCATTTTTCTTACCAAGGTATCACCATTGAACTCATTAATTTTATTGAAAGCTTTAGAGTCCCCATCGCCTAGGTACTATCTAACGTTGTAAACGGCCACCGACCTCTGAAATATTTTTAGAGCTCCATCACACTCCATACCTCCACCGTAACCATCATAATCCTTAGAACACTGATGTTCAATATGTCCTTCAGTGTTACCATGGCAGGTGTGGCAATACTTAGATAAGCACTCAACATCAACAACTTTTCTCTAATGCTCTCCCTGAAACTCTCTACAACCTCTGGTTCTTTCAGTGTATCCAGGTCCCACCTCCTTAAATTCCCACCTTTTTGGTGGATCTACACAGAAGCAGCACTCAAGGAATTCAAGGAATGATGTCCTCAATGTTGCCATGTCCCATCAAGTGCAACAGCAATGTCCCTGGTTCCACTACTGTACTTCTACTGCACGTTTCATAGATGCTTTAGACACAGCTGTCAAGGCACCTAAAAGTATTTTTATGTACTTGCTAAACCTACTGGGAGGAGGAGGAAGGGTAATCACACCACAAAACGTTTCGGCAGTCTTTTTTTCTTTTCCTATTGCACACATTGCATACTCTAACTTCCAAATTCACACCATATGAATTATGCACAATGTTCAAAGTCATTTTCGAGGTAGATTTGTTGCAGGATCTGCGCAGAACAAATAATTTTGACGCTAAATCCTTCCTGCTACTTTGATGTTCAGTTATTTCCAGACAGCCTACACCATCACATTGTTTACATTTCGCCATTACCTTTATCGAAGAAGATAAGACACCCATATTAATAACAACAAAGCCACTACAAACAGCGTCATTGTTAATACAAAAATTTGAATCTCCACGAGGTGTGCCATGGGGGACTTTCTTCCCTGAAGGACTGATACATAGGTTACTTTCAACAGTGTGGCTTGCTTTGTTTGTGAACTGGTTACCACTGAATTTCCTTTTATTGAATTTCTTGACGCATATTTATTGCACACTAAAGGATATGTACTTCCATAAATATATGTAGCACTTAGGCAACAAACATTCAGTAACACATGAACAAAATGCTTCAGCAAAACAAAAGTAAATATTAGCAAAGATAATCATATACAGACACTAGAAACCAGCACTGTTACCAACATATATTATGTATAATACGTATAATCGCTCGAAACAGAAAGTTCACAGTTCTTTTCGAAATAATACTGGTTTCTGTAACAGAAATAAAGGGGGCGTGGTGGCAAACATGACTGTAACTTTAAAATTTGGTATATTTAGGTCATTTCTCATTTGAAGCCCTATAATGTACATATCAGTGTAATCAGTAAATACTATAGAATTTAATAAGGTCATAAAAATTTCGATTTTTCCACAATTTATAACTACCCTGTATCCTTTAGTGTGTGTCTAACAACGACCTAGTCCGCTCCTCTTTGTTTCTCATGGCATCCAAGAATATTCCAGGTAAAGGGACTGTGAGTTTTTCATTTGACAAGTCTAATACGCCCTGCTAAACCCGCAGGACAGGACAGGTAGTTTAAGTTCTGGAAAGGGGCCAAAATAAGCAGCTGTTAGTTACACTCGAACATACAACCTTTTATTTGATCAAACATCACAAGAGCCAAAACAATTTAAAAAAACACAGCTTTAGTTTTGGAACTTAATTAGCGGCTCATTGCGCCGTACAATCTCATGCCTTAAGGGCAGGACGACTTTAATTTAAAAACGGGTGAAAGCCAATAACTTAAAGCTCAACCAAAATCAGAAATTTAAAAGGCAAAGCCTTATCTTAACACAGTTCCTTAATTAGGCTGACGGCCCAAAGAATCTGACACTTTAAGAGCAAACAACTTAAATTTAAAATCGGCTGAACGCCCAACACTTAAGACTCAATAACATTAATTTTAAAAATGACAAAGGCTTTACATAAAACAGATCTTAAATTAGGCTGAAGGCCCAAACCATCTCAGAGCTTACGAGAAGAACAACTTTAATTCACAATCGTCTGAAGGCCCAAAGAATCTGACTCTTTAAGAACAAAACAACTTAAATTCAAAATTGGCTGAAGGCCCAACACTTAAGACTCAATAACTCTAATTTTAAAAATGCCAAAGGCTTTTCGTAAAACAGTTCTTAAATTATGCTGAATACCCAAACCATCTGACGCCTTAAGGGCAAAACAACCTTGATCTAAAAATCGGATAGGAGCCATACAAGTACAAACAACAAGAACAAACAAGAAAAGGCAGTACACCGAAGGGCGCTCAGAAGTTCCGAGGGATGGCCTGGAATTCAAAACACTTACTCTCTCTTAGGTGAGACAGGCAGTCGGCCCAACCATTGTCGATCCGACGACAAATCAACCGACAGACAGTCAACGGACCCACTGACAAGCTAACCTCCACTTCACCTGACCAACACACAACAGGGAGTTCAATAGAACAACGTAGAAGGTATTCACGCCCACAACCAATTATACATTGAGCTGTCAAAGTACACACCATGCTGGACAGCAAAAACATGATGAGGAAAATACACTGCCCGAATTTATGTCAACAGCCCGGGCAGGTAACCGGACCGTTAACGGCTACAAGGCAGAAGATTCCGCTGGTGCACTTCAATTCAAATAACCGAGTACAGTTAAACTCCACCGTACGGTGGCTAAAATTTGCCAACTTGAAAACACATGTTGTTGCTCGCGGGAATATCCCAACAGCCGACAAGGAACTCCAAACGACACAATGTGAACAGTCGTGACTTGCTGGTAGATTAAGTCAAAACTCAACTTTCATGTCCAGGATCGGTGAGCCACGAACCTCATAGCAATGGGAACAGCACCACACACTCCGACACTGCATAGAGGCCGCCAGCGGGCCCAGCCAAAATGCGCGCCACAGAGATTTCCTCGCTGCTCCACGCCAACCGAGCAACTGCCAGGCCCGGAAATGGTGAAACGACCAAACATACAACGGTCGATGAGACGACCAACAAACGGTTGTCCCACTCCAATCTCCCACCGTCGGACACTCCATGTGTGTCGCCAGCGGTCGGCGAGCACTGGCTGTCGGCGCCTCACCGGAGCTCCGTCCCCGACTTGCTGCTGCGTCCCGACTGCACTGCTGGTCCGTCTCCAACTGACTGCCAGACACACGATGACCCGGAAACACTATCGGTCGCTCCAGAGATGGTACAACAGTGTACTTATCGATATGCGCTACTGCTGCCACTCATGGGCAAGTAAGGCAGGAAGATAGTGACGCCAGTAAGTGGAACAAGAAAACGAGGCGGTACTACTGTAATAGAAGATGACAAACAATAAATTGGATAAACGGTTCAAATGGCTCTGAGCACTATGGGACTTAACATCTGAGGTCATCAGTCCCCTAGAACTACTTAAACCTAACTAGCCTAAGGACATCACACAACACCCAGTCATCATGAGGCAGAGAAAATACCTGACCCCGCCGGGAAGATAAACGTAAGCCATGCGCAGTTCAAAGTCGACACATAACATGCAACCCGTTTCTTTAGATGACTGGTTAGTTAATATTTTTTATGTTACCTCGGACCAGGTACATACCATCTATTTTGATACTGAGATTTATGTGTTCTTTGTAAAATTCGCCGATCCCCAACAAGTGGACAACTTCCTGTTAAAGCACAGTATTCAGTTTCCTTTCCAGTACATAGATGGTTCGGTCTGTATGGTGCTCCTTGCGAATGCAGATCCTGAATATATGAATGTTCGAATATTTAACCTTCCTCCACAAGTAGAGGATAATTATCTTAATGACATTTTGGAGCAATATGATGACGTGATAGGCATTCGCCATGAACGTTGGTCAAGTTAACACAAGCAAAAATGATATAGCGTTCAGTGGAAATGGTAATCAGAATGAATATTCCATCTCATTTGCAAGTTTGTGGCTGTCGTATTCATGTTACATACAACAGACAAGTGGGACCTCCTTTCTGTGCAATGAAAGTGGCCATCTTCGAATAAAGTCCCCACGGAGAGTTTTTGTTTTACGGTCTTCCTTGGAGCAGTACCATGGTTGCTGACGTTGTCCCCTATGGTAACGAACTTGCGCCTACATCTTCCCTCGTTTCTGGAGAACATCCAAGTTATCACCGTCGCTGCAGGTGATTTTCCGCAGTTGCAAACAAAGCCTGATCCCGTTCCTGCTACTGCATGGATGGCAGTACAAGTGATTCATAATAAGCATCATCGCACACAAGATGGTGATGAGTTAGTCGTTCCTTCCCTTGTCCCACTTCACCCTGAGGCGCGCTTGTCTGCCACTCCTACCAGTAGTGTGGTACCACATGACCCTGGTGAGGTGGAGACCAGGGAGGCTGTATCTGGCGTTCCTGCAGCTGCAGGGGTGGTTCCCGTCGAAGTGCCTTGGACCGAGAGAGTGTTGAGGCCGTCTCCCTCACACCCTCCACCGCTAGACCTATACAGCAGTGCCCTCCTGTTCCTCTCTCTGCTCTGGGCCATGGGGATCACGATTTGCAGCTTATTGCAGCTCACGTTGTGGAAACTGTTACCCCAGAGTCATGTCCCACTGTCTCTGACGGCTCTCCACTAGGGAGTCGCTGTGCTTCGCAGAGTGACCCTTCTGTAGGGCAGCTCTCAGGTCCTGGGCAGCCACAGACTGATATGCATGTGGTGCTAGACCCGCCCACGGCGCCTGCTGCGGAGGCTGTTACGCCCTGCAGCCAGTTTAATCAATGTGTACAGCCAGAAGTGCAGTGGCGCGAAAGACAACCAAGGGGAAAGGTTCAGTTGGGCCGGTACTGGCCCCCTGCTCTCTGATTCGTTATTTGCGATGGGCTGTGCCGGGCAACTGGTAGAATGGTAATCCTGCTCTGCCGTTCTTTCTGTGTTTTTTCTTTTGACAGATGGCTCACGCAGATACGCTTGTCACACTAAATGTTAACAGAGCGGTATCAGGGCACGGCCTAGCTTCGCTGCCTCAGTCTATATACGACCCCTGTGCGAATAAAGTGTTCCTGCAAGAGATTTTATTTACCAGCTTCCCTCTCCCTGTTTCTAATGTAGCGCCCCTAGTTTCGACAGGAACTGCCTTACTGTTTCAATAAGGTATTCCCATAACCGAGGTAGAGGTTCTCGAATATGGCAGAAGAAGAGGCTGCAGACTTTTTGAGCTCACCTTGGTTCTCTTATGTGCTCTGTTTCTGGTCACACAGTGGAACATTCACTTTTCTTATACAGTAAAGCAGCATGCCCTCGGAAAAAATTACGGCCATAGTTTCCCATTGCTTTCAACCGTTCACAGTACCAGCACAGCTTGGCTGTTTCGGTTAGTGTTACAAGGCCAGATCAATCAATCATCCACACTGTTGCCCCTGCAACTACTGAAAAGGCTGCTGCCCCTCTTCAGGAACCACACGTTCGTCTGGCCTCTCAACAGATACCACTCCATTGTGGTTCCACCTACGGTACAGCAATCTGTATCGCTGAGGCACGAAAGCCTCCATCTTACTGCGACTTCTAGTAGCAGCATTGGTCGATTCTACATGTGATCAAAGTATCTGGATACCTGGCTGAAAATGACTTACAAGTTGGTGGCGCCCTCCATCGGTAAAGCTGAGATTCAGTATGGTGTTGGCCCACCCCTAGCCTGGATGACAGCTTTCTCTCTCGCAGGCATACGTCCAATGAGGTGCTGGAAGGTTTTTTCCAGGAATGGCAGCCCATTCTTCACGGAGTGTTGCGATGAGGAGAGGTATCAATGTTGGTTGGTGAGGTCTGCCGTGAAGTCGGCGTTCCAAAACATCCCAAAAGTATTCTATAGGATTCAGGTCAGGACTCTGTGAAGGCCAGTCCATTACAGTGGTATTCTCATGTAACCACTCCGCCACAGGCCGTGCATTATGAACAGGTGCTCGATCGTGTTGAGGCAGATGACGTTAACCGGGCATTCGCCATACCCACACCCTGCCATCGGATCGCCACATTGTGTACCGTGATTTCTGACTGCACACAACGTTTTTTCCACTGTTCAATCGTCCAATGTTTACGCTCCTTACCCTGAGCGAGGCGTCGTTTGGCATTTACCGGCGTGATGTGTGACTTATGAGCAGCCGCTCGACCATGAAATCCAAGTTTTCTCACTTCCCGCCTAATTGTCATGGTACTTGCAGTAGATCTTGATACAGTCTGGAATTCCTGTGTCTGCATAGATGACTGCTTATTACACATTACGACCCTCTTCAACTGTTGGCGGTCTCTGTTAGTCAACAAATGAGGTCGGCCTGTACGCTTTTGTGCTGTGCGTGTCGCTTCACGTTTCCACTTCACTATCAGATAGGAAGCAGTGGACCTAGGGATGTTTAGGCGTGTGGAAATCGCGCATACAGACGTATGACACAACTGACACCCAATTACCCTGACCACGTTGGAAGTCCGTGAGTTCCGCGGAACGCCCCATTTGCTCTCTCACGAAATCTGATGACTACTTAGGTCGCCGATATGGAGTATTTGGCAGCAGATGGCAGCACAATGCACCTAATATGAAAGACGTATGTTTTTGGGGTGTTCGTATACTTCTGTTTACATAGTGTATCTATCGAATCGGATGCGCGATCGCTTTCTTGCAGTCGACGTTATCCCTGCTAGTTTTTCTAATCACTGTGTTTTGGCCGCTCCTCTACAACTTGACTGGCAATCGGTGAAACTATTCCTTCTCCAGTGAATGTTAAATGTCGCTAACTTGACGGATCCTTCTCTCTATGATGCAACACACAATGAGAGGGAGCTTTGTCTTCTATCCTCTATGAGGTACTCTACCACTCGGGAATTGTGGACTGCCCTGGCTAAACCGGTATCTACGTCAAACTTTGATTACTTATTGTGGTGATAGGGTGAGGGATTTTCGGACAACTCATGAATTTTATTATTCTCTCTCTTGCGCGACTTGTATGACGGTACGGATCGCTCCTCCCACGACGGCTTGTAGATGTGCGGTATATTAAAGCAAAGTTTTTTGCAGTTGAAGCGGTGGCAGACGGAAGGGTTCCGCGTGCAATTGTAGCCACGACGACTGCTGGCGGAGGAGCTGGCTCCGTTATACCACTTGCTTCGACCTCAGGCTCGGCGTCGCCGCTCTTTGCATTACTTCTCTTGCAGACGCTGGGGGCATCAACTGACAGCGCAAACTGACCAACTCCGCGCCTTACGTCGGTACCAAGTGGATATTAGTATTGGAACAAGGCCGGTCCCATTCCATTGCCGGTACCATTCCAAAGTACCGTTATCCATGATGGCGGCCATGGCGTCAGAGACACACACACCCCCCCCCCCCCCCCCGCCTACATATACGCGCTAGGCATGAAATGTTTTCATAACACCGCCACCATTCCAAAGCACTGTTATTAGACAACAACAAGGTCGCACCCAGTGTATCCACCACGTGGTGCGTGTCTAGTCCCCATTGCCGTGGCGCGGTGCGAGAGAGAGAGAGAGAGATAGCGTCATCTCTCTATGTCACAACCCCGCGCTTACACACACGCGCTAGGCAGGACCTATACAAATCAGTGCATGTTCCACCTCACTCTCACACTGCTCGTATACTTCGTTCGTCCAGTACTTGTCACGTCTTCGTAATTAAACGTGCAAAAATGAAGCGTTCACGATCCGCTAGCGGCAGCAGCAGCAAACATGCTCGTGGTTCTCGTCTGCTGTTCCGCTCGTCGTCAGCTGGCCAGTCAGCGCCACAAAGTGTAACTGCACTCACTGAGGATACGACATTTCATACATGATTACTTATTGCCTAAGCCACTTCCTCTTACGTCATCACGTACAATACATTACAATTATTTTACAGAAATACATTTCTTAAACAAAATTTTCAAAACAAAATTATAAAAACAATCATGATGGTCTGTTCCTGTGGATAAAATAAACGTTTATTAATTTAGTCATCCCATCACCACATGGTCTCTCACTACTAATTTCTCTATTTCTTTCTACAGTTGACGTCAACATGCTACTACTACATGCCGTGACCTTTTATAGTAAACTCCTTTCCCTGGCGTCGCTCAGTTGCTGCTATTATCTGTGAACAATTAAAAACATTTGTTGCACATGATTGTAGGTTACTGTAACTCCGAATTTCTCCGATACCCCTTTGATGTTGTGCTTGTTTGACTGGTTATGGCATTGGTCTTCCGCTCCTAGTCTGCTTCTGTCTGTAACGGTAGGCTCAATTCAACGTCATGCTTATCTGTTGAACAAAACAAGAGTTAGTTTTGCACGTTACAGCAAGTAAAAGTCAGTGATAGTGGTCAAGGCTCATGGCTGGACTTGAGAGCATGTATCTTTTGTGGTGACCTTCATTACATTCCTTTAAACTGACTGGCGTGTTGTTTTAGCGTCTCTGCTTAACTCAAATAGTTAAGCCCAGACTCGGCTAGCGTCGCTAATACGTCTCTACAACACTCCTACGGCCCAAATCATCAATAAGCTCTGTCGATCACGCTATAGCGTGCGACCAGCCACCTGATTTACGTCTATCTATGACGGCTCAAAACTCGCCTTTTCACACAACATCCTCATCGCACCCATTACGAATTATCCATGTTTGGTGCGTCCCTATCGCCTAATTTCGATTGACTGGCCACCGGATAGTCGTTTTGATCACCGTACTCACACTATCAACACAACTGAGATAACAGGTGCGTCTCGAACACTACTGCGTCGGACAGACCACCTCATAATTATCACCCGAAACACCCACAATCGCCGATAACGCAACGGGTGGGTCCTGAACACTACCGCGTCGGACATCATACCCTGCACTCGTCTCAAGAAACGCAACACATTCGGTGGGACGCAACATCCACCCACCACATCACAACACGCTCAACACACCCCAAATCCATCCACCACAGATCCAGATTTTATCCCGAAAGCTCTCCTGTCCAATAGCCTTGCCATAAAAGTTTGTATAGGAAGTTATCTACATAAGATAACCCCTTCTATAATTAATCTAATACTTCTAAATATTGTTTGTGTCATAGCTGAAGCAAATTTTACACTTTGCGGCGCTGACTGGCCAGCTGACGACGAGCGGGACAGCAGACGAGAACCATGAGCACGTTTGCCGCACCGAGCGAGGTGGCGCAGTGGTTAGACACTGGACTCGCATTCGGGAGGACGACGGTTCAATCCCGCGTCCGGCTATCCTGATTTAGGTTTTCCGTGATTTCCCTAAATCACTCCAGGCAAATGCCGGGATGGTTCCTCTGAAAGGCCACGGCCGACTTCCTTCCCCATCCTTCCCTAATCCGATGAGACCGATGACCACGCTGTCTGGTCTCCTTCCCCAAAACCAACCAACCAACGTTTGCCGCTGCTGCCGCTGGCGGATCGTGAACGCTTCATTTTTGCACGTTTAATTACGAAGACGTGACAAGTACTGGACGAACGAAGTATACGAGCAGTGTGAGAGTGAGGTGGACCGTGCACTGATTTGTATAGGTCCTGCCTAGCGCGTGTATGTAAGAAGCGCGGGGTTGTGACATAGAGAGATGACGCTATCTCTCTCTCTCACACACACACACCGCGCCACGGCAATAGGGCCTAGACACGCACCACGTGGCGGATACACTGGGTGCGACCTTGTTGTTGTCGAATAACAGTGCTTTGGAACGGTGGCGGTGTTATGAAAACATTTCATGCCTAGCGCGTATATGTAGGCGGGGGGGGGGGGGGTGTCTCTGACGCCATGGCCGCCATCATGGATAACGGTACTTTGGAATGGTACCGGCAATGGAATGGGACCGGCCTTGTTCCAATACTGATATTTATGACGTGGATACGCCTAGCGACTTTCCCTTCGGCCCAGCTATTGAGGCCCTAGATAGGCCACTCACGCCTGAGCAGAACACCACCGTATTCTTGTCCACCTTTCATCCATATTATGTACATGATCTTACTGTTACTCCTCCTTCTAATGAATCGACGGCTATGCATGGCCTCCCCAAGGGATTTTATGCGCGTTTTTGGCTCCTCTTGTACGTCACATTTATGTTGAATGACCTGATGAGGCGGCAGTTGTGCCTGCGCTATTCAAGGTGGAGAAAATTGTGTTGACACCTAAACATCCGCGTCGTAATACTGTTGATAATCTTACTGAATTTTGATTATAACGTAGTTGAAGTGTCTGGGCTAGCAGGCCAGAGCAGGTAGGTTGTGGAAATGGGCCAAAATTAGTTCCTGTCAGTTGCACTCAACACACAAACTTTATTATCAACACGCAATATTGCAACGAGAAGGCAAAGCACTCAAACCTTTAATCGACCTTCTTGATTAACCTTAGATCGGTGGAAGGCCACATTTAAAATGGAAGACACAAGGGCTAAGCAAAAATTGAAATACAAGGTTCTTCTGGAGGTTTCTCCCAAGAATATTTTCTAAATCTTCAATCTAATCAGCTGAAGGCCTTAGCAATTTAATTTTAATGGAACTTGGCTGGAGGTCGCATATTAAGCAATAAGAAGAGTTTCAATCAAAAAGCAGAAGGTCTTATCTTAAAACATTGAATACAAAATTCTGCTGAAGGCCCATGCAAAAACATCACAATCTTATGCCTTAAGGGCAAGTCAAGAACATTAATTTGAGAGACTGGGCTGAAGGCCACACATCAACACAATAATTTAACGTCTTAAGGCCTTGATGTGAAATTCGGCTAAAAGCCCCATATAAGGAATAAAAATCGTGTGCCTAAAGGGGAAGAGAGCAACAATAATTTTGGATATACACTCATGGAAATTGAAATAAGAACACTGTGAATTCATTGTCCCAGGAAGGGGAAACTTTATTGACACATTCCTGGGGTCAGATACATCACATGATCACACTGACAGAACCACAGGCACATAGACACAGGCAACAGAGCATGCACAATGTCGGCACTAGTACAGTGTATATCCACCTTTCGCAGCAATGCAGGCTGCTATTCTCCCATGGAGACGATCGTAGCGATGCTGGATGTAGTCCTGTGGAACGGCTTGCCATGCCATTTCCACCTGGCGCCTCAGTTGGACCAGCGTTCGTGCTGGACGTGCAGACCGCGTGAGACGACGCTTCATCCAGTCCCAAACATGCTCAATGGGGGACAGATCCGGAGATCTTGCTGGCCAGGGTAGTTGACTTACACCTTCTAGAGCACGTTGGGTGGCACGGGATACATGCGGACGTGCATTGTCCTGTTGGAACAGCAAGTTCCCTTGCCGGTCTAGGAATGGTAGAACGATGGGTTCGATGACGGTTTGGATGTACCGTGCACTATTCAGTGTCCCCTCGACGATCACCAGTGGTGTACGGCCAGTGTAGGAGATCGCTCCCCACACCACGATGCCGGGTGTTGGCCCTGTGTGCCTCGGTCGTATGCGGTCCTGATTGTGGCGCTCACCTGCACGGCGCCAAACACGCATACGACCATCATTGGAACCAAGGCAGAAGCGACTCTCATCGCTGAAGACGACACGTCTCCATTCGTCCCTCCATTCACGCCTGTCGCGACACCACTGGAGGCGGGCTGCACGATGTTGGGGCGTGAGCGGAAGACGGCCTAACGGTGTGCGGGACCGTAGCCCAGCTTCATGGAGACGGTTGCGAATGGTCCTCGCCGATACCCCAGGAGCAACAGTGTCCCTAATTTGCTGGGAAGTGGCGGTGCGGTCCCCTACGGCACTGCGTAGGATCCTACGGTCTTGGCGTGCATCCGTGCGTCGCTGCGGTCCGGTCCCAGGTCGACGGGCACGTGCACCTTCCGCCGACCACTGGCGACAACATCGATGTACTGTGGAGACCTCACGCCCCACGTGTTGAGCAATTCGGCGGTACGTCCACCCGGCCTCCCGCATGCCCACTATACGCACTCGCTCAAAGTCCGTCAACTGCACATACGGTTCACGTCCACGCTGTCGCGGCATGCTACCAGTGTTAAAGACTGCGATGGAGCTCCGTATGCCACGGCAAACTGGCTGACACTGACGGCGGCGGTGCACAAATGCTGCGCAGCTAGCGCCATTCGACGGCCAACACCGCGGTTCCTGGTGTGTCCGCTGTGCCGTGCGTGTGATCATTGCTTGTACAGCCCTCTCGCAGTGTCCGGAGCAAGTATGGTGGGTCTGACACACCGGTGTCAATGTGTTCTTTTTTCCATTTCCAGGAGTGTATAACAACTCGGCTGAAAGCCACACATCAACCAAATAACTAAAACTCAAATAGGGAAGTTACTATGTAACAGACATGGAACAGTGCTCAGGAGTTTCCAAGGGTCGGCCTGGGATTGTGATACTAACGCCCGTTTAGGTGAGACAGGCAGCCTGTCCGACGACTTTGGAGGCAACCCAACCGACAGACAGCCGAGTGACCAACCAAATCAGTTCCACTCCACACAGCCAGCAAACCGACCACAAGATTTCAATACGACGACACACAGAGTACTGGCGCCCACAACGACAAACAACAACTCAGCTGTCGAACTGCACGCCGCGCTGGACAGCTACAACCTGACGAGGAAAATACACGGCCTAAAATTACGTCAGCGACCAGGGACGTCAACAGCCACAAGGCAGAACATACCGCTGGTGAACTTCCATAACAGGGAATAAATTAAATTCCACAGGAAGATGCCCGTAATGTTAGCCGACTTAAATAAACACACGTCGTTGCTCGCCGGAATGTCCCAAAAGTGACAACCAGGATCAAACGAAGACGTATAAACAGTTGAGGCTTGATATTAAGATAAATGAGGACTCAACTTTCATGTCCAGGATCGTTGGGCGACGAACTCGGTAGCACTCGCAAGCAGCACCTCACACTCCAACCGCGCGTGCCCGGGGCTTGCTTGATGCTCCACACCAACCGTCCGACTGGACAGCTGGTCTGTCCGCGACTGCTGTTCCATACCCGACTGCATTGCTGGTGCGTCTCCAGCTCACTGACGACGTCTCGGATACACCGGCTCGCACCCAACCGTGCAAAAGGGAACACAACCGACACCTCTGCAGAGGAAGGAACCGACCCAAATACATGTCGTCGATGAGACGACCGACCGAACGACGGTCGTCCCCACTGCTACTGGCTGTGCGGGCCTCGCTGGGGCTCCGCGCCCGACTGCACTGGCGCTGCATCGCGACCGCCCTGCTGGTCCTACTCCGACTGACTGCCAGACACACGACGACCCGGAAATACTGCTGGTCGCCCAGAAATAGTATGACAGTGCACTTATTAATTGTGAAACGTCCCCTTTTGAAAAATTATACACGACTGTCCTTTAACTGACACACAATATTTTTTAGCGCAACGCAATCTGACTTTCAAAATGTAGTGGACTGTTAAGGCAGCCAGTCCACAGTGAAGTAGCCGAAAGGGCACGCGTCAACTCACGCCGTCTGGCGTTAAGTCTGGAACAGGATCCGTAATGAATGTGATAAAGAAAAGAACGTAGCTACTAGAACACTTAACTTTTATATTGTCCTTTGGTATACAGCATTCTGGATGATACAAGTGAGACTATCTTGAGATGCATGCAATGGTACAAATGGCGCCTTGCTAGGTCGTAGCCATTAACTTAGCGGAAGGCTATTCTAACTGTCTCTCGGCAAATGAGAGAAAGGCTTCGTCAGTGTAGTCGCTAGCAACGTCGTCGTACAACTGGGGCGAGTGCTAGTCCGTCTCTCTAGACCTGCCGTGTGGTGGCGCTCGGTCTACGATCACACAGTGGCGACACGCGGGTCCGACATGTACTAATGGACCGCGGCCGATTTAAGCTACCACCTAGCAAGTGTCTGGCGGTGACACCACACAAACATCCCTACAAAAGAATGGCCCTGACTATAACATTAACCTATACCGCTCACAAATTTGTGTTTTTACGTCATTACAGACTTTTTGACATTTCGATTCGATGTTATGTAACTCAGTAGTTAAGTCTTCACGTGTTTGTTCAAGCGTATGTTCCACTGAGTCTAACTTTTGAAGCTTTTGTTCCATTGCGTCTAACTGTTGCTGTGTTTGTCTCTGGTGTTGTTCCATTGTGTCTAACTTTTGAAGCTTTTGCTGTGTTTGTCTCTGATTTTGTTCCATTGTGTCTAACTTTTGAAGCTTTTGCTGTGTTTGTCTCTGATTTTGTTCCATTTGTTGCATTAATTGCAATAATAATGTATTAGTGTCTGGAATCTGTTTCGCTACGCTTTTTGGCAGTGCATTTTCACCGGTAACATTCACATTTTGACAAGCAGAAAATGTGTCTTGACTCATTTGAGAAAATGGTGAGGACCCAAAACCTGAATCTACAGTATTTGCGAGATCGTGTCCTGTCATTTCGGATTCCTGAGGCGAGCTATTGCCGACCGATCGATCGATAATGCTTCCCTGTTCACAACCTGTTTCACTGTCTACACCATTATTTGCCGCCCGCTCCATTTCCCTATGCACAATTACCAAAATACTACTTCGAATGTCTGTTAATTCACTACACAGTGGTGCTGATAAGCTACGCTCGTCGTCACTATTATTTCTCAGTTTACTTTGGAGCCTAGTGTTACGTTTTTCACACGCCATTATTGTCACAATATTTCACACGATAACACAGAAAAGCACAATTTGAAGAGCAAAAATAAGAGAACACATTAACATAGCACTGAAAATAATATCTAGTTAATTGCAAGCGCAGCTGCGAAATACTTGGTGCAAATCTACATGCATGCCACAACTGTTTTACTGTACAACAATGAAAGACTGCAACTACAAAGGAGATTCTCTCTACAATTACGCGCTAGCAATAAACAATAGCTACACTAATCACACAAACTACAAGAATAAAAATCAGAAGATTCCAGTGAGGTATCCTCGGCTAAGGGTCGCCATATGAAACGTCCCCTTTTGAAATATTATACACGACTGTCCTTTAACTGACACACAATATTTTTTAGCGCAACGCAATCTGACTTTCAAAAATCCCTACAAAAGAATGGCCCTGACTATAACATTAACCTATACCTTTCACAAATCACTTACCTCACAAAAATCTTCGTTACTCGAACTACTGCAATACAGCGAGCGCCACTACTGCCAGCTAAATGAAAGATTCAAACTACGGAAGGCACTAACTACTGATAGGCATAGTTAGCAAATGAAAGATTTCGATAGAGAACAAACAATGTATTTACCTTAATAGTCACCAAAAGTCATAATATACACTCCTGGAAATGGAAAAAAGAACACATTGACACCGGTGTGTCAGACCCACCATACTTGCTCCGGACACTGCGAGAGGGCTGTACAAGCAATGATCACACGCACGGCACAGCGGACACACCAGGAACCGCGGTGTTGGCCGTCGAATGGCGCTAGCTGCGCAGCATTTGTGCACCGCCGCCGTCAGTGTCAGCCAGTTTGCCGTGGCATACGGAGCTCCATCGCAGTCTTTAACACTGGTAGCATGCCGCGACAGCGTGGACGTGAACCGTATGTGCAGTTGACGGACTTTGAGCGAGGGCGTATAGTGGGCATGCGGGAGGCCGGGTGGACGTACCGCCGAATTGCTCAACACGTGGGGCGTGAGGTCTCCACAGTACATCGATGTTGTCGCCAGTGGTCGGCGGAAGGTGCACGTGCCCGTCGACCTGGGACCGGACCGCAGCGACGCACGGATGCACGCCAAGACCGTAGGATCCTACGCAGTGCCGTAGGGGACCGCACCGCCACTTCCCAGCAAATTAGGGACACTGTTGCTCCTGGGGTATCGGCGAGGACCATTCGCAACCGTCTCCATGAAGCTGGGCTACGGTCCCGCACACCGTTAGGCCGTCTTCCGCTCACGCCCCAACATCGTGCAGCCCGCCTCCAGTGGTGTCGCGACAGGCGTGAATGGAGGGACGAATGGAGACGTGTCGTCTTCAGCGATGAGAGTCGCTTCTGCCTTGGTGCCAATGATGGTCGTATGTGTGTTTGGCGCCGTGCAGGTGAGCGCCACAATCAGGACTGCATACGACCGAGGCACACAGGGCCAACACCCGGCATCATGGTGTGGGGAGCGATCTCCTACACTGGCCGTACACCACTGGTGATCGTCGAGGAGACACTGAATAGTGCACGGTACATCCAAACCGTCATCGAACCCATCGTTCTACCATTCCTAGACCGGCAAGGGAACTTGCTGTTCCAACAGGACAATGCACGTCCGCATGTATCCCATGCCACCCAACGTGCTCTAGAAGGTGTAAGTCAACTACCCTAGCCAGCAAGATCTCCGGATCTGTCCCCCATTGAGCATGTTTGGGACTGGATGAAGCGTCGTCTCACGCGGTCTGCACGTCCAGCACGAACGCTGGTCCAACTGAGGCGCCAGGTGGAAATGGCATGGCAAGCCGTTCCACAGGACTACATCCAGCATCTCTACGATCGTCTCCATGGGAAAATAGCAGCCTGCATTGCTGCGAAAGGTGGATATACACTGTACTAGTGCCGACATTGTGGCATGCTCTGTTGCCTGTGTCTATGTGCCTGTGGTTCTGTCAGTGTGATCATGTGATGTATCTGACCCCAGGAATGTGTCAATAAAGTTTCCCCTTCCTGGGACAATGAATTCACGGTGTTCTTATTTCAATTTCCAGGAGTGTAATATCTAGTTAATTGCAAGCGCAGCTGCGAAATACTTGGTGCAAATCTACATGCATGCCACAACTGTTTTACTGTACAACAATGAAAGACTGCAACTACAAAGGAGATTCTCTCTACAATTACGCGCTAGCAATAAACAATAGCTACACTAATCACACAAACTACAAGAATAAAAATCAGAAGATTCCAGTGAGGTATCCTCGGCTAAGGGTCGCCATATGAAACGTCCCCTTTTGAAAAATTATACACGACTGTCCTTTAACTGACACACAATATTTTTTAGCGCAACGCAATCTGACTTTCAAAAATCCCTACAAAAGAATGGCCCTGACTATAACATTAACCTATACCTTCCACAAATCACTTACCTCACAAAAATCTTCGTTACTCGAACTACTGCAATATAGCGAGCGCCACTACTGCCAGCTAAATGAAAGATTCAAACTACGGAAGGCACTAACTACTGATAGGCATAGTTAGCAAATGAAAGATTTTGATAGAGAACAAACAATGTATTTACCTTAATAGTCATCAAAAGTCATGATATATATAGGAGTTCATAACATCCATTCTTACAAATATCAAAACTCCGCGATTTCTCTCCCCACACCCACCACTGCTGGCGGCTCACCTCCAACTGCGCAACGCTACGCGCTGTTCACATCCAGCTGCCGCTGCCCAACACTACAATGGCAGACAACAATGCAAACTAGCCACAGACTGCACACAGCACAGCCAGTGATTTTCATACACAGCGCTATGTAACGTTGCCAATAATAAAACCTAAACAGCCAACTTACAATTGAAATTAAAATGGCGAGGCGGCCATACAGTAAAAACAAGATGTTACATAGTAGATGGTACTAACATGAGGCACGCACACCTCACTAGTGATCAGGGCAGAAGCTGTCTTTGGCGAGTGTCACAGTTGCTTCTCTGGTGGCTCTATTCTTACACCTGTGGTCGGATATCGTGATGTGCTTTCGATTCCTGCAGTTACTTCTGTTCATTGTGTCTTTGGCTTTTTGGATTTTAATAAAGCTTTCGGTCGTGTAAATCATGACTTTCTGCTTCGCATTTTGGAATGATCTGTTATACTGTTGAGGATCGTAGAGTGTTGTCGAACATGGTCATGGACATTACAGCATTGGTAGTTACGAATGGGGCACTGACGCCCCCGATTCCCATCCGTTCAGGACTGCCACAGGGAGCCCCCCCCCCCCCCGTTCATGGACATTACAGCATTGGTAGTTACAAATGGGGCACTGACGCCCCCGATTCCCATCCGTTCAGGACTGCCACAGGGAGCCCCCCCCCCCCCCTGTTCATGGACATTACAGCATTGGTAGTTACGAATGGGGCACTGACGCCCCCGATTCCCATCCGTTCAGGACTGTCACAGGGAGGCCCCCCCCCCCCCCTGTTCATGGACATTACAGCATTGGTAGTTACGAATGGGGCACTGACGCCCCCGATTCCCATCCGTTCAGGATCCACAGGGAGCCCCCCCGCCCTCGATGTCTTACTTTATCTTAACTCTCGAGTCACTGCTTTGTAAGGCTTTGTTTCCCGCTTCAGGGTTGGAGGCTTTCTGGAAGAACCCTCATTGTTTCCGCATAGACTGATGATGTCATGATTTTACTCCGTCAACATGCAGAGATACCTCTGCTGAAGGTGGTCATAGTAGATTATTGCATGTCTCAGGAGGGCACTTGATGAAGGCCTTCATTTATGGGGTTTTGATGGAACAGTAATCACAAGGGCGACTGCTGTAAGTTGTCATACGTCACTAGGAGTTGTTATTGATCGTTGTCCGCTCCAAATGGTGACTTTCAAATACGTTGCTGATGAGATCCAGGAAGTACTACTGGAAAACGGATCACATTCTCTCACGATTCTTCAGAAGGTATGACTTTTGGATAAATATGTGTTGTGCAAGGCCAATTACATCGCACAACTTTTCCTGCTTTGTTAACTATGATGTCTAAGAAACTGAAGCAGTTGTCTGGTGACTTTTTATGCAAGCGTCAATATTCGGGTTGTGATGCGAGGTTGTGATGAAGCCAAGTTCCCACGGTGGGTTGCGCATTTCTGACATCAAGAGGAAGGCGTCTGTCATGTTCAGCGCACCATTTTGACGATCACTTAGGAGCTTTATACCTTTACATTTCAGCTGTTCGCCCTAACACATTGATCTAGTCTTGATCGCCCTGTTGACGTCGGTCGTCTGAATTTTAAGCTGAGACACATTCGATGATGATGATGATGATGTTTTTGATGTGTGGGGTGCTCAATATGATGGTTATCAGCAGCCACGCAAATTGCCAATCTTTACACTGTCCAGTCTCGCCATTTTCCCTAATGATGAAAAAATTATGAGGACAACATAAACATCAAGTCCCCTGGCAGAGAAAATGCCTGACCTGGCCAGGAATACAATGTGGGACCCTGCGATCCAGATGCAGCATCACTAACCACTAGACAACGAGCTGCGAACAAGACACATTTGAGACTCTATGAGCTAGTATTTCGAGGCTGACGTGTAGCAGCAGCTTGTGCTCACGACCAAGTTTTTGTTGTCGTTCTGTGACGGGGTTACCTGCCCCAATCCTACTGAACAATTACCACAGTGGATGTCCAGGAGAACTGTCTGGGTCAACATCAGCTTCACCGGTTCTGTCCATTACAGCGGCCTCCTCCTGGTACAGAGTGATCAACGATTTGATTTGCATCAATTGTGACACAGATAAATGCAGTTGGTCTGCGTCGTTAGCTGCAGCACCAGTTTACTTGTCGTGTTCACCTAACAAACGGGTCCTGGCTCAGGAAGCGATTGGATCTCCTCACTAGATCTGTTGAAGCTGTATATTCCACTGATATAATTTTGCACTCAACTTCTTCTTTTCTTCTCAGGACAATGATATAGTAATTCGGCTGGTTGGTCCCTTTGTAGGTTCTGTCATTCCTGCTGAATGTGATGATGGCCATTTGGCATTTCGCCTGTTTATGTCCATGGCTTACTGGTCCTGCTTGCAGCTACTCCGATTTCGAGAACTCAGTGCCAACATGCTGACTTTTGACTTTCAAAGACAGGGCGTTGGATAGACCTAGCAACAGTTGCTGTGCTCATTGTGCTTTTGTTTTCTCGTCTCTCTTTTTCCTCTGTGTTCCTTCCTGTTGCGCTATTGTTATTAGTTTCGGGAACTTACAACAGACTAACAGAAAAGATATGAAAGTATGTGAGGCAGCACCTCGGTCACAGTGGGGAGGCATTCTGGCCGGGCCTCACGAGTCGACCCAGGCCCACCTTGTCTCCAACAGACTGACGCTGGCCGTGGCCATTACCGACAGCTTTTTGTAAAACATATTTCCTGAAACTTCCTGGCAGATTAAAACTGTGTGCCTGACCGAGACTCGAACTCGGGACCTTTGCCTTTCGCGGGCAAGTGCTCTACCAAATGAGCTACCGAAGCACGACTCACGCCCGGTACTCACAGCTTTACTCCTGCCAGTATCTCGTCTCCTACCTTCCAAACTTTACAGAAGCTCTCCTGCGAAACGTGCAGAACTAGCACTCCTGAAAGAAAGGATATAGCGGAGACATGGCTTAGCCACAGCCTGGGGGATGTTTCCAGAATGAGATTTTCACTCTGCAGCGGAGTGTGCGCTGATATGAAACTTCCTGGCAGATTAAAACTGTGTGGCTGACCGAGACTCAACTCGGGACCTTTGCCTTTCGCGGGCAAGTGCTCTACCAAATGAGCTACCGAAGCACGACTCACGCCCGGTACTCACAGCTTTACTCCTGCCAGTATCTCGTCTCCTACCTTCCAAACTTTACAGAAGCTCTCCTGCGAAACCTGCAGAGCACTTGCCCGCGAAAGGCAAAGGTCCCGAGTTCGAGTCTCGGTCAGGCACACAGTTTTAATCTGCCAGGAAGTTTCATATCAGCGCACACTCCGCTGCAGAGTGAAAATCTCATTCTGGAAAAATATTTCCTGTTTGCACAAATATTCATATACCTCTGTTGAGCATTTTCTAAGTAATTCTAATCTCTTACACGTAATCTGTGTCATACTCATGTGTATGATTTTTGTTTCAATGTTAATTGACTGTACTTGTAGACTATTCCATAAATAAAAAAAGAAAAAATCGGCATCGGGTTAAGCAACAAAAGAAAAATTGGTCAGCACATCTGCCTAGTAAGCAGGAAACGCAGATTCAATTCCCAGTCCAGTACAAATTTTAAACATTCTGCATGGATTCAAATCAATGCGTGCTTCAAGCCTATGTCTGTGATTCCTGGACTCTTTTGAACAATTTTTCACCAGAATAGATGCACACATCGAGTACTATGGATTTTGTGGAAATATCAGTTCAAAATAAGACTGAGGTAAATATGGTAAAAGAAAGTCGTGTTAGTTACATTTTTTATAACTCAAGAACGGCTGGACCGATTTGCCTGAAAATTGGTGGAGAGGTAGCTTAGAACCAGGAGACGGACATAGGAAACTTTTTATCCCATTCGACCGCTATAAAACGTGGTATAACAAAAACGCATCTCGCATGGAATAACAAAACGCAGATGTCAGCTAAACATCACTATAATTAGTGGTGTAACAAAAACGCATGTGACATGGAATAACAAAACGCAAATGACAGCTAAACGTCTATGCTTAAGTATCACTATATATCAAAAATTAAAAATTTAAAGGAATAATTTGTATTTTCTTTGAATCATCATTAACAATGCCGCGACCAAGACAATCGAGTATTTCTCGACAAAGCCTTAATTCAAGAAGGATACAAAACATTGCGAATGGAAGGACTGAAGAAGAACATAAACTTGCCCATGAAGAGCGCCGCGTTAATATGGCTCGCCTTCGTGCTTCTCAGTCACGAGAGCAAAGTGAGAGCAGCCCGCGAAACGGCTCGGTTGGCAACGCGAAATCGTCGAGCGAACAGCAGAGATCAACATGTAGACAAATTTCGACGCACAAGAAGAGATTTATCGCGTGATGATTTGAATCGAGCAGCATTTATATACGATTGCAGCACCGATTACTGCTTGCATCCTTGCGTTTGCGTTGCTCCGAAGGACGTTGTTTGCGAGTATTGTGGTGCATTGAAGTTTTCCGGAGAAATGCACGGATTGTGCTGCCTTAGTGGGAAAGTCAAACTGCCATTATTGACTCCGCCACTTGAGCCATTGCATTCATTGCTTTGTGGCGAAACAAATTACTAACTACAAAAGTAATGAATGGTTAAGTGAGCAATTTCAGCGGGTTAGAATAAAGATGTAGATGACCTAAACTACATAATTCAGAATGAGATCATTGGTAAAATGCCTCGATCCAAATCTATAGACTGTGTAACAAATGAAGATGAAGCCACCAACTATCCAATTGAATTTCTAAACTCCTGGGATGTGCCTGGCTTACCACTGTACAATTTACACCTAAAGGTAGGCTCCGTAGTAATCATGCTTCGAAACATAAAGCAACCAAAACTGTGCAGCGGTACACGTTTGGTGGTAAGTAAATTGATGAACAATGTTATTTACGGAACGATACTCAAAGGAAAATTCGAAGGTGAGGAAGTTCTCATTCTGAGGATCCCGATGATCCAAACCGATATGCCATTTGAGTTTAAAAGACTTTAATTTCCGATCCGTCTTGCATTTGCCATGACCACTAAAAAATTACTAAGCCAATACTTGAAAGTATGTGGTTTAAATATGGATTATCCATGTTTTTCACATGGTCAGTTACACGTGGCATGTTCACGTGTCAGAAGACCATCTGCGTTGTTTGTTCTTGCACGTGATAATAAAACAAAAAATGTCGTGTATCACATGGTACTTAATTGAAGAGTGGAATATATGCACCAAAAAACGTAAAGAATAAAGAATCATTAAAACAGTTAATTTTTTTATTGGTATTTCCTAATAAAAAATTGAACTTAACCTCCAAAATTTGATTATTTATTGGCATTAGGGCGGAACAGAGTTCGCTGGGTCAGAATATATATATATATATATATATATATATATATATATATATATATATATATAGTATATTTCTGGTATCTCAACTGCAGATTTTTCAGCGCTCATTTAACATTAGGACTCTGTATCTCAGAATGAACAAAAATGGACTTGTACCACTATTGAAATAAGCCCTACATATATATATATATATATATATATATATATATATATATATATATATATATATATAGGGTGTTTCAAAAATGACCGGTATATTTGAAACGGCAATAAAAACTAAACGAGCAGCGATAGAAATACACCGTTTGTTGCAATATGCTTGGGACAACAGTACATTTTCAGGCGGACAAACTTTCGAAATTACAGTAGTTACAATTTTCAACAACAGATGGCGCTGCAAGTGATGTGAAAGATATAGAAGACAACGCAGTCTGTGGGTGCGCCATTCTGTACGTCGTCTTTCTGCTGTAAGCGTGTGCTGTTCACAACGTGCAAGTGTGCTGTAGACAACATGGTTTATTCCTTAGAACAGAGGATTTTTCTGGTGTTGGAATTCCACCGCCTAGAACACAGTGTTGTTGCAACAAGACGAAGTTTTCAACGGAGGTTTAATGTAACCAAAGGACCGAAAAGCGATACAATAAAGGATCTGTTTGAAAAATTTCAACGGACGGGGAACGTGACGGATGAACGTGCTGGAAAGGTAGGGCGACCGTGTACGGCAACCACAGAGGGCAACGCGCAGCTAGTGCAGCAGGTGATCCGACAGCGGCCTCGGGTTTCCGTTCGCCGTGTTGCAGCTGCAGTCCAAATGACGCCAACGTCCACGTATCGTCTCATGCGCCAGAGTTTACACCTCTATCCGTACAAAATTCAAACGCGGCAACCCCTCAGCGCCGCTACCATTGCTGCACGAGAGACATTCGCTAACGATATAGTGCACAGGATTGATGACGGCGATATGCATTGGGCAGCATTTGGTTTACTGACGAAGCTTATTTTTACCTGGACGGCTTCGTCAATAAACAGAACTGGCGCATATGGGGAACCGAAAAGCCCCATGTTGCAGTCCCATCGTCCCTGCATCCTCAAAAAGTACTGGTCTGGGCCGCCATTTCTTCCAAAGGAATCATTGGCCCATTTTTCAGATCCGAAACGATTACTGCATCACGCTATCTGGACATTCTTCGTGAATTTGTGGCGGTACAAACTGCCTTAGACAACACTGCGAACACCTCGTGGTTTATGCAAGATGGTGCCTGGCCACATCGCACGGCCGACGTCTTTAATTTCCTGAATGAATATTTCGATGATCGTGTGATTGCTTTGGGCTATCCGAAACATACAGGAGGCGGCGTGGATTGGCCTCCCTATTCGCCAGACATGAACCCCTGTGACTTCTTTCTGTGGGGACACGTGAAAGACCAGGTGTACCGCCAGAATCCAGAAACAATTGAACAGCTGAAGCAGTACATCTCATCTGTATGTGAAGCCATTCCGCCAGACACGTTGTCAAAGGTTTCGGGTAATTTCATTCAGAGACTACGCCATATTATTGCTACACATGGTGGATATGTGGAAAATATCGTACTATAGAGTTTCCCAGACCGCAGCGCCATCTGTTGTTGAAAATTGTAACTACTGTAATTTCGAAAGTTTGTCTGCCTGAAAATGTACTGTTGTCCCAAGCATATTGCAACAAACGGTGTATTTCTATCGCTGCTCGTTTAGTTTTTATTGCCGTTTCAAATATACCGGTCATTTTTGAAACACCCTGTATATATATATATATATATATATATATATATATATATATATATATATATATATATCTGTGTGTGTGTGTGTGTGTGTGTGTGCATGTATTTAGCAAGCTGAGAACTGAAAGAAAAGCAGCTATGTAATATATTATAAAGAAATTCTTTCTCTCTCTCTCTCTCTCTCTCTCTCTCTGCCTTCCTCCACGTCTATCTGTGCATATATACCTCTCTATAAAGCAAGAATGCAACGTTAGTTATGTTCCACTTACGGTTCGTAGGAGCTTTCTTGGGCAGAAATATAATAGCCATGTTATTAGAGAGAAAGACCTCAGCGCCGTATTCCGGGTGCGCCACAGCCCATCTGGATTGCACAACAAAGGCGGTTTTCTCTGTCTTATTCCAGTAGATGCCTCCCAGGCGAATGGTGAATTTGGTGCGCCTGCGACAGCAAATTTCTTAATTACAGATGCGAAGCAGAAGAGTGAGGATAGTAATGTTTTACCTATGACTGCTGGTAATTCGTACTATTGGAATGGAAAAGCAACAGAAAACTCGTCTTCTCTTTATCAAACTATCTCAGGTGATTTTTCGGAAATTTACAGATAAGTTGAAACCCAATAAAAACCAACAGGATTTGGTAGATGTTAAGTTGTTTGTTTGTGTAGTCTGTCGTTTATCAGTGCAATGTTTCCCGAATAGTTTAAATATGGGGAAGTTAATACCTTGCATAAGAGATGAACTAAAGAAAGACTGTTAATTTTCTGCCAAATTTCACTTTTCCCAGCATTCACATAAATTTTAGAGAAGTTAATACACCAGCAGCCTCTAAAACACCTGACTGCAAATAATACACTAAATTGCATTGCCTGTGCTGTTCTGATGTACTTTGCAATGACCTCCAGACAAGCAGTTATGATTCTTGTATCTCATCTGGCTCTTGTTTGCTGCAGTGCCCGTTGCTCCAGACATGTGTGGATGTCTGAAGGACATTGAAAAGTACATTAGAACAACATGGCCATTGTGTTTTAGCGTTTCATGCGTAACAACTGAACTTTGACTTTAATCGTACGTCTCTTCCTGTACAGTACCCATAGCATCTGCCTGAGTCTAGGGTGTAGACTCACCCAGTGACATGTGGAAGTGTGGGCCCGTCAGGGCAGCGCCACCACCTCATAGCGCAGTCAAAGTTTAGCCGTCGTTCTCGTAATAGAAATACAATATTGTTAATGATATAGCTCAGACTTATAAAGGATTGTGAAACTGCGAAGCCTGTTTACACATACAACGAGAATGCACTTCATTCAGTAGAATTAATTACAGGCTACTGGTGTATATGTGATCTGTGAAGACCATTAGATGATTAAATTATCCTGTCAAGTAAATTAGGATAATACAGCGTGACAGTAAGAACGGCAGAATGGTTCAGATCGTATCTCTCTGGTAGGAAACACAATGAGCAGGTAGTTTTTACACTACTGGCCATTAAAATTGCTACACCACGAAGATGACGTGCTACAGACACGAAATTTAACCGACAGAAAGAAAATACTAATGATTAGCTTTTCAGAGCATTCACACCTACAACTTGCTGACATCAGGAAAGTTTCCAACCGATTTCTCATACACAAACAGCAGTTGACCGGCGTTGCCTGGTGAAACGTTGTTGTGATGCCTCGTGTAAGGAGGAGAAATGCGTACCATCACGTTTCCGACTTTGATAAAGGTCGGATCGTAGCCTATCTCGATTGCGGTTTACCGTATCGCGACATTGTTGCTCGCGTTGATCGAGATCCAATGACTGTTAGCAGATTATGGAATCGGTGAATTCAGGAGGGTAATACGGAACGCCGTACTGTATCCCAACGGCCTCGTATCACTAGCGGTCGAGATGACAGGCATCTCATCCGCACGGATGTAACGGATCGTGCAGCCACGTCTCGATCCCTGAGTCAACAGATGGGGACGTTTGCAAGAGAATAACCATCTGCATGAACAGTTCGACAACATTTGCAGCAGCACGGACTATCAGCTCGGAGAGCATGGCTGCAGTTACCCTTGATGCTGCATCACAGACAGGAGTGCCTGCGATGGTGTACTCAACGACGAACCTGGGTGCACGAATGGCGAAACGTCATTTTTTCGGATGAATCCAGGTTCTGTTTACAGCATCATAATGGTCGCATCCGTGTTTGGCTACATCGCGGTGAACGCACATTGGAAGCGTATATTTGTCATCGCCATACTGGCGTATCACCCGGCGTGATGGTATGGTGTGCCATTGGTTACACGTCTCGGTCACCTCTTGTTCGCATTGATGGCACTTTGAACAGTGGACGTTACATTTCAGATGTTTTACAACCCGTGGCTCTACCCTTCATTCGATCCCTGCGAAACCCTATATTTCAGCAAGATAATGCACGACCGCATGTTGCACGTCCTGTACGGGCCTTTCGGGATACAGAAAATGTTCGACTGCTGCCCTGGCCATCACATTCTCCAGATCTCTCACCAATTGAAAACGTCTGGTCAATGGTGGCCGAGCAACTGGCTCGTCACAATACGCCAGTCACTACTCTTGATGAACTGCGGTATCGTGTTGAAGCTGCATGGCCATCTGTACCTGTACATGCCATCCAAGCTCTGTTTGACTCAATGCCCTGGCGTATCGAGGCCGTTATTACGGCCAGAGTTGATTGTTGTGCGTACTGATCTCTCAGGATCTATGCACCCAAACTGCTTGAAAATGTAATCACATACTTTATTTGTGTATATCACGACCTCTCATCAGTAACATTACTAAATAACAAGTTTATTTGGTTTCCAGATTATGAAAATATCTCTGTAAGTAGAAAAATGGTTCAAATGGCTCTTAGCACTATGGGACTTAACATTTGAGGTCATAAGTCCCCTAGAACTTAGAAGTACTTAAACTTAATGACATCCATGATCGAGGCAGGATTCGATCCTGTGACCGTAGCGGTCGTGCAGTTCCATAACGAAGTGCCTAGAATCGCTCGGCCACAACTGTAAATAGCAAATGAAATATAGTTCCAGAAATATTGGGAAATGAAAGTTTGATGGACGTTTGTAAATGAATTCCCTGCCACTGAAGCGTGAAACACCACACTGTATTCAGCTCATAACGTGTAAGAGGTTTTCTCCCTTGTATATTCATAAAATATGACAACAGGTGGGCAGAAGAGCTTGATAGTGTTAAATTATTGGGAGCACAGCTTGCCAATACATTCAACAGGGGTGGCCATAAAATAGAAGTTGTAAGGTTTAAAGTTTATTTTTCGTATTCAAGGAAAGTGGTATGAGGTTTATGTTTTCATTGGATGTGTCATATTCCATAGTTGTGCGCTAAACAATTTTCAAGCAGTAGTTTCCAATAGTCGATATGTTACACCACAGAGTTTCTGGGTACAAGCAATGTGATCTTTGGTTGCCAGTGGCATTGTCACTGCGGCAGCCTTCTAAGAGAAGCTAGTGAGTGAATGAGTAATGTGTTGGGTATGCTATTGAGGAGATTGAAATAGCTCGTAAAACGGAGAGATGAAGTTAGAGAGAGGACTGAATTTTGAAATATGATTTGCTGAAGATTAATTTCGCAAGTTAAGATGTCCAAGTAAAGTTGTTGCTGCATTGTTTGCTTGTGAGTAATTATGATGGGTTTGAATAAGAGAAGGTTTTAGTGGAACTTCTCTTTATTAGTTTGGGTTAGTTGGTTTCATTGCTCAAATGAGAATAAGTTAAGTTATCAGTTCACATGATTTGCACTAGAGGTGTTCGAAAGTTAATTTTATTGCAGAGAAATATTTGCTATCAAAGTTAATTTTTGTGAAGAGCTGTGTAATAGCCAGACAATGAGTTTCAGTTTCTGCAATACAGTTTTTAAAGGTCAATTTTCCTTTCATCATTTAGCAAGATCAAATGCCACCACTGTCTCCTTATGAAAGAATTTCACATTTTCTGATTGCACTCTGCAGCACGCAGTTGTCTTGAAGCATGAGGCACTTAGAAGAGTTGTGCGTCTTTCCATTCCACTGGGCACGGCTTGTCTTTGCTTTTAGCTTGCTTGCTGCTCACTTGCATATTTTGTGTTCATCGC
Organism: Schistocerca nitens; assembly: GCF_023898315.1. Classification (NCBI taxonomy): domain Eukaryota; kingdom Metazoa; phylum Arthropoda; class Insecta; order Orthoptera; family Acrididae; genus Schistocerca; species Schistocerca nitens. The sequence continues at coordinate 178,748,202 of NC_064624.1, read as the reverse complement.
TTTGAGTAGCAGCGTGGATCGGTTGCCACAGGTAAGCCACGCAAAATTTGTTATGTCCAGTCGGTTTACAGTTAGGTTCAGTTTAGGTAGGGATCAGCACAGATTTCATTTCATACACAGATAGTTTTGCTTCACCTTCAGTGTTATGTACAAATAGGCAGTATTCAGTGCCTGGAACTTGTTTAGTCAGACTGCGTAAGTAAATTTATAGTGCATTTTTATAGAAACAATTTAGGATATTTATTCTTTGGAAATTCGTTCAATAATTTTATGTAACATTTTTGATCTGTTGGTTTTGAGTGTTGCAGTTTCACCTGGGGTTCTGCAACGTCACACATTTTAGCACTGCTCACTCCTTCACAATACATAGTTTCAAAAGACAGCTGATTTAGTTTACAGTTTTGGGATTTCTTATTAGTTTGGTCGAAGTTCATTAAAATACAGTTATAAATTTTCGTTTTTGGCACTCATTTATTGAATAGCATTTCCATAACTCCGCCATTTGCATTGTTCAGGATTACAACATAGATACATGAGCTATAAAGAAAAGCAGTTTACTACGGTTTCAGTTCACAAGATGAAATATAGAAAAGTTACAGTGTTCGACCACCTTTAAAAAAATCTCTATTTTAATGGCAGATGTTGTCATAGATCATATAAAAATATTAAAAAAACTATTATATTTCTCTTACTTTCACTCAACAATGCCAGGCTGTACAGTACTTGTATTTACAAATGCGAATGTGGACAAACATCAGTTGTATTATGGAATGACGACAATGAAAATTTGAGCTGGACCGGGACTCGACCCTGGATCTCCCACTTGTCACAACCAGTTGCCTCACCATTTGGCATGCATGTCCGAAGGGACATTGAGTCGCAATTTGGAATAATACAGACAATGGAATACAGTGTTTATCCGCCGACACCAGGAAAGCGACTTTCAAGCAAAGTGTCTCCCCTGTACGGAAATATACATAATAGATGTAAGAGTCGAAGTTGTAGACGAGATATGGAAGTTTGCTCGGGTAGCCAAATGGTAAGGCAACATCTCGGAACAACCGAGAAATCCGGGTTTCAGACCTTGTGCGGCACAAATGTTCACTGTCATCATTCGATTCTACATCTGATGCTTGTCCATATTCGCAACTGCGAATACATGTAATGTATTTCACAACGGTTGTAGTTGCTAGTGCCTGCTCCATCATGTCGGAAGGAACATTGCATCATAATTTGGAATAACACAGATATTGCAACACTGCATCATATAATACCACACTGCATAATTTTTTGGGGTAACTCATTAAGCAAAGTGAATATTTTCCTACTCAAAAATGTGTAATACGAATTATTTGGCAGACATAGAAGAAAATTCGAGAGTGCTCCAGGCAAATTTAGTGGAAACCTCTTTGTTTCTGTTGTATACTTATGAACTTGTAAAAACATCATCCCCAGAATTTTCGCAGATGATGAAGTTATGTATAATGCAGAACGCACTGAAAAAGCTGCACAAACAATGTCTTATCCTGCTAAGACTTCAAAGTGGTACAAAGACTGCCAGCTTGCTGTAAAGGCCCAGAAATGCAAAACTGTGCACTTGAGAATACGTAAAATGTCGCATCCTGTGAATACTGAATCAACAAGTCACAACTGGAATAGGTCAACTCAAGCACCTGGATGTAACACTATGCAAGGACATTCAATGAAACAAACACATAGGATCAGACATGGGTAAAGCAACTGGCAAACTTTGATATCTAGATAAAATACTAGGATAATTTACTCATTGCACAAGGGAGAGTGTTTAAAAATAACTCATACCACCCATTCTAGAATATTGCTCAAGTGTGTGGGACCCATGCCAAATAGCAGTAACTGAGGATACTGAACATGTACAGTGAAGGGCAGCACGAATGATCAAAGATTTGTTTGACCCTAGATATAGTGCCACCAAGTTGCTGAAGGAACCGAACTGGCACACACTTTGAGCAGATGCAAATCACCATGGCAAAGTCTTATAAAGCTGTAAAAACCAGATTTAATGTACTTCTACCTGCAATATACTACAACCCCCTAAATATTGCTCCCTTATGGAGCACGGACGACATTAAATTAATTACAGTGCACACAAAGGCATTTAAACAATCATTCTCCTCGCACTCCATGCGTGAATGCAAATGGATGAAAGTCTAATATCTTACACAGTGGCATGCACCCTCTGCCAGACAATTCGCAGTTGTTTTCAAAGTGTACATGTAGATATAGATGTGGATGTAGATTTGCCGTGTGAACACAATAACTTCCGAAAGCGTCCTGTTTAATAAACTCAGTTAAATTTTGATAACCTGCAGTAACTGATTTAACAACTATGCCAGATAATTGCTGTGTTATAGAGGTGTCGCCAACTGCAGCGCCATATTCTGTCTGTTTACATATCTTTTTATTTGAATACACACTCCTATCCGAGTTTCCTTGCACTGCAGTATAAAAGTAAAAGTCAAAAGTCACTCTTGATCTAAGTGTAGCACTCACGAAAACGGACAGCAACAAAGCAACTTGAAGGGACCGCCATAAACAGGGAATTTCAGAGCGAACTGGAATTCGAAAACCACTGATCAGGGCTGCAAATGCCCTTCCAGGAAAACGTGGTGCTGAAGCCATGAAATCTGGACTATGAAGCAGTGGAATAGGATTCCCAAAGGATGCCCACAAGGCTCTATCTGAGCTCTTGAATTTAATCTTGTGCTGGAAAACAAGGCCAGTTGCATGCTAGACGCATTACAACAATGGTGCAACCAAAACAAATTATCCATAGCAGCACGAAAAACAGCTTACATAATCGTTAATCGTTCACTACGAAGACATATGGTAATTAAAATAAACTATACACACATAAAACGCGAAATAATAACTTGATATCTCGGGATACACATTGACGAACGACATACCTTCAACCAACATATGCGGCTAATCACAGAGAAAGCCACAAGTACACTTCACAAACCAGTGACATTAAATTAGACACGATACAGACTACCATTCACATCTACATCTACATCCATACTCCGCAAGCCACCTGACGGTGTGTGGCGGAGGGTACCTTGAGTACCTCTATCGGTTTTCCCTTTTATTCCAGTCTCATATTGTTCGTGGAAAGAAGGATTGTCAGTATGCTTCTGTGTGGGCTCTAATCTCTCTGATTTTATCCTCAAGGTCTCTTTGCGAGGTATACGTAGGAGGGAGCAATATACTGCTTGACTCTTTGGTGAAGGTATGTTCTCGAAACTTTAACAAAAGCCCGCACCGAGCTACTGAGCGTCTCTCCTGCAGAGTCTTCCACTGGAGTTTATCTGTCATCTCCGTAACGCTTTCGCGATTACTAAATGATCCTGTAACGAAGCGCGCTGCTCTCCGTTTGATCTTCTCTATCTCTTCTATCAACCCTATCTGGTGTGGATCCTACACCGGTGAGCAGTATTCAAGTAGTGGGTGAACAAGCGTACTGTAACCTACTTCCTTTGTTTTCGGACTGCATTTCCTTAGGATTCTTCTAGTGACTCTCAGTCTGGCATCTGCTCTACCGACGATCAGCTTTATATGATCATTCCATTTTATATCACTCCTAATGCCTACTCCCAGATAATTTATGGAATTAACTGCTTCCAGTTGCTGACCTGCTATTTTGTAGCTAAATTATAAGGGATCTATCTTTCTATGTGTTCGCAGCACATTACACTTGTCTACACAGATAAGAATGTGCCACCATGCACTTTCCCAGTCTGTACTGAGCTTTACAACTAGTCCATGGGCACACAGATGCACTGTCGTCATGAACAGGATCGCTGTTAGGCAGATAGACTATCTGGGGTGTTCGGTACCACATCATTCAATTCGCTGTACGTCGTGCTTGGATTGTACCTGATCGATATAACGATCAGAGGTCAGGCTGCAACATACTGGCTGAAGGTGGGTTGACCTGAGAGAGCGTTGCAAATCACTGAGCAGCACAAGGTAGATAGGCGCCGACTAAAAAATTGGCGTGTGGACTCTTGGCAAAAAGAGTGGAACAAGAGTGATAAGGGGCATCAAGTCTATTCACATCCCCCCACCCCCTTTCAGGGAGCAGTTACGGTTGCGCCATGTCAATCTCAGCCAAGGCATGGCTCATTTTCTGACTGGACATGGACTTTATCCCATGCACTTGCAGTGCATGTCACTTTCAGAAAACAGTCATTGCACATGCGGGGAAATTGGCCCCTGAACAATTCCTTTTGAAATGTATTACATGCAGGGACTTATATAATGATATAAAACACATATCGCAAACAACACTATAGATGCACTGAGGAACCCAGATACATTGACACAATTCGCAATCGCCAATAACATCTCAGAAGCAGAACATGATATACACAAACAGATTCATCAATCCAGGAGGCGCAGAAGACGAAGACAAGCTGATGTAGATAGCTTGGGGAGCTGATGGTATGTGCGACAGTGAGAAAATTGCCATAACATGCAAAATATACATAACGTAAAACATGCAAAGCATGCACAACAACTCATGTGATCATTAATCAAAGACTGCAGTTTATAACTTATTATGAATTAGTCTAATTAGAAGTAATTGGAATATTCCTTGAATAGATATTGTTCTAGAATCCATGATAAACCTGTACCCAACATTATTACGTAGTTACATACATAAACGTATCATTGTAAATGTAATAATATGAATGTAATGTAAATTTTGTATAAAGTAAACAAGCAAAATCCAACAGTACAAATACAAAAAAGAAACAGATCATGCATATTACGTAATTGTGCAATATTGATGGTTCCACTATTCAAAAAATTCTAGTTTTATTCTACAAAAAATGATTTTACAAGAGTAATAATAGGTTAGTGGTGGCTTGTTACAGTGGCTTATTGCAGTGAGGCAGGATATTGTTCCAAAGTCCTGAAGAATTTGTTTACTATCTAAATTAGTAGTAACAGATGTTATGTAACATAACATCAATCACACAGCACTTTAACAAACAACATTGAGATAGATCGGATCTGCATGGACTGAACAAATCGTGTTTTCCTGAATAGGGATGTTCGTATGGATATTTACTAAAATGCGTAGCATCACATGTGGACGCTGGACTTGATACTGAATACCAAGTCCCCTTCCCCAGGTGGTGTTCGTGAAGGGATATTTATATCTACTTTTTCAGTCTTCTTTTATTCTCTTCTTAAATTATATCATAAATTTATATTTTGCTACTTCCAAATTCCTGTATTTTTCTTTTTAAAAAATGGTTATTGCGGTAAGTAAATAAAAGGTAACACCAAAGAAGAGACATAATGAACTCCACCAGCCCCATGTGCACATGGTGCTGCATGAGCAACAGTGCCCATAGCCTCAATTGCACAGCACAATTTTGCTGTGCGGTGGTGGCCATGGGTACTGGCTAAGAGGTCTGTGTGGAGCACTATGGCCTACATAAAGTAGAAAGATGGCATACTGTGGTAATCATAATTCACGTTTAAAAAAAGGATCAATGGAAAATGTTATTCGTCAGATGAGTCTTGTTCGCACTTGCATCCAATTTCTGGCCGTGCTTACGTCTCAAGAGGAAAATATGAAGTGGATTTGGTGATTATTTAGAGAGCCATATTATGGTATTCCAAGGGCGCTCTGATTACTTCACACAGTCGCAATATTGCCATGTGTTGAGTGACGATTTTGGCTGAGTTCATCAATGCCATGGTACAGAGGTGATGCTGTACTCGAAGACAACAGGGACTCTGTTCACACAGCTGGCGTTGTGAATAATGTTTTTGTGAGCAGGATGATGAACTGTCATGTCTCCCCAGTTCACTGTAGTCACCTGATCTCAGTTTCATTGAACCTGAGTAGTCTACTTTGGAGAGAATGGTGCATGATTGCATCCATCTCTATGATCATACCTGAACTTCCCACTGCTTTGCTGGAATAGTGGTATAGGATTCCCCTGAGAATCGTAAAGGGCGTTTATTTATCCACTGTGACACGACTGGAGGCTGTTTTGAATGCCACCGGCTTTCCCACACCTGAGTGGTCATGGTGTTGGCTTCTGGTGTTACCATATTTTTGTCCACCTTCTGCAGTAAACTCAGCGAGACGAAAAGTTTCAAATGAAGGCACTGAGGTCGCTAGGCCACGGCCAGCCCCAAGTCTAAACAGTGGGACGCACTGCCCATCCCACACTGTGCGGCTCCAGCATAATATATTAGGTTGGTGCATAAGCTTTTAGCGTCTTTGTTTTCCATGCTGGTGTTCCTGTTGTTATCGGCTTATTTATCGATTGCCATTTTTTTTATTTGTACTTCGCTGTTGATATTTGAGTTTACATAATGTCATTTTGTCATTTGCAGATAGTGAGTGGAGCTGTGGACGCTAGGAAAGGAGTGCCAAGTGGAGAAATTGGAACATTTCTGATATATTTTCCTGTTAGAGTTCAATAGACGGGTGACAGCAGCCAGAGCGTGGCAAGAAAATGGAATTCTAGTTTTAAGGAAGATTGCTTTGACATTAGTTCTGAAGGTAGTTTAAACACATTCATACCCAATAATCCACTTCATTGTACTCGATAACTAGCAAATGTGATGAACTCTGATCATTCCACCATCATGCGACATTTACATGCAGTGGGGAAGGTTTAAAAATCAGGTGTAGAGGTAGTGCTTGCTCTAGAAAATCACCGAAATCAGGTAGTGGTCATACGTTTATCTCTTCTTGCTCGTCGTCAATTCCTGTCATTATCGGTGATAATAAATGGTATCTGTACGCTAACACAAGCACAAGCAAGGAATGTCTGACGCCAATCAAAGCAGCAACTCCCTGTACAAAGACCTGCGCCCATCCACAGAAGATAACGTTATGCATTTGGTGGTACAGCGACGGTGTGGTGTACTAAGAATTGCTTCCCCGAGGTGTAACCATCACTGATGACTGAAATGCCTTGCAGACTCAGTCCTAGATGAAGTGATGCTACTCCACAATAACGCCCGCCCACCATCTGCTGAACTGAAGAAAACACTATACAGGAATGGGTCGGGAAGTCATTGCACACCTGCCTTATTCATCTGATCTTGCGACCTCAGATTTTCACTTTTTTCCGCTCGCTATCGAACAGTCTAAAAGGAACTTCCTTTCCAGTTGAAAATGTGCTCCGAGCATGCCTCGACATGTTCTTCGCCTCAAAACCATGTGATTTCTACAGTCGAGGAATCGAAAAGGCACCTCAGAGTTGGCAGACTGTTGTAAATAATAAAGAACAATACACTATTGAGGACGTAAGTCTCCATTATGCATGTCTGTTGTGTTTATTTAATTTACAGAAAATCGATAAGAATTTATGGACAAACCTAACAATTTTTGCAAGCAAGTTAACTCTGATGGTGCTGCTACATACACTACTGGCCATTAAAATTGCTACAGACACGAAATTTAATCGACAGGAAGAAGATGCTGTGATATGCAAATGATTACCTATCCAGAGCATTCATACGAGGTTAGCGTCGGTGGCGACACCTTGTAAGAGGTATGCGCTGCCTGCGATATGCAAGGTATAAGAGAATCTCTGACCAGAGAGCAGTGTTGACTGAGTAGGAACTGTGTAGCTGTAGCAGTAAGTTGTCGCTAGTCGCTAGTCTGCGGTTGTCTGCAGTCTGCTCTGGTCGGGGGTCCGGAGCCTGAGTATTATTGTATAAGGTAAAAACCATCCTCGCGCATATCTACTAATGTATCTGAACTGTCATCCAAATGTTTTAAAAATGTCCTAATAATAATGTTTATAATATAAAGTACTTTTTTTAAAAAGCATTCATTTCAATTTAAAAGAATTTACTAATTTCCCAAATCACAAATGTATAGGCCAGCATTGCACAGAGCTGTGTTGAAAAATTTTTTAGGTAAGAGCAGATATGTTCGCCGTTCTTATTGAGGTAAGAATTTTTGCTTTTTTATTCAGAATGATCTTACAGGGCCATGACGCAGCACTGCTGTCGTCCAAAAATTTACCAGGTTACTGAATTTTTTTTATTATTAGGAGGTTTAGGAATTTTTCTGTTTAGTGTTCACATTAAATGAGAAAAGAATTTTGTGGGTACATTAAATGGGAACCAGTTTTGTTCTGAGGTTACACAAAAGCTAGAATCATTAACCAAATAAATAATATATAAATTTTTAAATGAATTTCTGTAGTGAGGTTACACAAAATTAGAATCACATTCATTATTCACATTTAAATTACTTTAATTATTACGTGTGGGGAGATAATTAAAGTAATTTCAATATGAATAATGAATGTGATTCTAATTTTGTGTAACCTCACTACAGAAATTCATTTAAAAATTTATATATTATTTATTTGGTTAATGATTCTAGCTTTTGTGTAACCTCAGAACAAAACTGGCTCCCATTTAATGTACCCACAAAATTCTTTTCTCATTTAATGTCAACACGAAACAGAAAAATTCCTAAACCTCCTAATAATAAAAAAAATTCAGTAACCTGGTAAATTTTTGGACGACAGCAGTGCTGCGTCATGGCCCTGTAAGATCATTCTGAATAAAAAAGCAAAAATTCTTACCTCAAAAAGTACGGCGAATATATCTGCCCTTACCTAAAAAATTTTTCAACACAGCTCTGTGCAATGCTGGCCTATACATTTGTGATTTGGGAAATTAGTAAATTCTTTTAAATTGAAATGAATGCTTTTTAAAAAAAGTACTTTATATTATAAACATTATTATTAGGACATTTTTAAAACATTTGGATGACAGTTCAGATACATTAGTAGATATGCGCGAGGATGGTTTTTACCTTATACAATAATACTCAGGCTCCGGACCCCCGACCAGAGCAGACTGCAGACAACCGCAGACTAGCGACTAGCGACAACTTACTGCTACAGCTACACAGTTCCTACCCAGTCAACACTGCTCTCTGGTCAACTATTCTCTTATACCTTGCATATCGCAGGCAGCGCATACCTCTTACAACCTACAACGTGCTGACATGAGTAAAGTTTTCAACCGATTTCTCATACACAAACAGCAGTTGACCGGCGTTGCCTGGTGGAACGTTGTTGTGATGCCTCGTGTAAGGAGGAGAAATGCGTACCATCACGTTTCCGACTTTGATAAATGTCGGATTGTAGCCTATCGCGATTGCGGTTTATCGTATCGCGACCTTGCTGCTCGCGTTGGTCGAGATCCAATGACTGTTAGCAGATTATGGAATCGGTGGGTTCAGGAGGGTAGTACGGAACGCCGTGCTGGATGCCAACGACCTCGTATCACTAGCAGTCGAGATGACAGGCATCTTATCTGCATGGCTGTAACGGATCGTGCAACCACATCTCGATCCATGAGTCAACAGATGGGGACGTTTGCAAGACAACAACCATCTGCACGAACAGTTCGACGACGTTTGCAACAGCATGGACCATCAGCTCGGAGAGCGTGGCTGCGGTTACCCTTGAGGCTGCATCACACACAGGAGCGCCTGTGATGGTCTACTCAACGACTAACCTGAGTGCACGAATAGCAAAACGTCATTTTTTCGGATGAATACAGGTTCTGTTTACAGCATCATAATGGTCGCATCCGTGTTTGGCGACATCGAGGTGAACGCACATTGGAAGTTTGTATTCGTCATCGCCATACTGGCGTATCACCTGGCGTGATGGTATGGGGTGCCATTGGCTACAGGTCTCGGTCACCTCTTGTTCGCATTGACGCCACTCTGAACAGTGGACGTTACATTGCGATGTGTTACGACCCGTGGCTCTACCCTTCATTCGATCCCTGCGAAACCCTACATTTCGGCAGGATAATGCACGATCGCATGTTGCAGGTTCTCTACAGGCCTTTCTGGATACAGAAAATGTTCGACTGCTGCCCTGGCCAGCACATTCTCCACATATCTCACCAACTGAAAACGTCTGGTCAATGGTGGCCGAGCATCTGGCTCGTCACAATACGCCAGTCACTACTCTTGATGAACTGTGGTATCGTGTTGAAGCTGCATGGCCAGTTGTACCTGTACACGCCATCCAAGCTCTGCTTTACTCAATACCCAGGGGTATCAAGGCCGTTATTACGGCCAGAGGTGGTTGTTCTGGGTACTGATTTCTCAGGATCTACGCACCCTAATTGCGTGAAAATGTAACACACGTCAGTTCTAGTATAATATATCTGTCCAATGAATACCCGTTTATCATCTACATTTCTTCTTGGTGTAGCAATTTTAATTGCCAGTAGTGTATTTTATAGTAATAAAGAAACTCTCGAAAGGTTCCGCATAAGGTTCCATACGGCGACTTAACGGCAGAAGCCTTGCCATAGCTGGTGAATGCAGTAGCTTTAGTTGATGTCATTGTCGTTAGTGCTGCTGATGATCTGAGGTTGTGAATCCACATGAAAAAAACAGACATGATGGCGAAGAACTTTTAGGGGATGCTGTAAATACAATAAATTACAAATAGTGACGCATAAAATTACATAGCTCCTTCTGAAATTGCTCTTCAGCAGAAATTCTACAGTCAACATCAGACCAAATTCCATAAATGCTGTAACAGTTGAAGGTTCCTACCTATACTATTGGATGATAAAAGGGGATTACCTAAAACACAAAGGCGCTGAAACTCAGAAGACAATGAAAGTAACTCACAAACTCATTAGTGTTGGCACTCTCAATAACAGACTTCCAATGCAGGCTGTAAGACCATAGTGTAACACAATCTTCATGGCTATTGTGGGGTTTAGATCTGTTGTTTCAACTGATTAGTTTATCATTCTGACAACAATTTGCTTAAAAGTAGTTATTCAATATTACTATTTAATTGTATCTGCTTATACCTGGGCACAATTCCCTTTTAATATTTTTGCACATACCAAAGCATAATTACAATAGCACAAGCCTTCTATGAATTTACTAGATTAAGACACATATCACAATATGTCGTTAGTTCTGTAGGGATTGGCGCTCAGCAGGCTGACTAAAAATTATGATTTACAGCTTCTAATGTGACAGTCCTACAGACACAGTAACGAACTGACAGATACTGTATTCAATATATCACACGATCCTTATTCAATATCGCTCATAAATATTCAAATTCATGCTTTTGTATCTATATTTATGCTAATTACTAGTGAACTTGTCAACACTGACTACAATCAAGTTACATTGTGTAACACTCCCTTATAATTTGGTGTATCCGCTCGTTCGCGGATCTGAATAGCAGCCCACATAAGTATTAATTAATATGACCGTGTACCTAATGGGGCTGGCAATCGGATTGGACTGCTTGGGAGTTGTTACATTCCATTCTGTCCTTCTCAAATGCTGTAATAATGAAATGTCTGGTGGCAACAGAACAACAACACAGCTTCACTAATCAAGACCTATATTCGTATCAAAAACACAAAAATAAGGAGACAGCCACTGCCTTCGTCATACACTGTTAATAACGGTTAATCTCAGCACAGGTTTCTTCGTTATTCGTAATCGTCACACGCAAAATCCAATCACTGTAATCCAACACTAGAATCCAAATAATGCCGGCGCGGTAGACGCGGAATCTCAATAACGGCACATAAATATCACTGAATCACTCTAATAATTATACTGTTTCACTTTCCCGTATAATACTAACACAAAGGGGTCAAACCGCGGCGATGGCCACTCCCTTTGTCGGTAATTTCTATCAATTGCTGGCTTCTGCACAGCTCTCTGCCCGCCTCGCGGGAACCCACAACACACAGCACTGACTACTACTCCACTCTCGCTCTCGCGACCTGACACACTAATCGATAGTTGCCCTGTCGACCTGTGTGAGCGCAAACTTAGTAGTAAGGGGCTGCGGACCCCTTACATCCCCGCCCTCGAAAACTTCTTTAGAGCCGCAGGCGAAAAAGAATCGGCAAGGGAATTAAACATTGCTACATTTGAACAAAACACACAGTGTAAATAATGAAAGAAATTACAATTCATCAAAATAATCCCTCGACTCCGGTAGTGGGCTGCCTCCACAATAATTTCTACAAAAGGTTATTACATCACATAAATATGGCATTGTCCAAATTACAATTTTTTATCAAGCAGCAATAGCCCTCTCTAGTCCTATATTGAATGAAACACATAACATATACACTCAAAAATTATTACTTAAACACATGACATATGAATTACTACACTACAAAATAGTTGTTACAGATTTTGTACCTATTCTCAGATAATCTTCAATATGAAATATGCAATTCTAATTGTAATACATCACAAAACACAATGTAAATGAACCTTTCCCTTTTTCAAATGTTCGTTTAGTAATTAAATGTTCTAAACATGTCCTACCCAACTACATCAAAGGAGCTTGAATACTCTCGGTTCAGACATTTGCCCTAATCAAGTTTCTCTTCCTCATCTGGGTTATCCCTGCTCTCGTGTGAGTAGTACCTTTTTATGTTTTCCACATGTTCCTTACCATGCATTCTCTTTGTCCGTGCATATTCCAATTCCACAGTGTTAGGATGACCAATTTTTATAATCCTGTATGGTCCCTTATAAACGTGGTTAAACTTATGTATTTCAGAGTTTATCTTATTTGATTTAGCATCAACCTTTACTAATACCAGGTCTCCCACTCTGTAAGTTATCGGTTTCACTAGCTTGTCGTGGCTTTCTTGCCTTTTCCTAGCCTTCTCCTTCATACTTAATTCCACTAGCTCCAATTTCCTTTCCCAGGTCAATGAACTTCCTGGTGGGTAGACTACCAACTCACGAAAAATACTATCGGGTTCTTGATTGAGCAATACTTCACATGGTGCAAACCCTGTAGAATCATGTGGGAGGTGATTCCTAACCCGCTCAAAATCTTCCAGATATTCTTTCCATGAACCATGCTTCCTATGGCAGTAGGTTCTGCACATACGGTTCAATTCCTTCATTGTTCGTTCCGCTGGGTTAGAAGCTGGCCTATACCTAGAAATGGCAATTTGCTCTATTCTGTGCTCATTTAGTATCTCCGTCCACTCCTTTGACCTGAACTGTGACCCATTATCACTCAAAATTCGCTTAGGAATACACACCTTTTGAAAATAGTCTTTCTCAAAATGGTTAATGATGGCTCTACTAGTAGCTTTCTTCAATGGGTAAAATTTTATGTACTTGGAAACCAGTTCTTCCACTACTAAGATTTGTGTGTAATTCCCCCGTGAGGCAGGAAGTGGCCCAAAGAGATCCACTGCAACTATGTCCTTAATTGCTGTTGGTACAATTGGATGCATATATCCTTTGTGCTGTACTGTACTCGTTTTAGATTTTTGACAGGTGTCACATGTACTCAGTATCTTACGTATACGCCTTCCCATGTTGTTGAAAGCACAATCTAACTTCAACTTCTCCAGACACTTCTTCGGTCCATAATGCGCATTACTATAGTGCGTATACCAAATTAATTTTTCTACCACATGCTCAGGCACACAGAGTTTCCAGTTCTCCTCACTCTCCTTGTTTTTTTTTATAAAGTATCCCATTATGGATATAATAAAATGTGCGAATTCTTTCCTCTCCTGCACACCTGTATTTGTTTTTAATTGTCTTTAATTTCTCGTCCTCGTTCTGTTCCCTACGCACATTCTTTAGGAACTTCCTTATGAATTCTTCATACTGTACTCCCTTCATCAGGTTAATTCTAACTCCTTCTCCTTCCGGTCTGTCCACCAACATTCCTCTTGAGTCAGCTGGTAATCTTGACAAAGCATCAGGTATTATGTGTGTTGCTCCTGGTTCATAAATTATCTCGAAGTCATAGTCCTGTAATGCCAGGGCCCATCGCGTTAGTCTACTATGCCTCAACTTGCTTGCAGTCAGAAATGTAAGGGCCTTACGGTCAGTCACGACTTTCACATGCCTCCCGGCCAAATAATACCGGAAACGCTTAAACCCCCACACAATTGCCAATGCTTCCCTTTCAGTAATTGAATATTTCCTCTCCCAAGCATTCAAACTTCTGCTACCGAACGCTATTGTTCTTACACTCTCACCATTTCCGCTCCTCTCTATTTGGTACAAATATATTCCTAGTCCATAGTCAGAGCTGTCTGCCCCTAAATAAAAATCCTTGGAAAAATCCGGGTGGTACAATATATCTGCATTATATAGTGCTTGCTTGATATTCTCAAACTCGGTTTGGCACTCTGCACTCCAATGCCACGGCATCCTCGCCTTCGTCAATTCCCTCATACTCGGGGCATTAAGTATAGATCCTTTGACAAATTTTCTATAAAACTCACAAACCCCAAAGAATGCTCGCAACTGTTTCTTACTATGGGGGGTCGGAAAGTTTCTAATAGCCTCCATTTTACTAGGATCAGGATAGATACCCTCCTCGGATATTATATGGCCCAGAAATTTTATCTTTGATTTGCCAAATTCCGACTTGTCCAGGTTTACAGTTACCCCTGTGGTTTCAAAAGCTGCCAAGATTGCATCCAGTCTATTCAAAAGTTCTTCCCATGATTCGCTTGCTATCAAGAGGTCATCCACGTAGACGGTGACCTCCTTAAGTAACTCCTCGCCTAGTATCTTATCCATCGCTCTTATAAATTCAGACACTGACACATTAAGCCCAAATGGCAATACTCTAAATTGATAGCACCTTCCTCCATAAGTAAATGCCGTATACTGGCGAGACTCTGTGTTCAAGGGTATCTGCCAGTAACCAGCAGTCAAGTCGATACTACTAAGCACCTTTGCTCCTCGGAATTTTTGAATCAGTTCTTCTATAGTCTCTGGTTTGTCCCTCTCCGGTTCGATGATTTTGTTCACTGTTCGTGCATCCAGAACTATCCTCACCTTTCCATCCTTCTTATCGACGACAAATAGGGGGTTGTTGTATTGACTATTGGCCCTTTCTATAACACCAAGGTCCATCATTCTCTGTATTTCTTCATCTACTGCTCTTCGTTTCGCCTGGGGAATGGAATACCGTTTTATATTGAACGGTTTATGGTTCTTTATCTTTAGCTTACACTCCACCCCTTTCATGATACCTGGCCGTTGAGAAAATACTTTACAACTCCTGTATAATACTGTGGCTAATTTCTTCTTAGTCCTCTCATCTAGGTGTGTCATCTCCTCCAACTTTTTATTGATCTTATCCTCTTTATGTCTATCCTCTTGTGCTAATCCCTCAAGGTATATCAACACTTCTTCTCCTAGTTCCTCTTCTCTGTATCCCGTGGTGGGTTCCTCTTCATGACACAAATTTACCCTCCTGAATTCCTCCTCTTCTTCGATTGCACTCCCCTCAACAAACTTTAACCTCTTCTCTTCTCCCTTTCTTCCTTTAACCTTGATAGTACCTTCATCAAAACTCACTACTGCATCAACTTCATTCAACCAATCTATCCCTAAAATAATTGATGTGTTCAATCCGGCCACCACCAAAAATGTTGCTTCGTATTCTTCTCCCTCTATCTCGAAGGTAATCAACACTTGTTCTTTAATAGGTTTACTCCTTGCACCCAACGCGTTCACAATTCTCACTCCACTCACTGGGAAACTAGGCAAGCTAACATTTGCTTTTAGTATCTGTTCATATAACCTTTTGGATATTGCACATGCTTCACTTCCTGTATCGACTAATGCCTCGATATTCAGTCCACATAACTTGATCCCTATCATGGGTAGCATGGGTTCTTTGGGAATCCCACTTCTTTCCTCCAGTAGATCTTCTCTCAGATCTCCACCATTGTCGTGTCTTAGTAGGTTTACCCTGGTCCTTGTAGCTCTCACTCCTGATCGGACCTCATCTGGAGTGTCATTCAGTTTTCCAGTCTCTCCACCTCTTCTATATGCCCCGTGTCATTCATTCGCCTATCCCATCTTCTCTCATGATCTCTTGGTTCTTCACTCCTTCTCCAATCATTTCTCCATTGACGTTCACCACCATCGTTCCTGTACCTATGACCACCACCTCTTCCTCTATAATTAGACGAATTCCCAAAATGATTCCTTGGGTCATTACTTCCCCCTCGGTTTTGATCATTAGGTTGATTGTGTACCTGTGATCGAACAGATTCCAACTGTTCCAGTATTTTCATCAAGGCCTCCCTATCTTCAATTAGGCTCCCGGATACAGTTTCTTGCATTCTCTGGCTCATTCTTCTTTTTATCGCTGATATCATTACGTCATCACTCAGGGGTTGTTCCAAGGTCTCGTTCAATTCCCACAAATGTTCGGCAAACTCTCTCAACGTTCCTCTCCATGTACTAAGTGACTTGCGGTGTAGTAGGTCCTCAATTGCTGCACATTGATGGCTTTTGGACCAGTATTTCTTCAAGAATTCCTCTTCAAACTGGTCATAACTAGTAGTCCCTTCCTTCTTCCTGACTCCCCAAGTGAAGGCCTCACCTTCCATTCTATCTATTGCAAATTGGATCTTGTCTGAGTCCTTAAGATGTGCTGGGAAAACTCCTTTTAGCCATTTCATAAATATCATTGGGTGCAACCCTCCTTTCGGTCTAAATCTCTGCCCTGTATTATTTTGGACGCACCGATTATCACTGCTCACCAAGGTAACGACCTTACCTCCCCCAACGGTTAAAGTGGCATTGCTAATTCGTCTATCAATTTCTTCTGTCTTGCTCTCCAATTGCTGCACTCCCTGTTGTAATTGTCTGACCTCCATTTCAACGCTCTTGTTATCCTCTTCTCGTTGCACGGCTATAGCATTTCTCAGATTGATAGCTAGTTGGTTTTGCCTATCTCCTATGCCCTTAACCGCATCATTGCATTGTTTCTGCATCTGCGTCACCTCGGCGATTCGATGATTGCAATTTGTTTCCACTTCGTTGATTCTTCCTCCCAATTCGGTTTTCGTTTCTTCAATATCGTCTTCTATCTTTTTTGTTAACTTTCCTTCCACCTTCTCCACGTCTTCTTGGACTTGGTCTATTCCGTAGCTTCCTCTCTCTCTCGTCGATGTCCATCTTCAGTTGTTCTTGTAATTCCTGCATTTCCTTCTTCAAATTACATTCCATCTTCATTTGTGATGTTTTGATTTCTTGTAAACCTTTCTCTAATGATTCTCGGGATATTCTTCCCTCTTCTCTAATTTCCTGTAAATCTTCCTTTAATGATTCTCTGAGACCTTTCTCTAATGATTTGGTCCCTTTTAGCAACTCTGCTAGCATCGACTGTATATCTGCATCCTCTGAAATTGGCTTATCTCTCGTCGTTTGTCCCGGCGTCTCAGGATAACTAGTTGAATGTGCTGATGGGCTTCCTAATGACAATCCACAATCACTGATTCCTGAGTCATCTCTGTCTTCCTGTCCTATCCCTTTCCTTTCAACTACTGCCTCACAGACCTGCTTATCTTCAGTAGACATGTTTGGTTTATTTTTAATGCACAGCCAAGTAATACAAAATAACCTCTAGTAACCCAAAACACTCCTAATTACCATGAAACTAATCAAACAGTACATGCAGTATTTTTAGTTAATCCCCAAATGATACAACATGCATGAGTATTGAACATAACAACTCCCAAAACCTAACAAGTTCAAACATCAATTTTCACATACACAGTTTATGAAAAAAATGTTTTAAACAAGATAATCACAACACTCACAAATTCTATTAATGTAAAATCCCCAAAAATAATGAGCATATCTGTATAATTACCATTTAGACAGTGCAGTGTGCATAAATAAGTATGCTATAGTTCAAAGTATGTTTCGCAAATTTTTCGGAAATTATTGTAATTGGGCACCTTTCCTAATGTAAATATCAGTTAAAAACTGTTTATTTATCGCGAAGACTGCACACTGCAATTTAATGTGATGTCAACCAGTCGTCTTCACTCACCAACCGACGTTACCGCGATGTTTTGACGTTTGAGGTGGGCGTGGCGCTGTACTGCTGCTGGAGCTGCGTGAAGTTGAAGATCTGCAGCAAGACGACGTAGTTCTCCGTCGGCCGCTCCGTGGCGCTGCAGGCGGGCGTAGTTTATAGTTCGGCCGCTAGATGCCGGTACTGCGCTCGGTGTCTCGAAGTCGTGTCGCTCAGCCGGCCGCTCCGTGGTGGGGTGTCATGTGAAATCACCTCGCGGATCGAAGCTCTTTGGTGCAACTGCTACACAGGTCTGCGTGACGTCACTCAATAATTGCGTCGCCACAATACATTGTCGTCTGCATAACAGTTTATGGGTCCACACGAAGCTGTCCGATTTTCACTGTTCAAAAAGCAATTTCACTCAGAATATTACCGCTAAACACCTTTTTAACAACTTTCGTGACGAAATCTTAGCTCGTTTTGCTATTTTACTGTTCACACGTGCCTTTCTTTAGTGTTCACTTTTCACAGTTTTTTCTCGCGCGGGTTTACGCATTTGCACATTATACCACAGTTTATTGACACTATTGTTCTATTTAATATGGCAAGAAAAACAGTTTAGTCACAATCATAGGATGCTATTACTTCGCATTGTTCAAAAAATGCACGGTTCCTGTCGCGATTTTAAAGTTTGTGCTCTGTCCCGATCCAAATTGAAAAAACACTTTCTTGCGTTAAGCAAGGTAAAATTCTCTATTGTTCTTTACTATTCGTCCGAAAATTGCACTTGTCCTTTCACGGTAAGCCAAGGGTGTAACACTCCCTTATAATTTGGTGTATCCGCTCGTTCGCGGATCTGAATAGCAGCCCACATAAGTATTAATTAATATGACCGTGTACCTAATGGGGCTGGCAATCGGATTGGACTGCTTGGGAGTTGTTACATTCCATTCTGTCCTTCTCAAATGCTGTAATAATGAACTGTCTGGTGGCAACAGAACAACAACACAGCTTCACTAATCAAGACCTATATTCGTATCAAAAACACAAAAATAAGGAGACAGCCACTGCCTTCGTCATACACTGTTAATAACGGTTAATCTCAGCACAGGTTTCTTCGTTATTCGTAATCCTCACACGCAAAATCCAATCACTGTAATCCAACACTGTAATCCAAATAATGCCGGCGCGGTAGACGCGGAATCTCAATAACGGCACATAAATATCACTGAATCACTCTAATAATTATACTGTTTCACTTTCCCGTATAATACTAACACAAAGGGGTCAAACCGCGGCGATGGCCACTCCCTTTGTCGGTAATTTCTATCAATTGCTGGCTTCTGCACAGCTCTCTGCCCGCCTCGCGGGAACCCACACACACAGCACTGACTACTACTCCACTCTCGCTCTCGCGACCTGACACACTAATCGATAGTTGCCCTGTCGACCTGTGTGAGCGCAAACTTAGTAGCAAGGGGCTGCGGACCCCTTACAATTGTTTTGTCAGATATGTAAAAATTCAATTAATCAGACATGTAAACGCACTTATTGTTCAAAGTTAGTGTTTGATGAAAACTGATACACCACTAGAAAATATACTGTAAACTCCAACATACTGTAAATATTTGTACAACTATAATTACAGTAATTGTTTGTTTAATTATGACTTGATGACTATATATTGTTGAAACTACTTGTATTACAATTTGAAAATGTAATTATAATATTATTTGCTGTTATGTATCATCAGTCTGCATTTGGGCTTTATCATGTAAGCTGCATTGATTCTAAATTTCTTGAACTGTAATTTCAGTGTTGAATGTATTGATTTTAACTGTCCACTTGTACAGACAAACAGGTGTCTGAGGCCACAAAGTCTGTGACAGTCAACAAGCTTTAGATCAATTTCCTATTAACTTCTGCATGTGCTGTATTGGAAATATTACTAACATTTATGAGAATGCAATAAAAATTAAAAATACTGCATTTGTCTTTCATTGGAATTTCCTATAAATGTTTTTTACAAGCTGGAAAATATATATGTGCACAAAAGAGTAATATCCCTCCGTAATGAGTGAGATGTTGAGCTCAGAAAGAGGAAGAGGTGTTAGTATTGTGCCATGCATAGCTTGGGGGTAAGTGTTTCTAGAAAGGTAAAGAAAGAAGGAGAAAAACATAAAGTGAAGGTGTTATGTGGAATGTTGAATATTTTATAATCATTATTATTGTTATTTATTTTTATAACATTTTTTATCAAACCCCTACTCTGTTTTAGCTTAGTAATTCTTCAATGTATAAAATGTATTGGATACCAGGTACTTCTTAGCTGCCTATTTAAATAAGTGTATTTTTGGAATTTTTTAAATCTCTTTTGGTAATTTATTGTACAGTTTTATTCATTGGTAGGAAATGCTGTTTTGAGTTTTATGCTTATTTTTTCTTGGTAAATGTAAGTTGAGTCTATCTCTTGTTGCATGGCCATGGACAGAGCTGTTTGTGCAGTAATTACCAATGTTATTTTTTATGTATACAACTGACTGGTAAATGTATTCACATGGAGCAGTTAAAATCCTCAGTATTCTGAACAGATCTTTACACTGAGCTCGAATAGTATTTTTGGTTTTATTCTTTGGCTCTTTTCTGGAGTTTGAAAATTGTGTTCATATTTTGTGCATTTGTTCCCCAAAAAAGGATGTCATAGCTAAGAACTGAGTGTACATATGAATAGTATGTAACTAAAAGACACTGCTTGTTACACACTGATGATAGGATTCTAAGGGCATAACATGCTGATGACATTCTGTTGGCAAGTACCTTTGTGTGTTTACACCACTTCAACTGAGAATCAATATTCATTCCTAGAAATTTTGCATTTGTTACACAGTCTATAGAGGTGCCATCTGCACTTAATTTAACATTGCCATTTTTACTCTTCAAACTGAAATTCATGGCATTAGTTTTCTCTATGTTCAATGTCACTTTATTACTTATTGACCAATCATAAACTTCCTTCAGAGTTTCACTTGCTTTCTCTGCAAGGATTTCTCTTGTTCTCACAGTGACTATAATATTGCTGTCATCAGGTAAGAGGATTTTTTCACCCTGAGTAACACTACTGGGAGAGTCATTGATGTATATCAGGAACAGTCTTGGTCCTAATATGCTGCCTTGCGGAACCCCTATATTAATGTATTTTGGTTCTGATAAGTGTTTTACTACATGTTTGATCTATTTGAAGTATGTATTATCTCTATTCTTTGTACCCTATCTGTTAGGTATGCTCGAAACCAGTCATTAGCTACCCCTCTTATTCCTAATGCATCTAATTCATTTAATAGAATCTTCTGGTCGACTGTATCAAACGCCTTAGAAAGATCCAAAAATATGCCTGTTGATTGGTTGGTTTGTTGGAATTGAAGGGACCAGATTGCTAAAATATGCCTGTGTGACACTCATCTTTATCAAGAGCATCAACAACAACTTTTATGAATTCTACTATGGCTGACTCTGTATTTTTGCCACTTCGGAAACCAATCTGTGATTCACTTAAAAGATTGTATTTATTCAGGTAATTCATTAATCTGTCTTTCATAATTGCTTCTATTATTTTTGAGAATGCTGACAGCAGGGAAATGCGCCTGTAATTTTCTGTGTGTTCTGCATTACCTTTCTTAAGCAAAGGTACAACTCTTGCCTATTTTAACTGCTCTGGAAATGTCCCTGATGTGAAGGATTCATTTATTGTATTTGTTAAGGGGCCTTGTATAATCCCTATGCATTGTTTCACTACACACATTGGTACTTCATCTAAGCCTACTGGGTTTATATTTTAGTTTTTGAATTGTTTTACTGACTTTATTCTCTATGGTTGGAAGTAACATCATTGTATTTAGTGCAACATTATTTACAGGTGTTATATCTGTTTGGGGGAATTTTTGCTGTAACTTCTCTACAATACTTGAAAAATGCTCGTTTACATAGTTTACTAAGTGCTGTTGATCATTTATTACTTTATCCCCCTCCCTTAGCAGTATGTTATTCTGCATTTGTTTACCTCTCCCCATTTCCTTTTTTGTGGGCGGGGGCGGGGGGGGGGGGGGGGGCACCAGGTTACACATCTGATGTCATATGACAGCTGCAACACCTGCACATGTCATATTTCGCTGACAGCAGCAACAGCACTTCCTTATCTGCAAGTGTCATACCAGAAATCATGACACCCTGCCACCTGCCAAGGTCAAGGAGGGTAGGGCCCTGCACTTCTGCAAATTTTGCTTGAAGTACCCCCCTCCCCCACCCCTCTACCCAGCATCCCATGCTCATGCATTCCGATATTATGTTTGCATTACTGACTTCCAAAAACCTGACAGTTTTGGTCTGAAACTATACATCAGTCATCATGGAATAATGGAGCAAGCAGTAGTATATTTCTCTATAAATAATTAAAACCAAACACTTTCATGTGAAGTATAAATAACAAAATACGAATTCTTATTTCTTGAAAATGAGTCCCTTACTACAAACACTCGCTAAGAAGTAAATGATTAAAAACCAACATCTGCTTGGAAAATATATATAACATATTAGGAAGTTGTCTTCATTGAACATGAG
This sequence comes from Schistocerca nitens, assembly GCF_023898315.1. NCBI lineage: Eukaryota > Metazoa > Arthropoda > Insecta > Orthoptera > Acrididae > Schistocerca > Schistocerca nitens. The sequence goes on along the minus strand of NC_064624.1, from coordinate 178,725,706 downwards.
TTTTATCTTAAATACCATCCCACAAACCCAGAAAACGCGGAGTAGAAGCAAATTCCAGTTCTTCCAGTTACCAGCTGATGGATGCACTGAAAACACCGACCATAGTTCATTGTTTGTACCACACCAATAGATAGCTTCAATGGGAATTAAAAAAAACGCAACAGAGTCGTGAATTCATTTTTTCCATATCTAAGATGTTACAAACGTATTAAAATCTCTGCAAAATACGCCAGCAGCGAGAAAAATGTGAAGTTTACATACTTCAGCTACTTGAGCGGAAATTTAGATCGTAGATCACGATTTCGTGCTTCTGCGAATAGAATGCTCCTTGATTAATGAAACGCAACAGAGTCGTAAATTAATTTGTACATGTCTAAGATGTCAAAAATTCTAAAATATCCTCAAAATGCAGCAGCAGTGTGGAAAATTTATAATAAAATACATGAAAACCACTGTTTGATGTCACTTTATGGTAACAAAATCGTCTGCAATGTAAAAGAAAGCATGCTTTAATTTCCACATACATATATTCACCAAATTAGTGTCCAGAATTCTGAAATATGTGCCTCATGTGGTAGATTTCAACAGCTCACAGGAATTGAGCCTAAATTTTGTATATCAGAAATCTACCCTGAACAGACGTATAGCTGCATAAAAATAAGTGTCAGCTAAGGAAGCACATAGACAGACCGCATGTAACTGCTCACAGCACACCTTCAAGTAAAATATTTCCGACAGGGAAAAATGTACAATGTCTACATCGCTAGTCGAAGTTAATACATGGAATGTTGTCTGATGTCACAATATTCAAAAAAAAAAAAAGTGTGGAAAGCGTAATTTGATTACCACATACACACGTATTCCCCAGATTAGTGCCCAGAATTCCGAAGATTTGAACAGCTGGCATTTTCGGAATAAAGCCTAAAAATTCGATGTTGTAAAACTACCCTGACCAGGCCTATAACTGCAGAAAAATAACTGTTAGCAAAACAGACAAATAGACACATTGAATGTAACTGCTCACAACACAGTCTTAAATGAAATATTTCTGAGGAAGTGCAAAAAGTATGCTGTTCACGTGCCTTGTGAGGTTAAAACATGAAAAACGCCATATGGTGCCACAACAATGCGAAAACCCCTTGCAGAGTAAAAGAAAGAGTGAGTTAATTTCCACATATATTCATCAAATTAGTGTCCCCCAATCTGCTAATGTATGCTTCCTAATGGATAGAATTCAAAGCCTGCTAACGGGTCACACTTTAGAGGTAAGGCCAAATAGCTTGTTGTAGTAAAACTACCCTGACTAGGTTTGTAACTGCAGAAAAATACACATTAGCTAAAAGGGCAAACAGAGGCACTGAATTTAGCTACTCCCAGAACACCCTCACAGCATGCATTTCCGCGTTTTAAAACAGTTCTCAAGCACTATTTTAGGAGGGATAGTGATAGTACATTTTATTCTTCACTAGAAACAAGATAACCGTTGTTACTAATTGTCAATTATTACAAATGACATAGGCGTACTGAAGGCTACGTAAATAACAATAGTTTGCAGTCAAAAGGCTTCCTACAAAATTTGTAGACTGTGTCTGTCCGACAGTGTTGCTCACAATATTCTAAAAAATACGTCAGCAACTTTCAAACTGTGCAGTTGCATTTGCTGAAAATATGGCTGGTGAAAATAAAAACCTGTAAACAACTACAACCACCGCAGGCACACACAATTCGTCTTATTACCAAAGGAAGGAAAGAGAGAACAAAAACACATTCACAGCTTAGTGAGCTTATGAACACACGACCAAAGATGTTAACAGTAAGAAATGTATCATTTCCAGAAACAATACCAGGGTCGATATTTCGGAAAAAACTACATACCGTATATTGCGAGATGCGTCACATTTCGCAAACATAAATTAAGTATTGTCACATTTAAATTATGTGTTTAATTCATTATTATACGTGTCTTTAGGCAAAATCACCACGAAAAGTCGATTTTGTACGCCTTGCAGTCACAAAGAGCCACTATAATACGCGTAACACCTTATGCAAGACTATGTGTGACCACCTTACATTGTTATAAAGGCTATACAAACACCGCAACATTAACTAAAGTGATGCTATTGTCTGTGGCATACAGACACACGCGAGCTGCAAGCAACACAGCAAATTACGATGACGACGCCTCAGGTGTAAGGGAGTGAGGGAGCAAGGGTGTGGGAGGTCGCAGCTTGGGCATCTAACACACGACATACGTGAACTCTGCACTGATATGTACGTGTTTACAACAGCATAACGTCAGCACCCTACCTTACCACAGTAATCCATTTACGTGCGTGTGTGTTTTTACGATAGTTTGTAGATACCATGACTGGGTTGGGGGCTATGTATCGGAATAAAATGGTATAAACAGAAATAGCAAGTCACATCTGGTAAGCAGTAAGTGTATATACATGAGGATAAATATCGCAAGTACGGAAACACGTCACAAAATCTGTACAACTACGTTACGACATGTTCTTCCTGGATATCTGTACTTAGAATGTAGAGAAAATGCATCAGTTCACAGAATAATTGCTTGGGATTTTACCTATCCTGCATGTATGGGTGTGTGATCGAAGACATATGAAAGAAGTTTTGTCACCTAGGATACATACATCAGAATTTTGAGCACTAACTTGACAGGAAATGTCTGCATTTCTTTTACATTGCATGCATCAGACAGTGTTATTCCGTGTATAAACGTCAAGTAATGTAACATTGTACTTTTTGCACTGCCTCAGAAATATTTTAGTGAAGGATGTGCTGTGAGCAGATACACTCAGTCTGTCTGTTTGCCTGATAACCTAACACACAATTTTCTGCAGGTATAGGCGTGGTCAGGCTAGTTTTGAGGCTTAGAATTTTTAGGCCTAATTCGTATGAGCATCAGATGTTGAAATCTACCATTGGGGCACATATTTCAGAATTCTGGGCACTAATTTGTTGAATATATATATATACATATACATATACATATATATATATATATATATATATATATATATATATATATATATATATATATATATATATATATATATGACGTCAAAGAGCGTTTTTCATGTATTAACCTCTACCAGCAATATAAACATCGCTTTTGGGACTGTTGCTCTATTATGTGGACATCTAGAATATTTTCAACATGTAGCGTTTCTTCAAAAAGAAGGAAGGGAGATTCGGTTTAACATCTCATCGACATTGTGGTCATTAGAGATGGAGCACGAGCTCGGATTGGGTCAAGGATGGGGAAGGAAACTGGCCGTGTCCTTTGAAAGGAACTATCACAGCATTTGACAGGAGCAATTTAAGGCAATCACAGAAAATCTAAATCTGGATGGCTGGACACAGATTTGAACTGTGATCCTCCTGAATGTGAGCTCAGTGTGCTAACCACTGCCCCACCTCACTCAGTTTGCATTTCTTAAATTAATACTGGAGCTATCTATTGGTGCAGTGCAAAGATCGAAATATGGTCGCTATTTTAGAGTGCAGCCATCTTCTGGTGACTGGAGGAACTGGAATTTGCTATTATTTCGCGTTTTCTGGATTTTTGGTGTGCTGTTTAAGGTAAAACTCATGTTCAATAAATACGAATTCCTAATTGGTTGTTTCTATTTTCCAAGCTAATGTTCGTTTTTAATTGTTTGTAGAGAACTATCGATATTTCGGTGCAGGCATATGCTGGTGGCAGGTACAAGTAGGATGTGAAAGTAGACTTGCTTTTGTTTACGTTTTGAGACATTGTGGGAAAGTGTTTATGTTAAAAACTCATTTTCAACAAACGGATGTTCCTGTTTGGTTAATAATATTTTATATACCAATGTAGCCCAGATAATCGAAGCCAATATAAACCAGCACAACTGATCGGAAATGCATCACTGTGCTAATTACACATCGAAATTGTCATGAAGAAAATAGCAGTCATAATGAGTGGGTCATAATGCAACACGTGTACCGGGGCAAAATCGCCGTCCCAAAAGGCTGTGGAGGGGCCAGTAGTTGAACACGCGCTCTCCTGTGTATACGAGGTGCGGCTAGAAAAAAACCGGACTGATGCTGGAAAAAACATTTATTTACAATTATTTACAATTTCATGTTATCTCCTTCAATGTACTCTCCTCCTCGGTCTCTACACCGCTCCATACTAATTTTCCACTGTTCATAGCAGTGCTGCAGATCATTTTCGGTAAGTCCATACATTACTTCCGTCGCTTTTTCTTTTACTGCTTCGACAGTCTCAAATCTAGTTCCTTTCAAAGCTGACTTGACTTTAGGGAAAAGAAAAAAGTCACAGGGGGCCAAATCAGGTGAGTAGGGTGGATGATCTAAGATGGGAATGTTGTGTTTTGCCAAAAACGTCTTCACTGACAACGCACTGTGAGCTGGGGCATTGTCTCGGTGAAGGATCCATGACTTTTTTCTCCACAAATCGTTCCGTTTTCTCCGTACTCGCTCACGTAGGGTAGCCAGGACGCTAATGTAGTAATTCTGATTCACTGTTTGTCCCTCTGGTACCCAATCAATGTGCACAATCACTTTGATGTCAAAAAAAACAATCATCATTGCCTTGAATTTCGATTTTGACATTCGTGCTTTTTTTTGTTGTGGAGAACCAGGAGTTTTCCAATGCATCAATTGGCATTTAGTTTCGGGATCGTAAGTAAAAAACCACGATTCATCGCAAGTAACAACATTTTGTAAGAAGGTGGGATCACTTTGAATGTTTTCCAGGATGTCAGAACAAATCATTCTTCGGCGTTCCTTCTGTTCAATTGTGAGACACTTTGGAACCATTTTTGAACACACTTTGTTCATGTTGAAACTTTCATGAAGAATCTGCCTAACACTTTCCTTGTCAACTCGTGTTAACTCAGACACTGCTCTGATTGTTAAACGGCGATCTTGTCGAACAAGTTTACCGATTTTTTCAATGTTTGCATCAGTTTTTGCTGACAATGGTCTGCCAGTGCGAGTGTCATCACTGGTGTCTTCGCGGCCATCTTTAAATCGTTTAAACCACTCAAACACTTGTGTTCGCGATAAACAATCATCGCCGTACACTTGTTGTAACATTACAAACGTTTCACTTGCAGATTTTCCTAGTTTGAAACAAAATTTGATGTTAACATGCTGTTCTTTCTGTACACTCAACATTTTCCGACGCACAGACAAAACGTCAACTACTTAAAACAGACGCCACGGGCAGACTGAGTGCAGGAGGCAGATGGAACTCGAGCAGTAGGCGGAGCGAGAGTCACGTGACAGGCCACGCGACTTTCAGCCTTATTGCATTCGTTTTATTGTTTCGCCAGTACTAGTCCGGTTTTTCTCCAGCCACACCTCGTATGATCACAACTGCTGAAACTGGGGGCCCTCTTACTTCCCCTCATCCCTTCCCCTCCTTCCCTCCACCTTCAGGGGAACACAGACATTTTTTCCAAACGGCCAGCTGCTGCCACCAAGACCTGCTTTGCAGTCAAAAGCCATTCACCCGGCGGACGAGATCGTGATCTCCTTGATTTGACGGTCCAAGCACTGGCCCTACACCAACACAAAAGGGATATTTAGCAACACTGCCCCGCCCACGGGCCACGACCTGACTGGAGCACAGCTGCCTACAGCAAACACACACACACACACACACACACTGGACTGTCCCTCACACCAACCCACAGAAGTTCCCAGTGTTCTCATTGTGGAAGCATTGCACTGTAACAAATGTATTTAACGTCAACTCACCTTCTGTAATCGAGTCTCTTAAACAAAAATACAGTCGTGACGATAATAAACGTCTTCTTTCAACAAAAATAGGCGCAGTCAGTTTTCTTTTAGTTTTATGAGCAATCCGGTATTGTTTTTATGTTCGACTGCAGGACAGAATTCGCATCTCATTATTTTGTGATATCCAGCAAAGGCACCGCCAACACTTACAAATATAGACAACAGAGGCGTATATATGTCCACCCTGCGTAAAATTGGAAAAACATCTTCCACTATTTTGCTGCGCATATAACCTCAAAATGTCTTCATTATTTCGAAAGTATCATCGGCGTAAAGAAAAGGCAAAAACTTAAACTTCGAAAAGAAAAACAACTATGTTAAGCAATTTCTTTTACCTTGATGAAAAAATTACACGACCTTAGAGCGTTCAAATCAGTATCTGTAAGTAAACTGTCATGCACGTGTGTGTTACAGGCATTTCAGACACGTGAAACAACATTAGAGAATACACTCTTTCACGACATTTGGTCACACGTCGGAAAAAAACACAGTTATTTTACGTTTGACAACAGCGAACCATAATTCAAGAGGACTTTGCTGTTTTGTACACCATCGCAGGTTCTGTTTTACCAATGCGATGCTATATTACACTGACATGTAAGAAACAAATCGTGAAAACTTGTCTTGTAATAGAACCACTGGTAAGATTTCGCCGTGTCTCTCTCTCTCTCTTATATTACATCGAAACCGATCGCCAAAGGGTGCATATATTTTTGCTCCATAACTCTCCACTACCGACATGTCTGTAAAGTTTCTATGATACAGCAGATTATCGTATTCCTCGTTTGTAAGCAATTTGATCATCACAGCCTGTTTCACGCAATATACTCACATGTCGGGAAAGAAACTATCATTTCTATGTTCCACTGCGAGCTATAATTCAAGTGGTGTTTACTTTATAATTAGAGGTTATGAAGTACGCAATAACACAGGCCTTGTGGTAACATCTGTTTTTTAAACACGCAATCGTGATGATAGTATTAAAAACAGTGATGATTTCATGAGAAAAGATTTGTATGAGCAAAATCGGTGTAGTTTTGAGAGTACCATCTGCATCCAGACTTTAACCAGTTATACCACTCGGTGTAATAGAACCTCCCATAAGATTATACTGTGTCTCTCTCTTCTGATATATCGAAAAAACAAATACCATCTGCATGTTGACATCGAGCATATTACATATAGAAGTACTTCTCCATTGGAGCATGTGGCCAGTGCACGATGCTGCTTGCACAGATCTGTCGACTGTCCTGGTTGATACCATATCCAACTGACTATTAATCAAAGAGACGGTTCCTATATTGGTTGTTTGGTTGTTTAATACACTCCTGGAAATTGAAATAAGAACACCATGAATTCATTGTCCCCGGAAGGGGAAACTTTATTGACACATTCCTGGGGTCAGATACATCACATGATCACACTGACAGAACCACAGGCACATAGACACAGGCAACAGAGCATGCACAATGTCGGCACTAGTACAGTGTATATCCACCTTTCGCAGCAATGCAGGCTGCTATTCTCCCATGGAGACGATCGTAGAGATGTTGGATGTAGTCCTGTGGAACGGCTTGCCATGCCATTTCCACCTGGCGCCTCAGTTGGACCAGCGTTCGTGCCGGACGTGCAGACCGCGTGAGACGACGCTTCATCCAGTCCCAAACATGCTCAATGGGGGACAGATCCGGAGATCTTGCTGGCCAGGGTAGTTGACTTACACCTTCTAGAGCACGTTGGGTGGCACAGGATACATGCGGACGTGCATTGTCCTGTTGGAACAGCAAGTTCCCTTGCCAGTCTAGGAATGGTAGAACGATGGGTTCGATGACGGTTTGGATGTACCGTGCACTATTCAGTGTCCCCTCGACGATCACCAGTGGTGTACGGCCAGTGTAGGAGATCGCTCCCCACACCATGATGCCGGGTGTTGGCCCTGTGTGCCTCGGTCGTATGCAGTCCTGATTGTGGCGCTCACCTGTACGGCGCCAAACACGCGTACGACCATCATTGGCACCAAGGCAGAAGCGACTCTCATCGCTGAAGACGACACGTCTCCATTCGTCCCTCCATTCACGCCTGTCGCGACACCACTGGAGGCGGGCTGCACGATGTTGGGGCGTGAGCAGAAGACGGCCTAACGGTGTGTGGGACCGTAGCCCAGCTTCATGGAGACGGTTGCGAATGGTCCTCGCCGATACCCCAGGAGCAACAGTGTCCCTAATTTGCTGGGAAGTGGCTGTGCGGTCCCCTACGGCACTGCGTAGGATCCTACGGTCTTGGCGTGCATCCGTGCGTTGCTGCGGTCCGGTCCCAGGTCGACGGGCACGTGCACCTTCCGCCGGCCACTGGCGACAACATCGATGTACTGTGGAGACCTCACGCCCCACGTGTTGAGCAATTCGGCGGTACGTCCACCCAGCCTCCCGCATGCCCACTATACGCTCTCGCTCAAAGTCCGTCAACTGCACATACGGTTCACGTCCACGCTGTCGCGGCATGCTACCAGTGTTAAAGACTGCGATGGAGCTCCGTATGCCACGGCAAACTGGCTGACATTGACTTCGGCGGTGCACAAACGCTGCGCAGCTAGCGCCATTCGACGGCCAACACCGCGGTTCCTGGTGTGTCCGCTGTGCCGTGCGTGTGATCATTGCTTGTACAGCCCTCTCGCAGTGTCCGGAGCAAGTATGGTGGGTCTGACACACCGGTGTCAATGTGTTCTTTTTTCCATTTCCAGGAGTGTATATTGGTTTTTCGGCTGTAGCACATCCACGCAGTGTATGACTACACCTTTGTACACTGCCACACACTTCATTGTTCTACCATGACTTTGAGATCTGTGTCGGCTGCTAAACTGACATTAACATGTTTCGACCATTTGGATCTCACAGAAATCTGAACATCGCATGTTGTAAACTACACAGCTCCCACAACACACAGGTTGGTAGAAATAAGACAGAGAGTTGTTATTTCTCATTGACAAAAACATGGAAGGCATTGCAACGTATGGAAACTGGGGGCGTTTGTGGCACTGTAGAGCGTTTCCAACGGGAATCTGAAGGTGATGACCTATACAGTTCATCTCACCTTCCACAGTGACAAGGTAGTGAATGTCTCAGTGTTCTTTTTGAAAGGGCCTTGTGTCCTCATTTGGCAGTCATGTACATTATTACTTTCGGGTGTAGACCATCGCTGTAAGGTACCATTCATAACACCCCCAAGGTAGCTGAAATAAAAAGAGGTACGTTATCTTGTTTGTGAAAAAAAATAAAGAAAATAAAAACATGTGGAGAACATCACAGCATATGAAAGTAGGATGAGTCCGCAGCATTGACGAATGCTGCCAGACAACATTTAATCTCACACTCCATAGTGACAAGTAGTAGACATCCAATGTTCCGCCAAGTCCCCCTCCATCTCAACCAAGCCTCTCAGGTCGCGTAATTTTTCCATCAAGATGAAAGAAGTTGCTCGACATAGATGCATTTTCTTCGAAGTTTAAATTCTCGCATTTTCTTTCCTCCAATGACGGTTTCGAAATAATATGGACATGCTGCAGCAATTTTCGCAGCAAAATAGTGGACGCTTTTTCCCAATGTCATGCAGGTGTATTCAGATCATTTCTAATTGGTGGTGGTGCACTTCGTTGGATGTCACAAAATGAGATGCGAATTGTATCCTGTAGTCGAACGTAAAAACTATATCGCTTTTGCTCATAAAAGTAAAGAAAATGGACTGCTCTTATATTCGTGGAAAGAGGACATTTATTATCCACTGAAACGCCAAAGACACTGGTATAGGTATGCATATTCAAATACAGAGGTATATAAACAGGCAGAATACGGCGCTGCGGTCGGCAACGCCAGTATAAAACAACGAGTGTCTGGCGCAGTAGTTACATCGGTTACTGCTGCTACAATGACAGGTTAGCAAGATTTAACGTGGTGTTATAGTCGGGTCACGAGCGTTGGGTCACAGTATCTCCACGCTAGCGATGAAGTGGGAATTTGCCCACACGACCGTGTGCGTGGAGGTGCGCACAATGAACTACTGCATCTACAGGGTGTTTCAAAAATGACCGGTATATTTGAAACGGCAATAAAAACTAAACGAGCAACGATAGAAATACACCGTTTGTTGCAATATGCTTGGGACAACAGTACATTTTCAGGCGGACAAACTTTCGAAATTACAGTAGTTACAATTTTCAACAACAGATGGCGCTGCAAGTGATGTGAAAGATATAGAAGACAACGCAGTCTGTGGGTGCGCCATTCTGTACGTCGTCTTTCTGCTGTAAGCGTGTGCTGTTCACAACGTGCAAGTGTGCTGTAGACAACATGGTTTATTCCTTAGAACAGAGGATTTTTCTGGTGTTGGAATTCCACCGCCTAGAACACAGTGTTGTTGCAACAAGACGAAGTTTTCAACGGAGGTTTGACGTAACCAAAGGACCGAAAAGCGATACAATAAAGGATCTGTTTGCAAAATTTCAACAGACTGGGAACGTGACGGATGAACGTGCTGGAAAGGTAGGGCGACCGCGTACGGCAACCACAGAGGGCAACGCGCAGCTAGTGCAGCAGGTGATCCGACAGCGACCTCGGGTTTCCATTCGCCGTGTTGCAGCTATGGTCCAAATGACGCCAGCGTCCACGTATCGTCTCATGCGCCAGAGTTTACACCTCTATCCATACAAAATTCAAACGCGGCAACCCCTCAGCGCCGCTACCGTTACTGCACGAGAGACATTCGCTAACGATATAGTGCACAGGATTGATGACGGCGATATGCATGTGGGCAGCATTTGGTTTACTGACGAAGCTTATTTTTACCTGGACGGCTTCGTCAATAAACAGAACTGGCGCATATGGGGAACCGAAAAGCCCCATGTTGCAGTCCCATCGTCCCTGCATCCTCAAAATGTACTGATCTCGGCCGCCATTTCTTCCAAAGGAATCATTGGCCCATTTTTCAGATCCGAAACGATTACTGCATCACGCTAACTGGACATTCTTCCGTGAATTTGTGGCGGTACAAACTGCCTTAGACGACACTGCGAACACCTCGTGGTTTATGCAAGATGGTGCCCGGCCACATCGCACGGCCGACGTCTTTAATTTCCTGAATGAATATTTCGATGATCGTGTGATTGCTTTGGGCTATCCGAAACATACAGGAGGCGGCGTGGATTGGCCTCCCTATTCGCCAGACATGAACCCCTGTGACTTCTTTCTGTGGGGACACTTGAAAGACAGGTGTACCGCCAGAATCCAGAAACAATTGAACAGCTGAAGCAGTACATCTCATCTGCATGTGAAGCCATTCCGCCAGACACGTTGTCAAAGGTTTCGGGTAATTTCATTCAGAGACTACGCCATATTATTGCTACGCATGGTGGATATGTGAAAAATATCGTACTATAGAGTTTCCCAGACCGCAGCGCCATCTGTTGTTGAAAATTGTAACTACTGTAATTTCGAAAGTTTGTCTGCCTGAAAATGTACTGTTGTCCCAAGCATATTGCAACAAACGGTGTATTTCTATCGCTGCTCGTTTAGTTTTTATTGCCGTTTCAAATATACCGGTCATTTTTGAAACACCCTGTACATGACTACTCTGCAATCACACACAAGTCGCAGGCAGAGCGTTCATCGAGCCATCTTCGTACTAATTCTCTATTACTGCACTCTCGAACAATTTTTCCCTATTTATGTAGACGTCAGCATAATATTTTCGTGTTCTGAAGAGACAGTTGGTGATTCAAATTTTGTGAGAAGTTCCCGCAGCAACGAAAAACGCCTTTGTTTTAATGAGTTCCGCCTCAAATCCTGTATTCTCTCACTGACATTCTGTCCCCTATTTCTCGATAATACAAAACGTGCTGCCCTTCTTTAAACATCCTCGATATACTCCGTTAAGCTTATCTGTTAAGAATCCACGCACCAGTACTTCAAAAGAGGACGGACAAGCGTGGTCTAGGTAGTCTCTTTAGTAGATTTGTTGCATCTTCTAAGTGTTCTGCCAATAAATTGGACGCTGGCCGATGTGGCCGAGCGGTTCTAGGCACTGCAGTCCGGAACCGCGTGGCCGCTACGGTCGCAGGTTCGAATCCTGCCTCGGGCATGGAAGTGTGTGATGTCCTTACGTTAGTTAGGTTTAAGTAGTTCTAAGTTTAGGGCACTGATGACCTCAGATGTTAAGTCCCATAGTGCTTACAGCCATTTGAACCATTTGAATAAATTCCAGTGTTTGGTTCGCCTTCCCCATAACATTTTCTATGTGTTCTTTCTAATATAAGTTGTAATTCCGAGGTTTCTACTTCAATTTACAGCCTTTAGATTTGATTGATTTATCGTGTAACTGAAGTTTAACGGATTCATTTTAGCACTTGGATGACCTCACATTTCTGATTATTTAGGGCCAACTGAGAATATTCACAACATACAGATATCTTTTCTAAATCGATTTGCAATTCTTCTGATGACTTTACTAGACAATAAACAACAGCATCATGTGCAGACAACCTAATACGGCTGCTCAAATTGTCTCCTAAATCGTTTATATAGATAAGGAACAGCAGAAGGCCTGTAACACTACCTCAAGGAACGCCAGAAATCACTTCTGTTTTACGGGATGGCTTTCTGTCAGTTACTATGAACTGTGACCTGTCTGACAGGAAATAACTATTGCAGTCACATAACTGAGACGATATTCCACATGCATGCAATTTGATTACATGTCACTTGTGAGGTACTGTGTCAAAACCTTCCGCAAATCTAGAAATACGGAATTAATTTAAAATCCGTTGCCTATATCGCTCAGCACTTCATATTACAAAGAGCTAATTGTGCTTCACAAGAACGATGTTTTTTAAATCCGTGTTGACTATGAGTCAATACAGCCTCTCTTGGAGGTAACTTACGATGTTTGAACACAATGCATTTTCCAAAATCCCGCTGCATGTCCACATCAGTGAGTCGTGCCTATAGTCTTGCTGCGACCTGTGCAACTTTCCAGTCTTTGGGTACGGATCTTTCGTCGAGCGAGCGATTGCACATGGTTGTTAAGTATGGAGCTGTTGCATCACCATACGCTGAAAGGAGGCTAACTGGTATACGATCTGGACCAGGAGATTGGCTTTTAATAAGTGATTTAAGTTACTTTATTCAAATGGTCCAAATGGCTCTGAGCACTATGGGACTCAACTTCTGAGGTCATTAGTCCCCTAGAACTTAGAACTAGTTAAACCTAACTCACCTAAGGATATCACACACATCCATGCCCGAGGCAGGATTCGAACCTGCGACCGTAGCGGTCTCGCGGTTCGAGACCGCAGCGCCTAGAACCGCACGGCCAAGTTACTTTATTATTCTGATCCATGTGGAGTCAGCTCCGTCTTTTGTTAAGTAATTTGATATAAATTTTCACAATTGCTGTCGACACTATTTCTTTGAATTCAAGCCACATCTGGTCTACACTTACGTTCTTGATATGTTAGGAGTCGAGATTGTCCCTCAGGAAAAGCGTCAAGTGAATTTTTATCCGTTTTTGGGATAGATATATTTTTCGTTTACTTTTGGAGGATTTCAGTCTCGCTGCGACAGCCCTGTGTTCAGCGACCCTTGTACACGTTTTGATGCACGTTATTAGGTAGCCAGCCTGAGCTGTGCTGCGGCTCGCGTTGGTGCTGTTTGCAGGTTTCCGCCCTCTGCTGGAGGCCAGACGGTATCGTTTGGTTGGCACGGTTGCGGTTGTTTGTCTTCTTCTCGTGTTGACTCGTGCCACTCGGTTTCGCAAGCGTTGCCTGTCCGCTAGTGGCAGCAGCGGCGGTTATCGATGTGTAGTAACTGTTGCCCTATCTTTGGGGCGACGTCGTTCTTTTGCCGGGTCGTGTGAATGTGCGAGTTCGATTGGGGACACTGGAGGAGCAAGGTTCGCGCAGTGCGTGAACACCCCGGGACTGCTGGCGGCGCATATGGATTGCTGGATGGAAGGGCTGTGGCCACGACGGTGCACGACCTCGTCGTAAACCGGATCCAGCAAGCTTTAAGATGAGTGCATATCAATCCAAGTAGAGAAACCTCCACCATTGTGACGTCTCGCGATTCCCCAGTGTCCTGGGTTCGTGTTGCTGCTCGTGGTGTCGCCGAGGCGGAGAGTGGTAGTGGTTCAATTCTCGTTCCGGGCGCTCTCGACACAGCATTCTGGGGACGTAGTGCAGCCCGCCGGTTCCGGCTTTGGCGTATTGTCCCATCATTGCAGGTAGCTTCAGCAAGATTATCATTAGCCATTCGTTAGACTGCCACTAGTCTGAGTTTACCATCTTGTGAAGTGAATGCAACTCTTGGCTGCCTATCTCATCGCTCGCGGAAGAGTTTCTTGCCGGACCTTCTCAGAGGCCGATTCCTGGAGCACTGTCTGGATCAGTTGCTTGTTTTTTAACTAACTTTTGCTAATGCATTTCCTGTTTTACAGCAGGTTTCAAATTTTTTTTATATTATTGCCGTTCCTGGCGTGTATCGCCTTCAGCCATGATTGTGGTCATTTCCCTTAAAATTCTAATTTGGTATTTGTATTTTAGCAGTAAGCCTTAAAACCTTATGTACTGCCATTTGTGGCGTTTGATGCCTTCTGCTCTGTTTGTGGCCTCTTACATTAATATTTCAATGCCTGTAAGTTGTAAACTGCAACGAGTTCTTAAAAAATTCTTTATTTATTGCCATTCTCGGCGTGTAAGGTCTTCAGCAATGATTGTGGTCATTTGCCTTAAACTTCGAATTTGGTATTTGTATTTTAGCAGTAAGCCTTTAAAACATTATTTACTGCCATTCCTGATGTCTGATGCAGTCTGCTCTGTTTGTGGCGACTTGCCTTTATTATTTCAATACCTGTGATTTGTAAGTTGCAGCGAGTTTTAAACAATTCCTAATTTATTGCCATTCTGGGCGTGTAAGGTCTTCTGCTCAGATGACAGAGGCTTGCTTTTAAAACGTTATCTGTTGTATCTGTATTTAATGGTTGTTGTTGTTGTGCTCTTCAGTCCTGAGACTGGTTTGATGCAGCTCTCCATGCTACTCTATCCTGTGCAAGGTTCTTCATCTCCCAGTACTTACTGCAACCTACATCATTCTGAATCTGCTTAGAGTATTCATCTCTTGGTCTCCCTCTACGATTTTTACCCTCCATGCTGCCCTCCAATACTAAATTGGTGATCCCTTGATGCCTCAGAACATGTCCTACCAACCGATCCCTTCTTCTAGTCAAGTTGTGCCACAAGCTACTCTTCTCCCCTATTCTATTCAATACCTCCTCATTAGTTACGTGATCTACCCATCTGATCTTCAGCATTCTTCTGTAACACCACATTTCGAAAGCTTCTATTCTCTTCCTGTCCAAACTACACTCCTGGAAATGGAAAAAAGAACACATTGACACCGGTGTGTCAGACCCACCATACTTGCTCCGGACACTGCGAGAGGGCTGTACAAGCAATGATCACACGCACGGCACAGCGGACACACCAGGAACCGCGGTGTTGGCCGTCGAATGGCGCTAGCTGCGCAGCATTTGTGCACCGCCGCCGTCAGTGTCAGCCAGTTTGCCGTGGCATACGGAGCTCCATCGCAGTCTTTAACACTGGTAGCATGCCGCGACAGCGTGGACGTGAACCGTATGTGCAGTTGACGGACTTTGAGCGAGGGCGTATAGTGGGCATGCGGGAGGCCGGGTGGACGTACCACCGAATTGCTTAACACGTGGGGCGTGAGGTCTCCACAGTACATCGATGTTGTCGCCAGTGGTCGGCGGAAGGTGCACGTGCCCGTCGACCTGGGACCGGACCGCAGCGACGCACGGATGCACGCCAAGACCGTAGGGTCATACGCAGTGCTGTAGGGGACCGCACCGCCACTTCCCAGCAAATTAGGGACACTGTTGCTCCTGGGGTATCGGCGAGGACCATTCGCAACCGTCTCCATGAAGCTGGGCTACGGTCCCGCACACCGTTAGGCCGTCTTCCGCTCACGCCCCAACATCGTGCAGCCCGCCTCCAGTGGTGTCGCGACAGGCGTGAATGGAGGGACGAATGGAGACGTGTCGTCTTCAGCGATGAGAGTCGCTTCTGCCTCGGTGCCAATGATGGTCGTATGCGTGTTTGGCGCCGTGCAGGTGAGCGCCACAATCAGGACTGCATACGACCGAGGCACACAGGGCCAACACCTGGCATCACGGTGTGGGGAGCGATCTCCTACACTGGCCGTACACCACTGGTGATCGTCGAGGGGACACTGAATAGTGCACGGTACATCCAAACCGTCATCGAACCCATCGTTCTACCATTCCTAGACCGGCAAGGGAACTTGCTGTTCCAACAGGACAATGCACGTCCGCATGTATCCCGTGCCACCCAACGTGCTCTAGAAGGTGTAAGTCAACTACCCTGGCCAGCAAGATCTCCGGATCTGTCCCCCATTGAGCATGTTTGGGACTGGATGAAGCGTCGTCTCACGCGGTCTGCACGTCCAGCACGAACGCTGGTCCAACTGAGGCGCCAGGTGGAAATGGCATGGCAAGCCGTTCCACAGGACTACATCTAGCATCTCTACGATCGTCTCCATGGGAGAATAGCAGCCTGCATTGCTGCGAAAGGTGGATATACACTGTACTAGTGCCGACATTGTGCATGCTCTGTTGCCTGTGTCTATGTGCCTGTGGTTCTGTCAGTGTGATCATGTGATGTATCTGACCCCAGGAATGTGTCAATAAAGTTTCCCCTTCCTGGGACAATGAATTCACGGTGTTCTTATTTCAATTTCCAGGAGTGTATTTATCGTCCATGCTTCACTTCCATACATGGCTACACTCCATACAAATACTTTCAGAAATGACTTTCTGACACTTAAATCTATACTCGATGTTAACAAATTTCTCTTCTTCAGAAACGTTTTCCTTGCCATTGCCAGTCTACATTTTATATCCTCTCTACTTCGACCATCATCAGTTATTATGCTCCCCAAATAGAAAAACTCATTTACTACTTTAAGTGTCTGATTTCCTAATCTAATTCCATGATCCTTGTTATGCTTTTGTTGATGTTCATCTTATATCCTCCTTTCAAGACACTGTCCATTCCGTTCAACTGCTCTTCCAAGTCCTTTGCTGTCTCTGACAGAATTACAATGTCATCGGCGAACCTCAAAGTTTTTATTTCTTCTCTGTGGATTTTAATACCTACTCCGAATTTTTCTTTTGTTTCCTTTACTGCTTGCTCAATATACAGATTTAATAACATCGGGGAGACGCTACAACCCTGTCTCACTCCCTTCCCAACCACTGCTTCGCTTTCATGCCCCTCGGCTCTTATAACAGCCATCTGGTTTCTGTACAAATTGTAAATAGCCTTTCGCTCCATGTATTTTACCCCTGCCACCTTTAGAATTTGAAAGAGAGTATTCCAGTCAACATTGTCAAAAGCTTTCTCTAAGTCTACAAATGCTAGAAACGTAGGTTCGCCTTTCCTTAATCTTTCTTCTAAGATAAGGCGTAAGGTCAGTATTGCCTCACGTGTTGCAATATTTCTACGGAATCCAAACTGATCTTCCCCGAGGTCGACTTCTACCGGTTTTTCCATTCGTCTATAAGGAATTCGTGTTAGTATTTTGCAGCTGTGACTTATTAAACTGATAGTTGGGTAATTTTCACATCTGTCAGCATCTGCTTTCTTTGGGTTTTGGAATTATTATATTCTTATTATTATTATATTCTTATTATATTATATTATATTCTTATTATATTATTTAATGGTAATTTGCTAAATTTTAACTTACTGAAAACTTACTTACACTGTTGTTTATTCCTTCATTTATAATGTGTGGTATTTTTTTATTTATTGTTGAGTCTGGAATTACTGATTTTGAAATAAATTGTGTGTAACTGGAAAAGGCAACCAATAGCAACCGATTACAGCCCCACCCACAATCCCGTCTCCCCTTGACTACCACCAGGCTTCACAACCTGTTCCTGTAACTCTTTGGTAAGAATCAGACACGAATGAAGAGCAGTGTTCCTGTAACCGGTCGACAGTGGACGCCAGGCAATGGCGAACCAGGCGGCAGCCAGGGCTAGGCGGGCGAGTCTATAGTCTGTCGCTGAACTGAAGAGCGAGCGTGCGAGCCCCCACTCTGCCTACCCACCTACGTGGCGCTTCTACAGGCTGCTTCACAATGTAGTACCGGCCCTGCCGCGGCGCACGCTTAAAATCTGTCGCTAAGCCGTGTACAGATACGTCTCGACTGCGTTTATTTTTAGACAAATGCATTAAGACCATAAGGAATACAAAAAAGATAGCTTCTTCCGAAACACAACACTATAGAGTAAATAATACTAACATAAGAACGGAAGTCAGGATTCTACTACAAACATAGAACCAAATGCCTGTTCATGTGAATGCATGTCTCTTCTATTGCTAATCGTAAAACGAACTCCATAAATGCAAACAGTCTGTCGAATTTAAGGCTTGTCCCTACTTTGTGTTTCTACTAAAAAGTAGAAGTTTTCTTTGAAGGACTGAATTGAAACTTAACAATTCTTGCACCACAAAGAGTGTTTAAAAAGTAAGCAGAAGTTTATAATTTTTTGTGCTGTATTAGTCCAATTTGCACTACATTTTGTCACTGTCTTCATAAATACGCCTCAAAAGTATGTGTTCAATGTTATGCATGTTGTGTATTTACTCTGTTGTCAGCTGTCAGAGAGGTTACATGTGTTTTGGTAGCATCAACGATTATTTGTTTTGTATAGAGGTAAATTTGAGTATCTGTATTAAATGTTGTTATAAGAATGGAATAAAGTGTATGAAATTTTTAGAAATGGTAAATATTGCTTTTGGTCAGCCTGTTATGAGTAAACCAAGGGCAGACAAGTGGTATAAACATTTCAAAGCAGTTCTTAAAGGACAGCGGTTTTACAAGCATGGAAGAGATCAAAAATGCACAGTTAAGAGACTATAAAATATCCCGAAGAAACAGTTCCTAAAGTGTTTCGGGAATTGGAAGAAGCACTGGCATAAGTATATAGTATGTAATGGGGAATATTTTGAAGAGGATAACGTTGCTGTAGATTAACAAATAAAGTTTTTACCAAAAAATAAAAATTAATATGTGAACGCACCTCGTATGTTAAGCTTTTTGCTTAGAAGTCCAGAATCGGTGTACATGTTTCGAAGGAAATTTCAGCAGTGTTTAGAATAGCTATTACGCACAAGTTTTAAGCAATATGTCTTAGAATCAGGTGAATAGAGACCGAGATTGAGATTTAGTGTTCCATAAGCATCAAAGGTTTTACGTGATTTTGAAACTGTCTGTAACGATGGGTGTCCTCCCAAAATTATTAGTTTTCCTTCGTGGTGAGTTCAGTAAACCATGCGGCTTATTTTTCCATTCCTTACCTATGTGTCATATTAGGTGAGGTTGACGTTTGCATAAGTTGCAGCCCTTTGATTGGGACTGGTAATATTAGCCAACAGTTACGTTTGGATTGCCTCTTCAATACATGCTGTAATAACATTAGAGGAGATCTAACGCTCGTTACTCCCCAAATACCTCCTCTACTTCGTATTCTGCACATTTTCTTACAATGATAGACGATTATCCATCACTTCCATATATAGAAGTACATCAGTAAGTACACAAAGTTAACTCACTGACACTGGCAACTAAGATCCCACAAACAGAAACGACTTACATCACTGGACGCCGATCTACACCTATAGACAGGTAACGGGCAACAGATTTTGGATGCCCCTGTAGGCCGGTGGCAGCGTTCTTCCGGGAAAGGCCACTTCCCCCACCAAAAGCGCTGCTCGCTCTTGAGTTTACAGACAGACTACAGCGGGACTGTCTCGGCGGTGGGCGTGGAGCGATGTGTGCAGGTGCTCGCAGGACTGGAACGCTCCTCCAGTCGCACTTGCTCAGGGCACTCCTGATATTACATCTGTCAGCTTTGTTCTGTTAAGAGCGACGCGTTTTGTTCTATCTGCGTCGAAGTCTTGAATCCAGTCGCAGGTCTGCTCCAATACTCGGTAAGCTCGTATCTTTCTCACCAGACGGCATTGCGGGACGGTGTCAAGTGCCTTCCCGGAGTCGAGGAACACGGAATCAACCTGAGCGAAGCTCTCGACAGCGCTATGGTTCTCTTGGAGGAACTGAGCAAGCTGAGTTTCGCAACATCTCTGTTTGCCGAATGCATGTTGCTTTTTTATAGGGAAGGTATCCGACCTCCAGAAACGTCATAATTCTTGAGCATAAAACACGTTCCATAATTTTACAACATATTTACTTCAACGATATAGGCTTCGAGTTATGTGCATATGTTCTACGTCCCTTCTTGAAAACGCGAATGACCTGCCCTTTTTTCCAGTCGCTAGGTACGCCTACCTTTCGTTACTCCAGCGATCTACGATAAACTACTGCTAGAAGGGGAGCTAGTCCTTTCTCATAACCTTTGTACAATCTTACACGTATCTCATTTGGTCATGATGTCTTTCGGCTAGGAAGCGATTAGAGTCGCATTCCTATTCCGACAACGGTTATCTCAATATCTGCCATTTCGGAGTGTACACGACGATTCAAATGAGGGATCCTTTACGATCGTCCGCGGTGAAACCATTTCGGAAGAGCGAATTCAGTATTTTGGCCTTCTCCCTGTTATCTTCCTTTTCGCTAGCTGCATGTTAACAAAGTGACTGAATAGAGAGTTACGAATCGCTTCCTGGTTTTACGTTAGAAGAAAACATCTTACGGTTTTTACTCAGAGAGTTTGATTTTCAAAGGCGCTGAATGCCTCTCTAGTTGCTCTTCTTACAATCATTTTCGCTTCGTTCTGCTTTTCTTGTCACCTGGGTTTTGACTTTTCTTAGATCTGTGATGAAACTCACTTTGTTTACGTGACAGTTTTATAAAATGGCTATTAAATTACGGCGGGTCTTTCCCATACCGTAAGACCTTGCTCGGAACGTACTTGTCTAAGATATACTGAAAGACGCTTCTCAATCTTCTTCATTTGTTCTCTACATCTTCGTCTTCATCACCGAATATGTGGTGTGGACTACTCAGATGCTTTGCCATTTGTATCCTGTCATCCTTGCTAACCGTAAATAATTTCCTACATTTCTTAAGATTCCTTGTGAAACCCATAGTGACTATTGCTATCACAGGCTCTTGGTCATTAATACCTTCCTCTACATTAATTGATTACGTAAGTTCGAGAGTACAAGTTTATATGCCAACTAGCACCGCAGATGAGGAGGAGATTGAAGAAATGTATTATGAGATAAAATCAGTTATTCAGATTATTAAAGGGAGATGAAAACTTAATAGTCATGGGGGACTGGAATTCCATATTAGGAAAAAGAAGAGAAGGAAAAGTCATAGGTGAACATGGACTGAGGAATGAAAGAGGGAGCTGCCTGGTAGAATTTTGCACAGAGCATAATTCAATCATAGCTAACAATTGGTTTAAGAATCACGAGAAAAGCTTGTATGCGTGGAAGAGACCTGGAGACACCGGAAAGTATCAGATTGATTATATAATGATTAGACAGACATTTAGAAACCAGATTTTAAATTGTAAGACATTTACAAGGGCAGATGTGGAAGGCTGAAATTTAAGGAGATGGGACCTAGATAAACTGAAAAAACAAGACGTTGTGGAGAGCAGCATTAGGGAACGACTGACAAGAACGGCAGAAAGGAATACAGTACAAGAAGAATGGGTAGCTTTGAGAGATGAAATAGTGAACGTAGCAGAGGATCAAGTACGTAAAAAGATGAGGGCTAGTAGAACTTCTTGGGTAACAAAAGAGATATTGAATTTAATCGATGAAAGGAGAAAATATAAAAATGCAGTAAATGAAGCAGGCAAAAAGGAATACAAACATCTCAAAAATGAGATTGACAGGAAGGGCAGAATGGCTAAGCAGGGATGGCTAGAGCACAAATGTAAGGATGTAGAGGCATATATCAGTGGAAAATTAAAGAGACCTGAATGAAAGTCAAGAGCGCAGATGGAAAACCAGTCCTAAGCAAAGAATGGAACGCAGAAAGGTGGAAGGAGTATATAGGGGGTCTATACAAGGGAGATGCACTTGAGGACAATATTATGGAAATGGAAGAGGACGTAGATGAAGACGGGGGGGGGGGGGGAGATATGATACCGCATGAAGAATTTGACGAAGTGCTAGAAGGCCCCAGGAATAGCTAATACTCCGTTAGAGCTACTAATCACCCTTGGGAGAGCCAGCCATGACAAAACTCTTTCATCTAGTGAGAAAGATGATGAGACAGGTGAAATACCCTCAGACTTCAAGAACAGTATAACAATACCAATTCTAAAGAAATCAGGTCCTGACAGGTGTGAAATACCGAACTTTCAGTGTAATATGTCATGGTTGGAAAATACTAACACGAATCCTCTACAGAAGAATGGAAAAACGGGAAGAAGTCAACCTCAGAGAAAATCAGTTTGGATTCCAAAGAAATGTAATAACATGCAAAGCAATACTGACCCTACGAAATCTCATAGAAGAGAGGTTAAGGAAAGGCCAGTCTATATTCATACCATTTGTAGACTTGGAGAAAGCCTTTGACAATGTTCGCTAGAATACACTCTCTCAAATTTTAAAGAAAGAAGGGGTAAAGTACAGGGAGGAAAAAGGTATTTACAATTTGCATGGAAACCAGATGGCAGTTATTAGAGTCGAGGGGCACAAAAGGGGAGCAGTGGTTGAGAACAGAGTGAGACAGGATTGTATCCTGTCTCTGATGTTATTCAATCTATGTATTGATCAACCAGTAAACGAAACCAAAGAAAAATTTGGAGCAGGAATTAGAGCCCAGGGAGAAAAAATTAATACTCTGAGGTTTGCCGACGACATTGTAACTCTGTCAGAGACAGCAAAGGATTTGGAAGAGCAGTTGAACGGAATGAGCAGTGTCTTGAAAGGAGGATATAAGATGAACATCAACAAAAGCAAAAAGAAGGTAACGGAATGTAGTCGAATCAAATCAGGTGATGTTGAGGGAATTAGATTAAGAAATGACTCACTTAAGGTATTAGATGAGTTTTGCTATTTGGGGATCAAATTAACTAACGATGGTCGAGGTAGGGAGGATATAAAATGTAGACCGGTGATGGCAAGATAAGCGTTTCTGAAGAAGAGAAATTTGATAAGATCGTGTATAGATTTAAGTGTCAGGACGTCATTTCTGAAAATATTTGTGTGAAGTGTAGCCACTTATGGAAGCGAAACATGGACGATAAACTGTTCAGAAAAGACGAGAGTAGAAGCTTTTGAAATATAGTGCTACAGAAGAATACTGAAGATTGGATGGGTAGATCACATAACTAATGAGGAGGTACTGAGTAGAATTGGGGAGACGAGAAGCTTGTGACACAACCTGATTAGAAAAAGGGACCGGGTAGTAACATTGTGAGGCATCAAGGGATAACCAATTTAGCACTGGAGGGAACTGTTTCTCTTTTCCTGATGAAGGCTATGACCGAAAGCTTTGTTTAAGTGTCTTTTGATTGTGCCTGTCTGCAACTTCACGTTTCTTCTTTACAGTAAGTAGCAATTGCCTACATTTTGGCTGTGAGACGTGTCATCAAATGAATTCACTGTTAGAAAACTGATAGCAACCCAACAGTAATGGAAAGACCTGTTGAGCTAGACAAAGAAAGACAGAAGGAAAGCAATTTATATCAGATAGACAACAGTGGTCAGCGACGTACTGAAACGAGTGAATACCTTTAAATGGCAGTGAGTTGGTCATGTCACTCTAAGAGAAGTTGGCAAATGATCAAATGCAAAAATAAAAACCCAAGGAAAGACCACTGCACATATGGGATAGTGATGTTAGAAAGACAGATGGGTTGAATTGGCAACAAGAAGCTCAAGCTACACAGAAATGGAAGAACTGCAGGAATTGTATGTTGCACACAGGCTCAGAGAGGCCAATTACCAAGTGATCAAACTGCCTGCTAATGATGATGATGATATGTGAAAGACACAATTTTACAATTTTAAACGTGAATCAAAACGTTCCTATCTTGCTGAGGCCCACTTACAGAGTTCATTATTCCAAGTTCTATCACACTTTTATTTGTATTTGAAGTTGTGCATTTATTTATGTTTGTCATTTCGTTACTTTAAAAAAAACATTAACTTTGAATGAGAAATCCAAGTCTAAGCTTCCTGTAAGATGTACAGATATGCACTTGACAGACCAGTTTAAATTACAGTTAAGGAAATATAGAGTAAAAATCAAAATTTTTATTGAAAGAAACTAAATTAATTTATGGCAGGCAAATTGTCTTAATGTTGCTGGTTGTAACTGAGAATGTTTGTCAGTTTAAGAGATAATAAATGTTTTAAGAATTTCTTTTGGTCGCAAAATAAAGGAATAAAAGTATTAGTCTGCCAAAATTAGAATGACGCATAATTTTATTTTCAAGTCTCTTAGATATTTATATGTACCTTGAGTAACGTTGAAAGTCAAGGAAAAAAGAAAAAAGAAGAAATTCAGTTGAACATATTTTCAGGAACGACAGTGATAGACAAAAATTTAAGAGAGCTTCTTCTGAGAATTCGATGATATAAGTTATTATTTTACTTATCATCGCATTTATTTGATCGTCTGCAATACAATTTGATTATGTATGTATGCCAGTTTGATAGTGGAGCTGAACGAGAATTACTTTTGGTCCATT
Source organism: Schistocerca nitens (assembly GCF_023898315.1). Lineage (NCBI taxonomy): Eukaryota > Metazoa > Arthropoda > Insecta > Orthoptera > Acrididae > Schistocerca > Schistocerca nitens. Next base: position 178,701,115 of record NC_064624.1, on the reverse strand, counting down.
AGCCACAGAACTCTGCTGTATCACACACACACACACACACACACACACGTGTGTGTGTGTGTGTGTGTGTGTGTGTGTGTGTGTGTGTGTGTGTGTGTGTTTGTTTGTTACAAACTATATACAGTTTAGACCGCTCACATCTTTGACAAAATCCTGGTTGGTTCCTTGTGTCAGATCGCCCTCCATATGCAAAGCTACATCAAAATGTCGTCCCACAAACTCTACTGTCAGCATTCTCATCCTGATCTCTGTTAACATGGACTCTTGCATTAATTTACAGTATATTTTACACTTACGTTTGCCACGACCATAGGAAATATTACACTACTGGCCATTAAAATTGCTACACCAAGAAGAAATGCAGATGATAAACGGGTATTCATTGGACAAATATATTGTACTAGAACCGACATGTGATTACATTTTCACGCAATTTGGGTGCATAGATCGTGAGAAATCAGTACCAAAAACAACCACCCCTGGCCGTAATAACGGCCTTGATACGCCTGGGCATTGAGTCAAACAGAACTTGGATGGCGTGTACAGGTACAGCTGCCCATGCAGCTTCAACACGATACTGCAGTTCATCAAGAGTAGTGACTGGCGTATTGTGACGAGTCAGTTGCTCAGCCACCATTGACCAGACGTTTTCAATTGGTGAGAGATCTGGAGAATGTGCTGGCCAGGGCAGCAGTCGAACATTTTCTGTATCCAGAAAGGCCCGTACGGGACCTGCAGCATGTGGTCGTGCATTATCCTGCTGAATGTAGGGTTTCGCAGGGATCGAATGATGGGTAGAGCCACGGGTCGTAACACATGTGAAATGTAACGTCCACTGTTCAAAGCGCTGTCAATGCAAACAAGAGGTGACCGAGACGTGTAAGCAATGGCACCCCATACCATCGCGCTGGGTGATAGGCCAGTATGGCGATGACGAATACACTCTTCCAATGTGCGTTCACCGCGATGTCGCCAAACGGATGCGACCATCATGATGCTGTAAACAGAAATTGGATTCATCCGAAAAAATGAGGTTTTGCCATTCGTGCACCCAGGTTCGTCGTTGAGTACACCATCGCAGGAGCTCCTGTCTTTGATGCAGCGTCAAGGGTAACCGCAGCCACGGTCTCCGAGCTGATAGTCCGTGCTGCTAAAAAGTCGTCGAACTGTTCTGTTCGTGCTGATGGTTGTTGTCTTGCAAACGTCCCCATCTGCTGACTCAGGGATCGAGATGTGGCTGCCCGATCCGTTACAGCCGTGCGGATAAGATGCCTGTCATCTCGACTGCTAGTGATACGAGGCCGTCGGGCTCCAGCACGGCGTTCCGTATTACCCTCCTGAACCCACTGATTGCATATTCTGCTAACAGTCATTGGATCTCGACCAATGCGAGCAGCAATGTCGCGATACGATAACTGCAATCGCGATAGGCTACAATCCGACCTTTATCAAAGTCGGAAAGGTGATGGTACGCATCTCTCCTCCTTACACGAGGCATCACAACAACGCTTCACCAGGCAACGCCGGTCAACTGCTGTTTGTGTATGAGAAATCGGTTGGAAACTTTCCTCATGTCAGCACCGGCGCCAACCTTGTGTGAATACTCTGAAAAGCTATTCATTTGCACATCACAGCATCTTCATCCTGTCAGTTAAATTTCGCGTCTGTAGAACGTCATTTTCGTGGTGTAGCAATTTTAATGGCCAGTAGTGTAAGGTGCCAAAATTACAGCAGAAAACACTGTTAACAACAGTTTGTTAAACTATAACACATGACATAACACGCTGAAATGACTACACAGCAGCAGCATCCAAACATAGTCATCACCGAACAAAGCTGTGTTAGGTTTTCAACACCCCCCGAGCGGCGGAGTCTACTCACTTGACGGTGCAGTAGGCGGCGGTGAGGACTGCTGTTTGGGTGATGAGCGACCCGCCACATACAGTGTTACTGTCGCTGACGATGAGGGCCTGGTATGGGAACTGGCCGACACCTGCCAGGTGGCCATCGAGGATACGAAATTGTATCGTTTCAGCATCTCGGGCACCTCGGGGTCGGGGGCACCCTGCAACAAGACGTGACGTCGCAATGGAAGTCTGCTCTGAGGTCTCCGCTGTTTTATCACTCCGAGGTGTGCAGCAAACACTCTATCAACGCCTAACCGAGGACTTCAGACGGAAGCCTATAACCTATTTGTAAATTTAAAAAAAAAAGAAAAGAAAAGAAGGGAGAGAGAGAGAAGGAAGATTGGGTTTAGAGTCCCGTCCCGTCGATATCAAGGTCATTAGAGATGGACCACAACTCGGTTTGTGTCAAGGATAGGGAAGGAAATCGGCTGTGACCTTTGAAAAGAACCTCCCCAGCATTGCCTCGAGTGATTTAAGGAAACCACAGAAAACATAGATCTGGATGACTGAAAGCGAGTTTCAACTGTCGTCCTCCCGAACGAGTCTTTTTTTAGCCGACCTTTCACGTAGCAAAAGTTGGTTACGATGTAAGACAACAGACGCTTTTGGTTACAACTGGAAATTGCCTACATTGTGTATACCTCATTACGCCATTTACTCTGCTTATATTTACTCAATCAGTCTTCGCTTTACGTTACTCATATTTATTAAAAGATAACATCACCTGCTCCTGGCAGTCACACAACAGATTTCGTGGTTGACCACTACCAAGAACTAATCTCAACAACAAACAACAATGACAAGCAATAAGCACTGCTCGACATATATATGTTACCGTGAATGAACGAAATTGGAGAATGTTGACTTTCACCGGTGAATGTCAACAGATACCAAATACGTCGGTGAGAGATCGAATATTTCATTACATTTTTTTACCTTCGGACCCCCTCCGGTGTGTGTCGACAATCACAGATATGCTCTGGTGGACGTCCAAAACAGAAGTCAAAAAACAAGCGACTGGCTCTCTCCCGCCAAATCCTTTGTTCTGCTCGGAGTCAATCAGTTTTGTCAGTCTTATGCAAGCTTTGATAACGCGAGCAACGTTTTCTTAATTTTTTCCGATACCCTAATTTATACTAAATGGATACTGCACTAAATCGTGATCTTTTTCATGAAAAGTTACACGCATTAATTGCAGGTAAACGAGAAGACAATTGTTCTTATTTTTCTCAAGAAAAGTATTCTAAAATACTTCCTGAAATGCTTTCGGCTAAAATTAAATGCAACACACCTTTGGGTTACAGACGATTAAAACGTTTTGATGTTTTAAAAATTAATGATGAAGAGAAGTCAATTTTACCATTGAAACCAGAGGAAACGAACATACAGTATTATGTTACCAATGAAGAATTGTACAATATACTATATGAAACTCACATCAGAATAGGCCATGGAGGAAGAACACATATGCTTACAGAGTTGCAAGTTAAATACAAAAATATTACATATGAAGTTGTAATGTTGTATTTAAATTTATGCAAACAGTGTCAAATGAAACACAGTGCACCTAATAGAGGTACTGTTGTGAAGCCAATGGTTAGTTCTGAATTAAGCTCAAGATGTCAAGTTGATCTGATAGATCTGCAGTCAAACAGAGATGGCGAATATAAGTTCATAATGATGTATCAAGATCATTTAACTAAGTTTGTACAGCTACGACCTTTGAAAGAGCTGAAGAAGTAGTGCATCAAGTTCTTTCAATATTTTTAACATTCGGTGCACCAGCAGTATTGCAATCAGATAATGGTAGAGAATTTAGTAATCAAGTCATATCCAAAATATGCGCTATGTGGAAAGATGTTAAAATAGTTCATGGAAAGACTCGTCACAGTCAAACACAAGGCTCAGTTGAAAGGGCCAATCAGGATATACAGGATACGCTAACTGCGTGGATAAATGGTAACGATACAAATAAATGGTCAGATGGTTTATCCTTTGTTCAAGTTGCCAAGAACACTACATACCACGAAGGAATACGCCAAAGTCCTTATGAAGTCCTTATGTGATCCACAAATAAATGCAGTTGTAAAAGCAAAGGACTCTTGTGCAATTCAAAGTGTCATAATAGTTTAAATTGTTGCAATAAATAAGATTTGAATCACATAAATAATTTTTTTATAACTATTATTTTCTTTTCTCATGTAAAATGTACTGCGTATTTTAAATTCTTGGTCACCCCTTTCAGAAAGACAGTCGAAAAAGTTACGTCACCCTTGTGACGTTTTATAGCGACTCAATTACGGAGAAGAAAATCTAAATCTCCAACATGTTCAACATACACCATTAGTGCATGGTGAATGTCAACATTTACCGGTGTAAGTCACAAATAAGGGTATTTAGCAAATATGTGAATGTTGACATTCACTGGTGAAAGTAGACTTCTCCAGATTTCGGTGTTTCACTGTAACATATATACAAGTAAGCCATTCAATGAAACTGAGATATCTCAGAGTACGTCACAAAATTCCAATTCACATATCTATGTCGTAGCGCCTAAAAGACGACTTTTTAAGTAATATCAGATAAAATCCCTTCCCTTGAAAAAATCTGATTTCAGATTTGTACTTCCCCAATGAAATGCAACCGTTTTATACACGTAAAAACAAAATTCTATCTGACGTTATTTCGCTATTTTCAGTGATTTTTGTTCTGTTGTGTTCTTAGTCACTTTGACCATTGTTACTGGACGTCAAATCAGTATTCTGTAAGCTGGCCAGTGTGGCTGTGCGGTTCTAGGCGCTTCCGTCCGGAACCGCGCGACTGCTACGGCCGCAGGTTCGAATCCTGCCTCGGGCATGGATGTGTGTGATGTCCTTAGGCTAGTTAGGTTTAAGTAGTTCTAAGTTCTAGGGGACTGATGACCACAGATGTTAAGTCCCATAGTGCTCAGAGCCATTTGAACCATTTGAACCAGTATTCTGTAAACACGATTTCTATGGGAATAGAATTTTCACTCTCAGAAGGATTGTAGTGCTTACTGTGTTGCACTGCATCTTCCATAAAACTCACCTTCAGTTTGATTTGAAATTATGTTAATAGATAGTTTTTGGTCTGAGAGAAAGTACGTTAATTGAGATGGACCAATTACCAGTATTCAGGTGTTTCAGATATATGATTTGTTTGCACTAGAACATTCCGTATACTTTCTCTTTATAATTCAAACCTCAGCTTCACCTATAAGATCGAAATGATGCCATGAATCTGTAACTATGGGCATAACGAATTTGTCGATTTCAGTATCCACTAATTGACCTCGATCAAATGGCAGAAGATCAACATTGGTTCGCTCCAAGGTCAAGCCACAACCATCCATTCAAGCTATCTACATCTACATCTACATTCACGTGATTACTCTGCTATTCACAAAAAGGTGATTGGCAGAGGGTTCAATGAACCACCTTCAGGCTGTCTCTCTAACGTTCCACTCTCGAACGGCGCGTGGGAAAAACGTGCGCTTAAATTTTTCTGTGCGAGCCCTGATTTCTCTTATTTTATCGTGATGATCATTTCTCCCTATGTAGGTGGCTGCCAACAGAATGTTTTCGCAATCGGAGGACAAAAATTGGTGATTGAAATTTCAGGAGAAGATCCCTCCGCAACGAAAAACTCCTTTGTTTTAATGATAGCCACTCCAAGTATCATGTCTGTGACACTATCCCCCCTACCTCACGATAATACAAAACGAGCTGTCCTTCTTTGTATTTTTTGGATGTCATCCGTCAGTTCCATTTGATGCCGATCCCACACCGCAATTATCCAGAATAGGGCAAACAAGCGTGGTGTAAGCAGTCTCTTTAGTAGACCTGCTGCACCTTCTAAGTGTTCTGCCAATTAATCGCAATCTTTGATTGGCTCTACCCACAGTATTATCTATGTGATAGTTACAATTTAGGGTATTTGTAATTGTAATCCCTAAGTATTTAGTTGAATTTACAGCCTTCAGATTTGTGTGTCTCATTGCGTAATCGAAATTTAGTGGATTTCTTTTAGTACTCATGTGAAAAACTTCACACTTTTCTTTTTCAGTGTCAACTGCCACTTTTCGCACAATACAGATAACTAAATCATTTTCCAATTCGTTTTGGTCATGTGATGACTTTACAAGACGGTAAATGACATCATCATCTGCAAACAACCTAAGACGGTTACTGAGATTGTCTCCTATGTCGTTGCTATAGATCAGGAACAATAGAGGGCTTATAACACTTTCTTGGGGAACGCCCGATATTACTTCCGTTTTACTCGGTGACTCTCCGTCTATTACTACGAATTGTGACCTTTCTGACAGGAAATCACGAATCCAGTCGTACAACTGAGGCGATATTCCATAGTCACGCAGTTTGGTTAGAAGACTCCTGTGAGGAACGGTGTCGAAAGCCTACTTCCCTTTTTGGGTATTGGTGTGTCTGGAGAAATTTTCCAATCTTTAGGTACCGGTATGGATCTTTCTGTGAGCGAACGGTTGTATATAACTGCTAAATATGGGGCTATTGTATCAGCATACTCTGCGAGGAACCTGACTGGTATACGATGTGGACTGGAAGCCTTTCTTTTATTAAGTGGTTTAAGCTGCTTTGCGACACCGAGGATACCTATTTCTAAGTTTGTCTTCTTGGTAGTTGTTCTATAGGTTAGGGGCACCGAACAGGCTACATTTATCAAAATGAGATGACAGAAAAAAAGGTATAATGATTTGAGGCTGTAGGAAAACTTTCCTGTCTGCCTGTCTTTGAACACGCTAATCTGCAAAATTGCCTGACGAATTTTCATGGATTTCCGCAGGTATCTTGAGTACACCTTTAGGCATATTTTTGTCTTAATTTAAACAAAATCAGATCACGGAAAGAAAGATAATCATATAGACTATAAAAATGTACGTATGTGTGTATGTAAGATTTGCATGTCCGCCGAAACCATTGGACTGATTTGAACCAAACGTGGTACACATATCACTTACTGGGAAGAGTCTCTGTTTCAAAGGGGTGAAGGTGGGGATGAAAAACAAGTGTAGCCCATACCTGTGAATGTGCAGATTTCATTCATGCAGTATTTCAGAACGATAACACTTAGTGACATGCAACAAATTTTATATGTACTCGTCATTTTCAGTCTGATGCTACCGCAGCTTGACATGTGGTGTAACCCTTAGTGGCCTGCCTCTCTGTTTTCTATTTGAATATTTTGTGACTAAAGCGTCATCGCTTCATATTTATTTTATACATGACATGTCAGTTTTAAATGTTTTATTTCTGATGAAGGCACTGTTCGGAGTGGCCGAAACCTAGGTCAAAAAGACTTCACTTTCGCGACCGAGGGCTACACTGTTTTAATTTTACCTTGCAACAATCGCTGAAAAGGTAGCCATGTTTAAAGTTTTAATAATTTCAGATCTTTAAGAAACTTTTTCTTGCTGACCCTCCCCCCCCCCCCCCGCCCACTCACATGCAGTGAGGAAAAGAAGTAAGTTTATCGTGTACTGCATTTTCGCTGTTCATTCTCGGCATCAGGAACGACGTTTTAATTTCTTACGTCTTTACTACTAACTGCATTAGCTACTCATTTTGCAGACAGTATTCACTGTTACCACTAAAAATACCGGCAAAATTATATTGTTGTACGACACATCGTTCAGTATATATGATGTAATAACTAATAAAAATGAAAAACTGCTGTATCATACATGACGTTTAAATTCATTATTACACACATCAAAAAAAATTTTGTATCTCCTCGTTTCCGAGAGTTTCGGAACCTGTGCAGAAAATTGGAATATAGATCAACATAAACATCATTTCCGCCCTTTTTATTGCTCATGATAACCACACATTGCATGTTGTACCATCATACAGCAAGACCTTCAGAGCTAGTGGTCCAGATTGCTGTACATGTCCTCTTCCATTGATGCAAGCCTGTATTCGTCGTGGCATACTATCAACAAGTTCATCAAGGCACTGTTGGTCCAGATTGTCCCACTCCTCAACAGCGATTCGGCGTAGATCCCTCAGAGTCGTTGGTGGGTCACGTCATTCATAAAGAGCCCTTTTCAATCTATCCCAGGCGTTTCCGATAGGGTTCATGTCTGGAGAACATGCTGTCCACTCTACTTGAGTGATGTCATTATCATGAAGGAATTCATTCACGAGATGTGCACGATGGGGGCACGAATTGTCGTCCATGAATACGAATGCGACGCCAATATGCTGCCGTTATGCTTGCACTCTCGGTCGGAGGATGGCATTCAAATATCGTACAGCCGTTACCGGCTTTCCATGAGCACCAGCGGCGTACGTCGGCCTCCCATAATTCCACCCCAAAACAGCTGGAAATCTCCACGTTGCTGAAAAGTGTGTCTAACGTGTTCAGCCTGGCCGGGTTGTCTCCAAACACGTCTCCGACACTCATTGGTGAAGGGAACATGATGCCAACCGTGAGTGGTCCATTCGGCATGTTGTTGGGCCCATCTGTACCGCACTGCTTGGTGTCATGGTTGCAAAGGTGCACAGCGCCATGGACGTCGGGAGTGAAGTTGCGCATCTTGCAGCCTATTGTGTACAGTTTGAGTCGTAACACGACGTCCTGTGGTTGCACAAGACGCATTATTCAACATGGTGGTGTTGTTGTCAGGGTTCCTCCGAGCCATAATCCGTAGGCAGCGATCATCCACTGCAATAGTAGCCCTTGCGTGGCCTGAACGACGTATGTCATCGACAGTTCGACGCGAGGTTGACAGCAGGACTCCAACTCATAGGCATTAGTTGTACCCAAGTGCATCTCCAGCAAGAGTTTTTTGGTGGATTTTGGCTCTGAGATGTGGGTCTAACCGAAATAGCTAATTGTTAAGTCTATCGAGGTGACACAAGATAGACTCAAAGTAGCAAACGAGTCGGCACTGAAAGCTGCCGGGAAGAAGTATGGACATTGGACTTGGGTCTTCCATTCAAGCTCCCACAGACTTTCATAGTCACTAATGTCACTTACCCCATATCTGATGCCGGTTTTCTGTCACATTTTGGTATGTCAGCGGATGGTTAATTATAGTGAATCACAGTTACGATCTGGCGAACGCATTATCTGTGGGAGCAGATGAAGAAGGTCCGTCTAAACGGGGTAAACACCAATTAACTGCACCACACAATAGGATCTTTCACAGATGGAAGGCTTTTTGGTCCTCAGGAAAGGATACTACAGCATACCAGTGAGCCCTTTGGCTGCATAATATAACAGTTTTCATCAATCATCCACAAATTCTCTACCAAGCGGCGATTCAGACACTCCACAAGGCACCATATCCAAATAATAGTGAGCCAGCCCACTGCCCACCCTGATTAAAAAGGAAGGATTTCATTACTTTGGCATTTATAGAAAATGACTACCACACATTCCATTATTCCATATACCTTGGCGCATTGTGATACATATTCTTTGAAAAATATTTTTCTTTAGTATCATTAGTGAATGTGTGAAATACCACTGGAATAGTATAGGAGACAACATGAAATCTTAGTTATGAAAGATACAGCATTTAAAAATGGGTATAACCCAGAGACTGTAAACCACATATATATATGACTGTTATGAATAAATGGTATAATCTACTGAACAAAATTAGTGCAATGTGTAAAGCACAAAAGAAAATAGTATATTCCCGCACAGATTACTTGATTGAGATCTCCACCAAAGTGATGCAGTTCATGAGGAAGTGGAATATACATGTCGATTTCCAAAATAGAAATAACATATGTAATGTACTCATACATATATACTACAGTAGTATAGTCATGCTGACTGTGGACCAAAGAGCGTTTCTGAGTCAAATTCCCATGATACCAACCAAGCATCCAACCTCACAGTTGCCCCCAACCATAAAATCTCATAATGAAAAAAAAAGTACATAAATACAATTCAAACAAATAAGGCAAACAAATCCGAACTATTTAGAAAACTTACAAAATTGTAGCAAAGGAAATTTTAATTTAATTAAATGAAAAACACAAAATTTTTAAAATTTATTCAAATTAAATGACATGAATGGGTCGATCATTATTTTCTTCTTACCTCGATAAACAAAATGTAAATTCACAGTTTTATCAAATTTATGATCATCATTTTTAGAGATTTTTGTATATTGGAACATTTTATTAAATATTTAGTAGGTGAAAGTTCAGGTTTTGAAGTTACATAACATTTATGTATTTTAAGTTCTGATAATTTAGTGAACACTTTTGAATACCAATTATTTTAATTCTTAAGTTCAGTTAATAGATTTACAATTTCTCTCTCTAAATGTTTTAATTTCTGAAGAAGTGAAGTTTTTCAGTTTTATCTTCTCTAGTTTTCTGAAAATATTTAAAAAGGAAATGAAAACAAGAAGACAAAAGATCTTTAATTCTTTTTCTAATTCTTCATTCATTTATATAATTAGAAATTTTCATTTAGCATTCTATTATGTGAATCGTAAGTCAAATTCTTTTTACCATACATAGTAATATAAGCAATTGTATCATTTGGAAAATCTTCATTAAAGAAGGCACATAACTTCATTGTTGTTTTTTGAGATGATAAAACATTCATTTTTCTAAACACATTAATTAAATAAATTCGATAATTTTGAATAAAACTAAATAGACTTATATTTACATCATTACTTAATTGGGCTATTCTTATGAAATCTCTAAAAGAATTTTGAGCTTTTAAAAATATTTTTGTTGGATCCAGATTCCATTAGTCCTGTGGAGAAACTTAATTTCTTTCATTTTTAAGAGCGATATTTCATAATTTACCAAATTAAAAGCAGAGAAAATTCAAGCAACTGATTATTATTCGATTAGTTTGAAAAACCACAAAAATAAAGTAAGGCATATCAAATTCTGTAGAATTATAATAATTAGTAACATTTAATTAAAACTTTGTTTTTCCTGTAAACCACCAAATTCAATTGTCTGTGGTTCAAAGAAAGAAACTGTAATTTTTGGATTATTAAATCTCTCTTGTTCTAATTCAAGTGAACATTCTGGTTTATATTTAACAACAGGAACACGAATTTCCGTACCTTTACAACAATTTTACCTTCTTTTGTAAGTTGAAAGTTATCATTTTCAGTAGTCCCACATAGAATAGAAACTTCTTGATCTTTCCTCAAACTCCAACTAAAAACAACAGTTGAATCACTTTCATATGTATTTTCTTTTTAATCACCTAAAAAGTCCACCAAATAATGGTAATGGATTAAGAACTTCATTGTGTTTAGTTTTAATTTTTCCATTGCTAATAATATGACCCTCCATAGTTGATTCATTCAAAAAGGAAGCAGTTAAACAATTAAGAGTTGAAGAAGAAAATGAAAAGATGTTAGATTCTAGATAAAGTGTTACTTCCTTTTTTAATTGTAATAATGTCAAAATTTTAAAACAAGTATTAATTGGTTTAATAGCTGATTTAGCATCATGCGAAGAAAAATCCATTCAATCTGAATAAATAACATCAAAGTCGTATAAAGTTGTGAAAAATTAGGACGAATGCAACCAGCAACATTATTAATATTAATTCAGTTTCCTTCTCTAGGAAGATTAAAATTATTTTTTGTTTTCTCATTATCAAGAAATGAGTAATATTACTATCTTTCAGTTTGGTTCATAATTTATTAAGGAAAAAATTTGTTAATTCATTCCTAAAACACCATTATAAAGTCAATTAAATTCCCTTATTCATCAGTTATTCTAAATTTTGAATAGTATCGAAAATTGTAATTTTAAGGACAATTTGCTTGATAAAGTATCGGGCCACCAAATTTAGAATTAAACTAAAATGAAGTGATAATGCGACTTTCTTGATGAAAACGATCATTATGTTTCATGAATATTCAATCAGCGAAATTTAAATTCATATAAATAACTTCAAATGGAATAATTTTACGAATATCTTTAGTGACAGTTCTTTTCTTAGCTTCAAAAATTTGGTTATTAAATCCTAAAAAACTTCCAATATCATTTTCTTCTATATAGATATATAACTTTTTTCAGTTTCTATTGATATTCAATTTCAAATTTTATCGATTAACATGAGTATTTGGATTTTTCAAATGAATAAGTTTTCTACATTTTTCGAAGTTTATTGATCAACAAGAATTTTCATTGCTTTACATTTCGATGGTATACTTGGAACTACAAAAGTTGAATAAAAACCAACTCTCATTGGTAGAGTTAATCGTTTTTCCAGAAGAGAAGAATTATACTCAATTGAAATAATTTAATCAGTTATATGTTAAACATTACGTAAATAAATTACAAAACGTGAACTAAGAAAAGAATTCCAGAAGCGGAGTTAAAAAATATAGAATGTATAATTTTACCACATGCTATTCGATGTGCAATCTTAGGACCAAGCATTAATTATTGATAATTATATTTTAGCACCAGGGTAGTTAAGTTGGAAAATATTTATCATTTGTATGTCCATTAAAATGGTTTAGATCTATCAAAATATAAAGAGTTTATAAAAAGACGTGAAAGAATGGAAGATAAAATGAAAGAAAAAATTATTAGTTTTATTGAAAATAATGATGAAAATATTCCATTGAATAAGTGAAGCTAATTCAGATCACGTTTTTGATAATTTCATACTTGAAAGTCTAGATATGGTTACAGAATATTTTAACAGAGGAAAATATAAAGGAATAGACTTTTTACTTAAGTCAGAAATATTCAAAAATTCCAAAACAATTAATGGGAGATAATTTTAATTTTTTAAATATATTTGACAAGATAATACAAATTTAAATCATATTTGTCATTAATTTTTGGTGGTGCTTTAAAGTTTGATGAATTTAAAGAATTATGTAGTAAATGTGGTGTAAAAATAAATTTGGTTTCGTAGCAATAGACATGAGAAGACAAATTAAGAAAGGCAGAGATTAAACATTTTTTAATCATTGAACATTATTAACAAAAACTTTAAACATAAACATTGAACATAACCATTACACATAAGACATTAAAAATAAATATTAAATGTTAACATTAAACATAAACATGGAATGTAAATGTTATACATAAAATGTTGAACATAAATTATAAACATAAACATTAAACATAAAATAAAAAATTATTATCATTATTTTATTCTTAATAATGTTTTGAAAATACGATCCAGAAATTCTTAAAAACAAACAAAATAAAAAACTTAAAGAATCATTAAAGAAGAATTTTCAAAATGGAAAAAACAACCAAGAACAGAATGTGAAAAATTTAATCAAGAAGATCAGCCAGTTATCGAAATAATTGAAAAGTTAAGCAAGGAAAACAAATGGATCCTTATATTCAACACTATTTAGAAGAACTTGTCGATATTCCACTACCTGATTGGATTGATGATAATCCTGCAAGGTATGACTTCACATTAAGTGAATCACAAATAAGTAAACTGTTAGAAAATTGTTAAGAGGAAAGATCAAAATTAAAAGACAAAGATGTGTATAAAAGGGAATCTAGGGAAAGACTTTAATAATTTATCAATCATACCTGTTGGTCCTTATAAATATATTGGTAACTACAATTAGAATTCTATAATGTTAAATTAAAAATTTGTGGAACAGAATATGAAATGAAAGGCGGATTAAAGAAACTTTTAACTAGGAAACAAATAACTATTGATGATTTAGAAACAGAATTGTTACTCTTCATTTACAAAGTTAACCAAGAATTTAATTTGATTCAAATGCCATATATAATGAATGTAAACAAGCTAAGATAAAATCACTTACAGGAAATAAATATACTTGTTTGATAAAAGTAATTGTTGAATAATATTTTCATTATTTTCTAAAAGAAATCTTACTGATTTATCAGATAAACTTTGTTATAGGTTACAAAAATATTCAGAAAAACCAATTGAGTATATAATTGGATGAATGATGTTAGAGATTTAACTGATTAAGTAACAGTAATTTATAGTGAAGAATTAGCTGGAAATAAGAATTATTGTAATGAAAAAGTTGGAATCACAAATGTTAACAATCAAAATTTATTGATTTTATTTTTAATGATCCAAAAAGAATATTAGTTAATTAATTAATTATATTAAGTATATTTTTGAATAATTTACGACATACATTTTCGAAATGCCAGTAACACCAAAAAGGATTAGTTAATACTTAAATATCAAATTACCATTTGAAGTATATCTTTCAGGCTATCAATTTTGTGACCCAGGAACCAAATTAGAAGAAGATTGACTAGACAAGATCAAGGAATTACTCAACTAGATGAAGCATGTAAAGAACATTTTATTTATATAGAGATAATAAAGACTAAGAAAAAAGACATGAAGCTTATAAAAACTTCAATTAGTTGCAAAAGAAAGAATGCATTCAAGTGATGCTTCTTTAGGAGAAATAATAGTTAGAGGAATTAAGTATGAAACATGTAAATTAGGTTTAGAAGGTGCCAGCTGAAGCAGTCTTCAGCCTGCAGTTTGACAAAAATGGATAGAGTTCATAAAAATTCTTTATTATTTTTTAATCTATATAAGTGAATAACTTTTCAATTGAATATATTTTACTACCAACTGGTAAAACCACACCGAAATTAAATTAGATAATGAACATATTATTGTACCATTTGAACTGGTGTACATAAAAAAGAGAAATAAAAACAACAGTTCAAAACCACCATCACCAGGGTATTAAAACTGGTAGAAATTTACTTGTTTCATTAACTATAGCTGTTGTAATTAAGGTTATTGAATATCTAACAAAAACGAAAGAAGGTTCAGGATTAACACAATGCAATGGTGGAATTCATCCATAACTATTAGCCACATTATCTTATTTAGCAACTGTTGGTTTACTTCCTGGTGGTTCTACACCAATCACAAATGCAGTTCTACATAATAAAAAATGAGATACAGAATAAGAAGTACAAAAGACATAATTTGGAAATGGAAAACAAAGCACCATCTAAAGAAGGATCCAGCATGCAGCAAGGAAACCTAGTCAACAAATTTGAAAGACTTAAAAAAATTTGTAATCCTTTACCTAATTTTTGCATAGGAGAATTAGTTAATTAAAAATTAAGCATTTTTGTGGTGTTTGTATAATTGATGAACTACCTAATGAACCAAAAAATTTGGCATGCGGAATAGTAAATTTAGATGCTTCTGATCTTCTTAGAACTCATTGAATTTGTTATTATAAAAATAACGTCATAAAATTAGTTTTTGTTTCATATGGCAGAAATATTCCAAAACTACTAGTTAAATATTTGGTAAAACATAATCTTTAGTACAATATTGAAATAACACCAAGTTTGGATGAAGTAATTTGTGGTCATTTGTGTTTATTTGTTTTGAAACTATTTCACATGAATCATAAAATTACTCATATTTTAAATTTAATAAATGGTCCTTCTTTGAAATAAACTCAGTAACGATTATGGAAAATCAATATATTATCAGTCATTAGAACCTCAGGATTTTCCATCACAAATTAAAGACATTAAATTTTCAGTATACAGACAAATAAATGATTTATTAGGCAAGTTCAGAAAAGAATTAAAAGTTATTTTTAAAGTAGCTAAATATTATATTTTATTTTAGAAATCGAAGAGTTGTTAATCTTAACGATCCAGTTGATAATCGATTGCAGTTATTAAAATATACTTGGAAACAAGACATTTAGAACCTGAACAACAATATATAAATGTGTTAAACATGTTTCAAAATTATTATTCTTCAAGAAGGATATTAAAAAAATGTTTTATACTATTATATTAATAAACAAGAGGTAACTATTTTACAAGAAAGGGAATTCAAGATTTTGTTTCAGCAATAGATTTAACATCATACTACAATGAGCTAAAAAGACATAATTGCAAAATATGTGATATACAAATTACTGAATTAACTTTTATGCCTGGAGGGGAACAGAATTACACAATTTCAATGAATATGATTTTATGGTTAAAAATTTCGTGATGTTACTCAAAATATAAACAGTCTTAACATTTAATTTTTTTGATATTTTGTTGAGAGTTATTGATAAGCTTCATAAAATTATTCCTGAAATCCAAGGAACAAAAATAGATCAAAAATAACATTTTCTACCTTTGGTTTAAAAGGTTCTGTTAATACTATTCCAGCTACTGTAAAGATAATTGTATTTGGTGAAACAATAAATTTAATTCTTATTCTGTATAAATAAAGAATGATAATCACTATTACTGTTTGAAGTGCAAAAATTTTTATGAAATACTTCTTCCTAGTAGGTTACCAACTAAAAATGTAAAGCAAAGAATTGAAGGATTTTCTTCAAATTGTTAAACTAAAAAAAGAAAATTCTCTAAAGAAATTTTGTAGGCAAAGGTTTGTCTCTGAAACACACCATTCAATTATTTGTGAATAAATCAATAATGATTTGCTTAAAACAATGAAAATGATTTTGAAGGGGAAAATGTAATTTCTTTTGAAATATATTATTTACAGCAAGCTGATTTAAATGAAATAGACACTGGAAAGTTGAAAGGCATTTCGAAAATAAATAATGGCTATAGATGTTTATTAACTGTTATAGACGTTTTTTCAAAATTTGCTTGGGTTATTCAGACTAAAGATGAAATAGGCAAGAATTTAACTCATTCATCATAAAAATATTTGAGTCGAGAAAAAAAAGATTATGCAAACTGATAACCAAAAAGAACTTTAGAAGAAATAACTTCAAGAATTAGTGAAAAAAATAACACTTATAGTGAATTAAAAGCAACTGCCGTTGTATGGTTTAACAGAACATTGAAAGAAAAGATGTGGAAAAAAATTTGCTCTTCAAGGAAATTATAAGTCGGTTGACATAGTTTCTAAATTAGCTGACAAATATAACACAACAGAAAAGGACATAGATAATGAAACTGAGAAAATTTTGTTGAAAGTAATTTGATACACATTAAATATAAAACTGCTGATAAAATAAGAATACCTGAAATTAAAAGAAGTTTTAAAAACGATATACAGCAAATTGGTCAACAGAAATTTTTGAAATTGAAGATATTATTCATTCTGATCCAGTCACATACAATTTGAAAGATTTAAACAGCAAACCAATATAAGGAAACTTTTTACAAACAAGAACTACTGAAAACCAATTCTACAGATATTTACCTTGCTGAGTTTTGAATAAGAAAGGTAATAAAGTTTATGTTAAATGGGTGGATTATGATAATCACACACCAATTGGGTAAATAAAACTAAAGTATTTTTTCACATTTTCAATAAAAAATTTCGTATATAAATGGAGTTCCGTAGTTGAACTTTAAATATGTTTGTTACTGAATATAATATTCATAATGTTTAATATTTCATTGACAAAGGCAGAAGTTATTTTAACATTCAAACAAAGGTAAACAAAAGCTATTTAATGTCAAAACCATTTGAAGTTTTAGAATTTAGATAATGGAATCAAATGATGGATTGAATGAAGTTTGTTTATGAAATTTATATAAAAACAATATATTAAAACTGAAATATGAAAAAAGAACGTGGAAATTTAGATTTATATTGTAAGAAATGTTTGTAAAGTTATTTCCATCTTCAAACAATTGTTCTCATGAAAAATTTTCTAAAATTTTGTAATAATTTCGATGGCAGTTTATTACTAAATTTTCTTTCAATTGGTCATATAAATTTACTGAACTTGGTACATCATTAATTCTTAAAGATTCTTCACAATTTGGATGTCTATTTCAGATAATATTTATTTTACTTTGTCAATTTTAATTGTGTTCAAATATCATAATACTCATAACTAAAATCGTAGTCATATTTCTTGAAATATCAAATGTAGGTCTTAAATTTTCAGCAGTTAATTGAGGAAAACATGTGGTAGTAATAGATTTATTTATTGCTTTTGTTTTATTTGAACTGCATCACAAATTACTTCCCTGAAACTGTCTATTCTTTCATCTTTGATATTATTCAAATTTTCCAAGTGAGATATTTTCTCTTTCATATTATATTCACCATGTTTTCTAATAGATAGTAAAACATCATTAGTGACCCACATTTAAATGGTTTTGCTTCTTCTTTTTTAGATTTTATAGTTAAAGAATATAGCACAGAATCAATAATGAAATCTGTTTTATTTTTTCATTCAAAGTAGACCCCTCAAATCAGTGAGTCTAAAAATTTCTTCACATGTTGTTAAATCGTCTACAATATTCTGAAAGATTAGAAACGTCTTTCGCTTTAACCCATACATTATCTATTCTACAATAATTATTATAAATTTTTGTTATTATAAATAAGTTTATTAATTTTATATCCACTAGCGATTCCATTTACATAAAAAAATTTAATATGTTTTTCATTTTTTATGCTAATAAATTGTTTCCCAATAAATGGCTATTTAGTTTTGTATCTAAGAAATATTTGCTAGATTATTTGTATCTTCACGAAACTCTTCTGGTGAATACTCTACCAAAGAATTGAATTACTTCCAAATTTCAAAATTTGCTTCCATTTGTTGACATAATTTTTTTGAATTTGGCACATAATTAATTCTTGAAAATACTTTACAATTTATAAGTCTACCTCTAATAATATATATTTGATTTTGCACTTTTTTAAGTGTGTTCTCATAATATAATCGTCATAATTAAAATCATAATCATACAATTCTAAATTTTCATCACTTAATTGAGGATAAACATGTGGTAATAATGCATTTCAGAATGAGATTTTCACTCTGCAGTGGAGTTGGCGCTGATATGAAACTTCCTGGCAGATTAAAACTGTATGCCGGATCGAGACTCTAACTCTGGACCTTTGCCTTTCGCGGGCAAGTGCTCTACCAACTGAACTACCCAAGCACAACTCACGCCCCGTCCTCACAGCTTTTCTTCCACAGGTAGAGCTTTTGCCCGCAATAGGCAAAGGTCCGGATTTCGAGTCTCGCTCTGGCACACAGTTTTAATCTGCCAGGAAGTTTCAATGATGTATTTATTTCTTCATTTCTGTCGAGAAGTATTCCAATCATGACTCATCTACTGTGCAATCAAGATAAAGAAATTTACGACGAAATTTAAATAACATGCATTATTTGCCTTCAAAATCATGTTGAAAGGTTGTCAGAGAAAGAGAAAAAGAGAACCCCTTTCTAATTGGCAGATCAAAAACATTATTTGTGAAATATGTGGAATAGAAGTAAAAAATTCTTCTAAATTTATTCATAACTGTGGTCATTCAAATGATGAGAAATTAAAATAAATCATCAAAAAGATAAAGAAATTATTTATCTAAAAGTTTAATAATTTTGTAGAAAACGTGTTCATTAATTTTATTTACCAGGACATCAAAAATTACAATATCATAGAAAAGTATTAAAAACTAATTATTTCGTTTTTATTTAATTTCCTATGCAACTGTTTCATTGTTTTAAGAAATAATTTTTATCATAATCTATTTTATTTATAATGACCATATGGTAAAGTATTAACTCCATCTTGCAGTACAACCAATTTAACATCACCAGAAAAATTCTTTTGGAAGTTTGTGGTAATTTCCTATAGGGCCAAACAGCTGAGGTGATCGGTCCCTTAGCTGACACACTACTAAATCTAAGTTAAACAAACACACTAAGGAAACACACACACCCATGCCTGACGGAGGACTTGAACCTCCAACAGAGAAAACCACAAGAACCGTGGCAAGGTGACCCTGACCATGCAACTATTCAGTGCAGCGTCATCATCAGAACTTATAACAAGTTTATCACATTCAACTACATACAATTTATGTTTAAATGGTATAATTAAATACATTCTATATTGTTTTATTTTGGCATATCAACAATTTTTATGATCATCAGAAGAAACGTCATTTTTCACAACAGATTTCTTAACTGCTTCAGATTTTTTTATTTTTTTATCTTCTACATTACAAGCATACATTTTTGCTCTTAAACTAACATGTTGTAACATAATTGTTCGTCAATTTTCATCTTACATATGGCAAAAAAATTTCTTATTTTCTTGTGGAGTGCATAAACATCATCCTTTGGATAGTCACCTTCAGTTGCTACATCGTAAATGAAAGAATCAATAACCATATGACATAAACCAGTATTTTCACCAGTTTTGGTTTCATAACATTGTTGTGAAAATCGCACATTTTTATTTTCAAAATTTCTAGAATACTCATTCCTATAGAAATTGGTTTATTGAACCTTATTTTAATTTTCTTCATTTGAATTGCTACTAAATTTCCTGAAAATACAGTAGTATGTTCATAATTTGGTTTTGAAATATAATGTGTATATTTTCCTTCATTTGTTATGATTTTAAATTTTTATATTTCTAATATTTTCTGCAGTTTACCCAAATACAGAAATATTCATTACCTTGCAGATATCTTTTTCAAAAACGTTAGCTGCCCATTTTCTCAATTCTGCATTAAAATCAATATATTTCTTCAACCAATGTGATTGCTCAAATGAAGAACCAATATGAATTTTCTTTAATTTTAATCGAAGATTTAAATTCTGTTTAAGATTTCATAATGTAAAACATATTTTTCTTTGTTATTTAAAGTTGTTAATAATTTATTTCCTCCTTCTGGTACCAAAACTAAATCTTTATATTAATCATATCACTTTCTTGGATATTCAACTACTAAAATATAATGGCATTAATAATAGTCTGGTATTGTAAGAATTTTGTAGCATGAAAATATTTTGGATCCATCCAGTTTATATTTGTAATTGCTAAATACTGAGTCATAGGAATCCATATAAATTATTTGCATGTAATATTCTAGATCGTATGATTGTTTTTTTAATTAAAATTTTTCATATATTTGTTATTTGATTTACCAAACGTTTAATACTTTGAAAAATTCCACCTTGGATTCATTTTCCAAGAAATTTAATCAAATCATAATCATGAAATATATCTAATTTAGTTTATGTCATTATTACCATAGCATCCCAAGCTACTCCTGTTACAGTAAAATACTAAGATGGCTCAAGTCTATAAGATTTAATACAAGTAACGCAAATATTTTCGAAATCATCTGCTAAAATTGAAACATCACATGGATTTTACAATCTTCTATATTCATCTAAATTTTCAATATTATATTTTTCCCAATCTGTTTTTGCTCTATTATAATCTTCATCAGAAATATTATCTTTATTCAGTCTTGAATAAAAACGTTCTCTCTTTTTTTCGCAATTTTGTTTCTTGTAATTTATCTTCAGCATCCATATATTCATAAGGATAAACTCCTTTTTTAATTTCAGTAATTAAATACAGTTGTTAATCTTCAAAGTACTTTGCTATTTCTCTAAATTGTTCTTTTGTAAAATCTGAAGATTATTTGTCAATACCTGAAGACATACATTTAAATGTTACCAAAATTTTAAAGTAAATCATCTTCAACAAGTTTAGTAAGAGAAATATATTTTGTTCATTATTTGGAATTGCATCTATATCTTTATTATGAACTGTTATTTCTTTAATAATAGGTGAACATGGTAATTTGGTTTACAAGTTCCAATATCTTTTAATAAACATTCGAAATGTGAGAAAATTAAAAAAGATACATATAAAGAAGGGTTATCGTTTTTCATGAATTTCTAATTTTTCTTGTGAATGAAAATATCTTAAACATCTACCACAAAGATAAATTTTAAGTCAGTTTTTAGTTGTATGTGTACTAATTAATCTAGAAAAATTTTCATCCAACGTTAGTATGAGTTACTTTCATTTCGAATTAAAAGAGGATTGATATGTTTTTCTTGTTTATTCTGTGTATGGTAAAGAGGATATACAATATTTCTCGTACATAGCTTTTATAGGCATAAAACTAATTGAAATATTTGATTTGTTTTCAAATTTTAGAATATCTGTTAACTGAACATGAAGATCAATTTTTTTATTTTTCAAAAATTTCATCCAACTTTAATCCAATATTTTCATAATTATTTACTCATTCTACATGATCGTTTACCTGATATAAAGCTAATTTCATCGAATAAAGAAAACATTTTCGACATTTGTTTTTAGTATTAAGTACATCTTTGTTATCTTTAATTACTTTTCATAAATCGATATAAGAAGAAGGAAAATTTGTATTTTGCATATTTTAATTCCAATTTGCCAATATAAAATAAAGTCCAACCACATTTTTTCCCTTGCATATCTTCCATTTCGGTAAATAGTTTATTTGTTGATTTTTCCTAATAATCTTCTAAATCAGTTGTTCTACATAAATCTTAACTGCTTGTTTTTAAATTAGATTCTTGTATTTCTTCCTGTCTTTTAAAACTACAATGAAGTTTCATTTTAAATTAAATGTCCTTGTTTGAATTAAAATATTCTTTTATTTGCTATTTATTTCTTCTTTAATTTGCAAGAAATTCTTGTTTTCCACAACATTAACAATATTGTAAATTACATGAGTTATTACTCTTGTTGTGAAAACTGAATCTTTTCCATAATTTCGTTTAGTTGATATGAAAAAACTTCATCATCTAGAAAATTGTAACCTGGTAAATTTTTCTAATCATTTTTTATTTAATTTATTGATATTTAACTTCTAGAACTTTTTTAAAATAATTCTCATTATCGTTACCATTATTAAAACTTTCTATTTATCTATTGATAAGATTTATTGTTGTTTATTAAGATTAGAATAGTATGTAAATTATTCATTTTACAGATCTTATGAAGTTCACTTAAAGGTTTTTCTAGTCACATTGTTATCATTATTAATTTTATCTTTAGTTCTTTTGATAAAATTAATTAACTAACTTTTACTAAATTTAGAATATTTTTTTATTTTTTGGCTTATAGATCTGATGAAGTTCTTTTAAGGGTTTTTTATTCAATTCATCATAATCATAATTGTTATTAATATTGTTATCATTATTTACAATAATATCAACTAACTTTTTTATGAAGTCTAGAATATGTCTTCAGTTTTTCTGTTTAAGCAATTGATCAAGATTATTTACTATTAAAATAATCAATAAATTAATAAATTCAATCTTCACTAGTCACATTGGAGTAACCATTTCCTTTCCTATAATTTTCTAAACCTTTATAACTCAATCCAAACTTTCCTTTGCTATAATTTTCTAAGTTCTTTAAGAGCTCTACTTTGTTTGCCTTTTTTCCATTGCATTTATAGAGAAGGAAATTTGATCTTTTATCTTCATTAAAACTTTTTCAGTCAAATGTGCCTTTGAGATTCTTTGGTTCTTATTAATAAAGAATAAAAATTTTTAGAGTTTAAATTTTTAAAATGTGGAAATGGGAATTTTTTTTCGATATAAGCAAATGAGATTTTTTGGTTCTTCTTTATAAAGATTAAAATTTATTAGATTGGAAAATTTTAAATGAGAATGTAGTTTATTCGATTCATGCAAATGAGATTTTGTCGTCTGGGGAAACTGTGAAATTGGATTCTTGGTTGGCATCCTGGACATTTTACTCAGAAATGCTCTTTGGCCCAAAATTGGCATGACTATTATTTACTATGTTGAGCAGTATGATATACACTCCCGGAAATTGAAATAAGAACACCGTGAATTCATTGTCCCAGGAAGGGGAAACTTTATTGACACATTCCTGGGGTCAGATACATCACATGATCACACTGACAGAACCACAGGCACATAGACACAGGCAACAGAGCATGCACAATGTCGGCACTAGTACAGTGTATATCCACCTTTCGCAGCAATGCAGGCTGATATTCTCCCATGGAGACGATCGTAGAGATGCTGGATGTATTCCTGTGGAACGGCTTGCCATGCCATTTCCACCTGGCGCCTCAGTTGGACCAGCGTTCGTGCTGGACGTGCAGACCGCGTGAGACGACGCTTCATCCAGTCCCAAACATGCTCAATGGGGGACAGATCCAGAGATCTTGCTGGCCAGGGTAGTTGACTTACACCTTCTAGAGCACGTTGGGTGGCACGGGATACATGCGGACGTGCATTGTCCTGTTGGAACAGCAAGTTCCCTTGCCGGTCTAGGAATGGTAGAACGATGGGTTCGATGACGGTTTGCATGTACCGTGCACTATTCAGTGTCCCCTCGACGATCACCAGTGGTGTACGGCCAGTGTAGGAGATCGCTCCCCACACCATGATGCCGGGTGTTGGCCCTGTGTGCCTCGGTCGTATGCAGTCCTGATTGTGGCGCTCACCTGCACGGCGCCAAACACGCATACGTCCATCATTGGCACCAAGGCAGAAGCGACTCTCATCGCTGAAGACGACACGTCTCCATTCGTCCCTCCATTCACGCCTGTCGCGGCACCACTGGAGGCGGGCTGCACGATGTTGGGGCGTGAGCGGAAGACGGCCTAACGGTGTGCGGGACCGTAGCCCAGCTTCATGGAGACGGTTGCGAATGGTCCTCGCCGATACCCCAGGAGCAACAGTGTCCCTAATTTGCTGGGAAGTGGCGGTGCGGTCCCCTATGGCACTGCGTAGGATCCTACGGTCTTGGCGTGCATCCGAGCGTCGCTGCGGTCCGGTCCCAGGTCGATGGGCACGTGCACCTTCCGCCGACCACTGGCGACAACATCGATGTACTGTGGAGACCTCACGCCCCACGTGTTGAGCAATTCGGCAGTACGTCCACCCGGCCTCCCGCACGCCCACTATATGCCCTCGCTCAAAGTCCGTCAACTGCACATACGGTTCACGTCCACGCTGTCGCGGCATGCTACCAGTGTTAAAGACTGCGATGGAGCTCCATATGCCACGGCAAACTGGCTGACACTGACGGCGGCGGTGCACAAATGCTGCGCAGCTAGCGCCATTCGACGGCCAACACCGCGGTTCCTGGTGTGTCCGCTGTGCCGTGCGTGTGATCATTGCTTGTACAGCCCTCTCGCAGTGTCCGGAGCAAGTATGGTGGGTCTGACACACCGATGTCAATGTGTTCTTTTTTCCATTTCCAGGAGTGTATTTGTAAAATTGGGTGTACAGGATTAATGATTGTGATAGAATATTTATGGGGCAGACTGGTTGGACATTTAGAGGAAGGTGGAATCAGCATGTAGCATTAAACGCTGTTTTAAGTTCTCATCCTTGCGACAACAACTTCGCACTGAAAACCATACAGTGACCAGCATTGAAAGAAACCTCGACATCTTGTACATTCTAGGCAGAAGAGGAGCTATGAATGTCCTCAAAGAATTGAAAATTCATCTTCGTACCCTCCAAAATCCAGAAAAGTTGTTAGATTGGCTGGCAGAATTTAATAATAAGACATTTTTCGGCCAGATTAGACGAACAGCATGAAATATATTAAAGTAAGTGGTACCTGAGATATAAGTTTGTCATTTTCATAGATATTATTGTCCACATAAACCAGTATGATAGTCATGTGTTGGAGATTGCTGGTCATTTAATATCTCAATGTAAAGCCATTGGTACATGTCCAACTTGCTGTGTACTGGTTATTTGTTGTTGAACTTTATGATATATCAGCTGCTATTCCATAATATTAGACAGTTGTTCATGTTTGTATTTCTGCATGGATATATTACATGTGACACATGACTCTGCAGCACATAAGGCCAGTTTTCTATACTACTGCAGTGTTTATTTGGGCTCCACAATCGTAGGTGATAGGCCACAGTAGTTAGGACACTGTGTTCTTACATCTAGATCAGCTTCTCTTACTTGTTCATCCACTACATGTACATGATGTGAGACATTAGTGACCCACATGGTGGTTTTGTTTTCATAGTTTACACCATATTTGTGCTTTATTTGTGTAATGGGTTCCCCCTGGCCCCCTTGTGTATTAGCGCCCATATGTTCCATTTATATAATCGATCCTCACTGTCTTTGTCCTCTCCCCTCAAATAAATGTTTTTATTTCTCTACATTTTTATAGTTTTGATGTAGACGGTTATTCCATGTACCCACACACACTTCACTTATAAACTGTTACTGATCATTATGTCCAGATTACAGTTATCCATTACGTTGACCCATTGCATATACATGGTGTGTGACATTAGTGGCTTAGGTGGTAGTTTTGTAATCATGGTTATTTTCAATTATGTTTAGGTTTTATTTTATGAAATGTTTTCCCCCTTCCCACCCCATAGCCTTTACTCTTCGCTAATTTGGATACAGACTGATAAAATCTTTATTTGTATACACTGAAGTCATGAGATGGTTTGTTCACTCAGTTAACAAATTCTTCCACAATACATCACAATAGTTAGGTTACAGTATGCTTACACTAGTCTTACATGACTTCCTCTTATTATCTTGATTCTTTACATGTATGTTATTTCCGATATTAATAGCCCATACTGTATATATGTACTGGTCCCACAGCCACTTTTATAATTTTCGGTGTAGGTTGTTATTTCCCTCATTCATGCCCACCAAAGTTATTTGTTCTGCTTCAGCACAGTTGCTTTTTGTCATGGTCAGTGCGTGACAGTCACCGATTTCAGTTTGTGACTAATAATGCTGATATATGAATGCACAGACCGCATGAGTTTCTACCTATTTTTCCTGATGTGCACCATGTGCGAGATGGATTCGGCCTATTCTCTTGCCACTTACTGTCGTCTTTGGTTAGCAGACATATTACGCCGATTTCACTCGATTCTTCTGATCTACATGCCCTGTACAGGTATCTTGAACAGTTACTAATGAACTCCAACACTTAGTCCATTTTACTATGTAATCCTTGGACTACTTAATCCACTATCATCGTCTACGGCTGCAAGCTTATGGTTGGATTACACTATATGGCCATTTTGCATTGCTAATTTTTTAGGCACTTAATATGTCAAACCAATATTCATATGTCCTTCTTTATTGGTATATTTTTGATAATCTCTATGATGCAAGTTGTCTTGTTAACCCTTTATGCACCACATAACAATTTTTGAATCACAAAATATATTTTGTTCATGTATCATAATACTAGTAGAGAGCACTTGTGAGGCACTGTAACGAGTTAGGATGGAGTTGACAGTCTGGTTGTATCCGTTTTGATGCAACTGTAGCAAATGTAAGGATTTGCATTCCAGTCACTCAATTTGTTCGAGTGACAATCATATATTATAAAATAATTAACTGGGAACAGAAATAGTAGACATAGGATAATCTGAGATATTGAACTGTTTCATCTGGTGACCATGTTGTAGGTATTGTAATAACAAACAATGCCTATAGTAACTGCCATAACAAACAACGTCTACGTAGATTAAGCTTGGGACAAGGGAAACCGATTGAGTGGCACTTTATGCTTAACAGGGCACAAGTCAATTTAAAAGGCATTAAAATAATATCAATAAAGATGACGATGGAGTATGTGGATGAATGTGACGCTGTGTAAGAGGAAGAGGGTGTATGTGAAACAACTGTAGAGGAATGTTGGACATGGAGGGAAACTGTCAGGATGCGCCATGAAAATTTGCGAGAACACATTTGATGAAGTGAAAGGTTTCCCTGCTTTGGACAGAAACTCGAGGATGACGAATAAAGCAAGAGAATGTAAGAAGCAGACTAAGACAAATACAGATTTCCGCCACAGAACACATCTACTGTTATTCAGAGTAGACCAGGACCTGAAGTTTCTCAACTACGCCCACCTGGAGCCCAGAATTTTATATGAGTCGTAGACTGTGGGAAAGCTGGAAAAGGGGAGAATTGAATTGTCTGAGGTCCGTCGTTACAGAAAGTCCAAGTAGACTTGTGTTCAGGGACTGGGTGTCGTGGGTATACACAGTAATTCTCGAATGCAACACTGCCACTCATGATGAGGATGTTTGCCGTTGTCTTCCTCCAACGTGATGTGAAGTATTAAGTGTGTATCTCTGTCATGTGAATAAATGTATTGAGTGTTTGTAGAGTGGAGTGTTGTGTCCGTGTTGTAAGTCGAATAGAAGAGAGACGCTGAAACCTTGTGCCAGCAGATAGCCCACTCCACTCGAATAGCACTAAGAGGGCTGCAGAATTCGGCTTCCTTATCCAATTGACAGATCATCAGCAACAGTGTCACAAGCTATCAGTTAATGAGACACTGTGCAGGTGTTTGGAATATAATCCCAGACCTTTGGCCACCACCTCGCCTCCCCCTACCAGCCAAATGCTGCCACCTAATTTTTCCACCATCAAGATTCGAACTGACATTTCTCCTAGTCAAATGCCACTGCGCAAACACGTATCAGTCGTCTGTACTAGAGAGGTAGGTGCTGTAACGGAAAGGTGTAGAGAATTAATTAGAATAAAAAGTGTGATATTTCTGTGCAGAATTGTCGTGGTGAGGAGTGTGTAGAAAACAGTGACTGAAATGAAAAGAGTGTAGCGGGATACGTATTAAGATATTAATAACAACTGCAGGGTGGATAGATAGAACCACTGGGCGCAAAAATGGTAGAGGAAGGCATATTGCAATATAGGGGGTGAACATTAACAAAACTGACAAACTGCTGGGACAGATTCATGACTATAAATCTAGGAAAGAAGCAGTGACATGAACATGTGTGCAGAAGTGCGTCGTTGCCATGGCACATGGCGCTGGTGAACGATGGTTTGTCTGACAACGTGCTGTGTGTTCCTTTTGCGTCGCAGGCTGTGTGATTGACACAGTGTACTGTAAACAGCTGCTGTGTCAGTCACACAGCCTGCACCGTAAGGCATGTGCTCAGACAAGTAGCACTAGGTTCAAGAATCATAAAAGAAGGCTGTATACATGGAAGAAGCCTGGAGATACTGGAAGGTCCCAGACAGATTATATAATAGTAAGACAGAGATTCAGGAACCAGGTTTTAAATTGTAAGACATTTCCAGGGGCAGATGTGGACTCTGACCACAATCTATTGGTTATGAACTGTAGATTAAAACTGAAGAAACTGCAAAAAGGTGGGAATTTGAGGAGATGGGACCTGGATAAACTGAAAGAACCAGAGGTTGTAGAGAGTTTCAGGGAGAGCATTGGGGAACGATTGACAAGAATGGGGGAAAGAAATACAGTAGAAGAAGAATGGGTAGCTTAGAGAGGCGAAATAGTGAAGGTAGCAGAGAATCATGTAGGTAAAGAGACGAGAGCTAATAGAAATCCTTGGGTAACAGAAGAGATATTGAATTTAATTGATGAGAGGAGACAATATAAAAATGCAGTAAATGAAGCAGGCAAAAAGGAATACAAACGTCTCAAAAATGAGATCGACAGGAAGTGCAAAAGGGCTAAGCAGTGATGGCTAGAGGACAAATGTAAGGATGTAGAGGCCTGTCTCACTAGGGGTAAGATAGATATTGCCTACAGGAAAATTAAAGAGACCTTTGGAGAGAAGAGAACCACTTGCATGAATATCAAGAGCTCAGATGGAAACCCAGTTCTAAACAAAGAAGGGAAAGCAGAAAGGTAGATGGAGTATATAGAGGGTCTATACAAGGGCGATGTTCTTGAGGACAATATTATAGAAATGGAAGAGAATGTAGATGAAGATGAAATAGAAGATATGATACTGCGTGAAGTGTTTCACAGAGCACTGAAAGACCTAAGTCAAAACAACGCCCCAGGAGTAGACAACATTCCATTAGAACTACTTACAGCTTTGGGAGGGCCAGGGCTCACAAAACTCTACCATCTAGTGAGCAAAATGTGTGAGACAGGCGAAATATCCTCAGAGTTCACGAAGAATATAACAATTCCAATCCCAAAGAAGGCAGGTGTTGACAGATGTGAAAATTACCGAACTATCAGTTAAATAAGCCACGGCTGCAGAATACTAACACGAATTCTTCAGAGACGAATGGAAAAACTGGTAGAAGCCGACCTTGGGGAAGATCAGTTTGGATTTCGTAGAAATGTTGGAAAACGTGAGGCAATACTGACCCTACGACTTATCTTAGAAAATAGATTAAGGAAAGGCAAACCTACGTTTCTAACATTTGTAGACTTAGAGAAGGCTTTTGACAATGTTGACTGGAATACTCTCTTTCAAATTCTGAAGGTGGCAGGGGTAAAATACAGGGAGCGAAACGCAATTGCAATTTGTACAGAAACCAGATGGCAGTTATAAGAGTCGAGGGGCATGAAAGAGAAGCAGTGGTTGGGAAGGGAGTGAGACAGGGTTGTATCCTATCGCCAATGTTATTAAATCTGTGTATTGAGCAAGCAGTAAAGGAAACAAAAGAAAAGAGGTTCGCCGATGACGTAATTCTGTCAGAGACAGCAAAGGACTTGGAAGAGCAGCTGAACGGAATGGTCAGTGTCTTGAAAGGAGGAAATGAGATGAACATCAGCTAAAGCAAAACGAGGATAATGGAATGTAGTCGAATTAAATCGGGTGATGCTGCGGGAATTAGATTAGCAAACGAGACACTTAACGTAGTAAAGGAGTTTTGCTATTTGGGGAGCAAAATAACTGATGATGGTCGAAGTAGAGAGGATATAAAATGTAGACTGGCAATGGCAAGGAAAGCGTTTCTGAAGAAGAGAAATTTGTTAACATCGAGTATAGATGTAAGTGTTAGGAAGTCGTTTCTGAAAGTATTTGTATGGAGTGTAGCCATGTATGGAAGTGAAACATGGACGATAAATAGTTTAGACAAGAAGAGAATAGAAGCTTTCGAAAAGTGGTGCTACAGAAGACTGCTGAATATTAGATGGGTAGATCACATAAGTAGTGAGGAGGTATTCAATATAATTGGACAGAAGGGAAATTTGTGGCACAACTTGACTACAAGAAGGGATCGGATGGTAGGGCATATTCTGAGGCATCAAGAGATCACCAATTTAGTATTGGAGGGTAAAAATCGTAAAGGAAGACCAAGAGATGAATACACTAAACAGATTCAGAAGGATGGAGGTTGCAGTAGGTACTGGGAGATGAAGAACCTTGCACAAGATAGAGTAGCATGGAGAGCTGCATCAAACCAGTCTCAGGACTGAAGACCACAACAATAACAACTGTAAGCAGCAGAATAGTCGGGTTTCACATCGGAACAAGCGGAGAAAAAGGGCGTGAATTGTTGTGTGACAGGATTGGTGTCTGTGAAGATAATGTCTTGGTATAGCCGTGCTGCCTCTCGACTGTTTCCATCTGCTTGGCCATAGACAAACACCATCTTTGCTTCTTCCTGTCATAAATACCGGACCATTCTGCTGCTTACAGCACGGTGCGTTAATCACACACCGTGCAACACACATCGAACACACGGCACGTGCTCAGAGGAACTGTCATTCGCCAGCGCCATATGACTTGGCAACGAAGCATTGCTGGACACTCGTTCATAGCACCATTTTTCCCAATTGAACTCAAAAATCCGTCGGTGCAGTTTGTTGCTTGTTGTAATGCTCACACTAAAAATGTAAATGTCTTGTGGCTAGGGCCTCCCGTCGGTTAGACCATTCGCTGGGTGTAAGTCTTTCGATTTGACACCACTTCGGCGACTTGCGAGTCGATGGGGGAAGAAATGATGATGATGAGAACAACAGACAACTAGTCCCTGAGCGGAGAAAATCTCCGACCCACCCGGAAATCGAACCCGGGGCCCTTATGATTGACATTCTGTCGCACTGACCACTCAGCTACCGGGGCCGGACGATGCTGACACTGTATTTGGTATTTTGTGTAGTAACACACCGTATTTATTATCTTCGAACTCTTACTTTGTCTCCATTCATGGGCATTCCACTTGTTTTGGAACAATTTCGTCAGAAAACAGCTATGATAAACAATAAAATCGTTTATTTTTCGTTAAAATAATCATGTGAGTTCTATTTTCTACATAAAGCAAATAGTTGAGGATGTTGAACGTAAATAGTACTCTGAGATGAAGAAATTGGGAGAGCAGATGAAGTAGTAGCTGACTATAACAAAGTAATCAGAAGGAAAGAACAGAAATAGACACATAGATTAACCTTGACAATGGCAACAAGAGCTATGAAAATTCCTTGGAAACGAATTGGCCATTTTGGACATTTCACTGCGTAATATAATCATTACTAAAAGTTCACTCACTCCTTTTCGCCGTAACTGTCAGCAGAGCGGATATCACGAAGTACAGTGCTCGCACATCCATTGCTGCTGCTGCTACTGCTGCAGGAGCTGCTACTGCAGCGGCTGGCCGTCGCACCGCCTTATATACCGCCACTGCCGCCTGTGTGACGGACCACACACTCAGAAACTTTTCAGTCTCTGGCGAACTCGGCGCCGCCATTTGTAAAATAACACTTTCTACTTCACACAAAGTATTTCTAAGAAACCTATAATTATTTGATCTCTAACCTATCTCTACAAGCCAGAAACATATCGCTGACATATACACTCTGTTCATTTCTTTTACTGCATTATACCTTCCCCAACATTGGTTCATCCCAATAAGGTTCGCCTCCGTAGCGTAGCGGTAGGGTTATCTCCTACCACAAAGGGGTCCAGGTTCGATTCCCAGCAGGGGACTGGGCGATGTGTGTCCATCATCATCACTGACTCGCAAGTCGCCGAAGTGGCCTCACGTAAAAAGGACTTGCTATTCGGCGGCCGAACTCTCCCGAATGGGGCCTCCCGGCCAACAGCGCCATACAATCATTTCATTTCATCCCAATATGGTCATAAATGCAGCTGAATAAATTGATAAGTTCCCAGTTTCTCGTTCTGTCGTAACATTTTGACACAGTAGGTTCAATCTGTACATCGAGGAAGCAATGATGGAAATAAAAGAAAGGTTCAGGAGTGGAATTAAAATACAAGGTGAAAGGATATCAATGATACGATTCGCTGATGACATTGCTATCCTGAGTGAAAGTGAAGAAGAATTTAAGGATCTGCTGGACGGAATGGTCTAATGAGTACACAGTATGGTTTGAGAGTAAATTGGAGAAAGACGAAGGTAATGAGAAGTAGTAGAAATGAGAACAGCGAGAAACTTTACATCAGGATTGATGGTCACGAAGTCAATGAAGTTAAGGAATTCTGCTACCTAGGCAGTAAAATAACCAATGACGCACGGAGCAAGGAGGACATCAAAAGCAGACTCGCTATGGCAAAAAACGCATTTCTGGCCAAGAGAAGTCTACTAATATCAAATACCGGCCTTAATTTGAGGAAGAAATTTCTGAGGATGTACGTCTGGAGTACAGCATTGTATGGTGGTGAAACATGGACTGTAGGAAAACCGGAACAGAAGAGAATCGAAGCATTTGAGATGTGGTGCTATAGACGAATGTTGAAAATTAGGTGGACTGATAAGGTAAGGAATGAGGAGGTTCTACGCAGAATCGGAGAGGAAAGGAATATGTGGAAAACACTGATAAGGAGAAGGGACAGGATGATAGGACATCTGCTAAGACATGAGGGAATGACTTCCATGGTACTAGAGGGAGCTGTAGAGGGCAAAAACTGTAGAGGAAGACAGATTGGAATACGTGAAGCAAATAATTGAGGACGTAGGTTGCAAGTGCTGCTCTGAGATGAAGAGGTTAGCACAGGAAAGGAATTCGTGGCGGGTCGCATCAAACCAGTCAGTAGACTGATGACCAAAAAGAAAAAAAAAAGGTTCAAGTAAATTTGTCATTTACAGGCAGAAAGGTTTATTTTCCGGGAGAATTTGTCCAAGACTGTCTGGCAGAAGCCACTTCATCAGGTAAGAATTTTTTTCATTTAACCTTCAACATTATTAGAATTCACATTAATGAACATAAACTAATAACAACATTAATCAAAAACACGTAGGTTACTAATGTAGTTAGTTGAACCACAAGCCACATCCAAGAACTCTTCAAATTGTCCATGTAGTACTTTCTTGGGAGGTCAAAGACAGTCGGTTTTTCAAATGATGTATCGGAATTATTTGAGTTCCGCAGATCCTTGGCTGTCTTCCAGTATTGCCCAGTATCAACATTGTCTTCTCGGGCTACAGCTTCTGCAGATGGTGGTTTTCTAGAGCGGAGTCCTTTCACATTTACGTACTCAGTGGACAAAGACAAGTAAGTTGTTGATTGTTTTGAATCTTCATAAATTACTCGCTGTTGTGGTGACATAGGCACAGTAGCCAAGAGCTGGGAGTGCCGTTAATCATGTCCTAAACAATTTGCATTGTGTGACTTAGTTCGGCGTCTCTTTTCTTGATGTAGGGCTGTTATGCTAGGTGGGGAAGTAGCGTTCTGCCACTGACCGAGATAGAGGTAAAGGTGTTACTCGCAACGCAAATTCCGAAGAGCTCCACATAGATTCTGTATGATGTTATTCGTTGCAGGGAGTTTGCAGCTGTCTGGCCAGGTTTTGCCTGTAGCAGCAACATTAACAGAACAACTTACAGTAGAAATCTCTGAGTGATTATACCATTTGCAAAAGTAGGATATTTCTCCCATCAATAGGTTATCATACATAACCACCGACTTATCCTGTCCCAAAGAACTTGGTTCTGGTGGCGTATTTTGCTTGCCAAAATCACCACAGGCTATTTTCACTCTTGGGCTGATTTCTTCCTGACTCAATCAACTAGCTATCTTCAGCTGCACGAAATACGGAAATTCATTATCAATTGATAAAGTCCATGCAAAAATAAAATCTACTTACGTGTTTGGGATAAACCTTTTTTATTTTTCGACGTAGTCTCCTTTTAGACTTAACTTCGTCCAACGCTGTTCTAATTTTTTGATCCCTTCCGAATAATAGGAATTGTCCAAGTCTGCAAAATAGCCATTAGTTGCTGCAATCACCTCCTCATTTGAATAAAATCTTTGTCCCGGCAGCCATTTCTTCAAATTGGGGACAAAAAGTAATCCGAGAGAGCCAAGTATGGAGAATAGGGGGGATGCGAAACTAGTTGGAATCCTACTTCCATTAATTTTGCGACCACAACTGCTGAAGTGTGTGTTGGTGCATTATTGTGATGGAAAAGGAATTTTTTGCGGTCCAATCGCCGGCTTTTTTCTTGCAGCTCTGTTTTCAAACGGTCCAATAACGATGAATAATATGCACCTGTAATAGTTTTACCCTTTTCCAGCTAGTCGATGAGGATTATCCCTTGCGAATCCCGAAAGACAGTCACCATAACCTTTCTGGCCGAAGGAATGGTCTTCGCCTTTTTTGGAGCAGATTCTCCCTTGTCAACCCATTGTTTCGATTGTTGTTTGGTCTCAGGAGTATAGTAATGTATCCATGTTTCATCCACAGTGACGAAACGACGCTTAAAGTCCTGCGGATTCTTCCTGAACAGCTGCAAACCATCCTTGCAACACTTCACACGATTCCGGTTTTGGTCAAGCGTGAGCAATCGCGGAACCCATCTTAAGGATAGCTTTCTCATGTTCAAATGTTTATGCAAAATATTATGCACCCTTTCATTCGAGATGCCCACAGCACTAGCAATCCCACGCATCTTAACTCTTCTGTCATCCATCACCATAACATGAATTTTATCAATGATTTCTGGATTCGTAACTTCCACAGAGCGTCCATAAAGTTCAGCATCACTTGTGCCCATATGGCCACTCCAAAAATTTGGAAACCACTCATAAACTGAAATTTCCTGGCAGATTAATAAAAGAAGTTTCAGTTATGTAAGTACTTTTTTTCTATTCCATTCCGAGAACTTTTCAAACCACCCTCGTATTATGTGTATGATGGCCTCTCGGAAGCAAATTATGTACAATGCAGACCCCTCCTTTTACAAAATTCTGCCGGCCGAAGTGGCCGCGCGGTTCTGGCGCTGCAGTCTGGAACCGCGAGACCGCTACGGTCGCAGGTTTGAATCCTGCCTCGGGCATGGATGTGTGTGATGTCCTTAGGTTAGTTAGGTCTAACTAGTTCTAAGTTCTAGGGGACTAATAACCTCAGCAGTTGAGTCCCATAGTGCTCAGAGCCATTTTTTTTTTTTTTTACAAAATTCTGATTGTTCTTTCTTGTTCTCCGATGTCAGAGGCAGATCTGAAGGGGAATTCTCCCTAGTGCGAATCTTCACGTGCCGCCACTGTCCAATATCGGGCCTCTGTCGCATCCATATGGCAGACAATTCTGAATACTGTATGATTCGAGCAACTGGCCAAATGAAAACCTACACCGAGGCACCTCACAAACACTCTTAGGTGCTGATAAGGCTGTCTCACGTGAGTATATGGTATCTCCGTCTATTTCACAGTGATCACTACTCAACAGCTGACGTTGTTCACGCCCTTTATATACCACGCCAGGCCTTACAGCACTAAACACAAACAACACTAATTCACTCTGGTGCCCATTCTACATGTCACAGGGAAATCCAACTCTATAATCATTTACATATCTGCCCTTGGTGTGAACATGTATGAATTTAGGTTGACATCTTACAATTCTTGTGCGTGTTTCGTTTCTTCATCAGGCAGTATATTAATTATTTATTTCTAATTTGATGGCCTAGAGGCACATCGTACCACTATCCCACTGAGCTCAAACTTTATGTATGCCATTTTAGATGGTAATGAATCAAACTTGGGGTAATATAATGAAAATTATAAAAAAATTTAAAAACCCCTTAATATGTGTGTAACTTCTTCACATAATATATCTGGATATCTTCCAGTAACTCATAGGTTCACACACACACACACACACACACACACACACACCAAAATCCTTTCCCAACTCCACACGCAGAAGGAGAGCGAACTACCAGGAGTGTTCTTATGTAATGGTAAGAAGGTAAGGGAAGTGGACTTCATTTCAGAGGAAGACGGCTGTACTAAAGATGAGTCACATTCGTTTACTGTGTTTACTCCTGAGCGTGACGTCTGGGACCAACAGAAAGGATATCCAAGCATAGTTTCAATTTAACATGGTCCACATTTCCAACATTACACAAGCATGAACTTATAAATATTTTTTGTCACACATAATATCTAATCAGCAACATATTAAAACACCAGCTGTGTAAACACATTATAAGTGTCCTTCCCAAATGTAGCTACATAAAATTTAAGTCAGTCTTAGTGCACTTCTGGCATATAGAAAACCGATATTGGACATTAAATTGCTATGGGGAAGTAGTAACATCTAGCTTTCCCCTTAATGTTGAATACTACAGTATATGCTATAAATCATTGGCATTAGCATCAATGTGGTACAGCTTCTTCATTTAGATGATTGAAACTCTATTGTTGTATATTTATTTGGTGATTATTTTTCTTCCAGAACAACTTGACAGATCTTCATCTAGTATATTAAACTTCCTGGCAGATTGAAACTGTGTGCCGGACTGAGACTCGAACTCGGGACGTTTGCCTTTCGCGGGCAAGTGCTCTACCAACTGAGCTACCCAAGCATATTCATAAAAATGCGCATACTGAGAACACTTCTGAATCGAGATAAGGATCAGTCAAACTCACGATGTATGGAAAGCTTTTGTGGGCATTTCTGGACCACTGGATCACATGTTTAATCAACGAAACATGAATTGAACTTAGGGCTCGAAAGGTATTTAATTGACACAGACAAATGAAGTATAAGTAGTGTGTGCAAAACCTGGGTAACAGTTGACTGACTCGTTTGTGCACTTTGAGTCCTTATATAGTTTGTAGTTCTGTGTATGCGGTCGTTCTACACATTTGCTGTTTTGTAACTGTAATACTATTCTAATCGAAACATTAGTTTTAACACAGCTTTGTATTTTTAGAATCTGCGAATTTATTGGCAGAAAGTAGTAGCAATTTTTCTGTAACTTAATTTCTAATTTACTGTGAAAATTCGAAAATTCTTAATTTTGTTTACCTTAAGATTTTTGGCTGTATTACTTTAAACATAATGTGTTTAAAAATTAATTTCATAGATAGACTCAGATGTGTAATTATGTATTTCACAATAAAGTTTACCTCGCACTCTTCTAAATAAAGTTTTCACTATTGCATAATCTACATCTTCGTCATTCAGTGTCTATCAGAATTCACGAAAGTAAAAGCAAGTATTAATTTCTTCAATGTTTCCTGTTTTTGTCTTTCCTTACTTTTACCTATTCCAAAAATAAATGATAGGGTGAGCATCTATTGTTAAATACAATGTGCTGTGCAGAAAGGTAACCGAAAAGATATTTTAACCTTAATTGCTATGAGTTATAAATATAGTTTCGCCTAAATCATCGCGTAATTTAGATATAAAAATGTATCATAAAATATGCATAAAAACTGATATCGAAATTTTGGCTGTCTTCCTATCCTTTACTCTTTAACGTTGAGAAATGATTTGTCAATTTTGTGGCGCCAGCGAAGTCAGGGAGCGTAGCGGCCCGTGCAGTGCTGTTCACAAAGATTGCAGTAAATGCGAAAACGCATGGTCGAGAAGAAAATTGATGTGCAAATTTTTGCACAACAGACTTTCACATAAGACGCAGAACATCGGCAAACAATAAGGGAAGATGTCATGGCCAATAAAATAAAAGTGTTCCATGAAAGTGTGTTGTACATGCAGAGCCACAATTTTGAAGGTCGTGCACACGAAACAACTCGTGCACTTGAATCTGAACTACATGCACCGATTTCGTACTAGCGATAGAAAAAGCACCTTCAATAACGAAGCTGATGCTAGAATTAGTGACTCGCCAACTACCACCAGCGTCATTTTTTTCCTTGATAGGACTGACCGTCCAAAAGTCCGGAATATGTAGTGTAGACGAGAAGGTATCCTTTATCCGTTGCCACCTACGTAAGAGTGTTAATCGATGGAAGAACAACAGAGCAGAAACATGGCATAACGTTGACGAGCTTAAAATGTTGAAGGATACTCAGCAATAGACGCTGCGTGACTTCTGAATTGGGATAAGAATCAGTCAGACTCTCGATGTATGGAAAGCTTTTGTGGGCATTGCTGGACGCATCTCAACTACTTCTACTCGATATATAGACATGAAAATTTTTGTGTAGAACAAAACTTATCATTTCGCATGCGTTGTAATGCGGTAGCTGCCCCCAGGAATAATACATAAAATGAAATTACAATGAAATGAACACCCTTAGCTGCTTACAGGCGTTGACATACGTCAACGGGGAGAGATGAAAATGTGAGCCGCGACCGGGACTCGAACCCGGGATCTCTTGCTTACAGGGCAGACGCCCTATCCATCTGAGCCACGGAGGACACAGATGTAAGCGCCACTGCAGGGATTTATCTCTGGCACGCCTCCCGCGAAACCCACATTCTCAACGTATTGTCCCGCACTACATTCGTAGTGCCCCCGCCCATTGTACTCATTCGGACATGTCCGAAAGAACAGATACCATCTTAGTAAATATATATTTAAGGCTCACCGGCCACTTGACCATCTTCTTCTTCTGTGCGAATGCACAAACAGTGCCCGAACTCTTACGGGAATCGGCAAACGCGCCGCGAGTAATGAGTACAATGGGCGGGGGCACTACGAATGTAGTGCGGGACAATACGATGAGAATGTGGGTTTCGCAGGAGGCGTGCCAGAGATAAATCCCTGCAGTCGCGCTACCCTCTGTGTGCTCGATGGCCGCCGGTACGGTAGCTCAGCGTGTTCCGTCGGAGGGTTTAGCTATCCTCTGTAATAAAAAAACTGAGTGAACGAACAACCAGAACCAGTGTCATAGGACGTCCGCCACGAGCAAAGTCAACGAGCAATATAGAACAAAATCATATTTTTAAAAAATGGGAGGGGGGGGGGGGGGTATGGTTCAGATGGATAGAGCGTCTGCCATGTAAGCAGGAGATCCCGGGTTCGAGTCCTGGGCGGGGCACACATTTTCATCTGTCCCCGTTGACGTATGTCAACGCCTGTCAGCAGCTAATGGTGTTCATTTCATTGTAATTTCATTCTAACGAGCTGCTAGGGCACTGATGGTGTCTGTTCTTTCGGACATGTCCGAAAGAACAGATGCCATCTTACAAGGGAACCTCCCCATCGCACCCCCCCTCAGATTTAGTTATAAGTTGGCACAGTGGATAGGCCTTGTAAAACTGAACACAGATCAATCGAGAAAACAGGAACAAGTTGTGTGGAACTATGAAAAAAATTAGCAAAATACACAAACTGTGTAGTCCATGCTCAAGATAGGCAACATTAAAGACTGTCTAACCTCAGAAGCGCCGTGGTCCCGTGGTTAGCGTGAGCAGCTGCGGAACGAGAGGTCCGTGGTTTAAGCCTTCCCTCGAGTGAAAATTTTAATTTTTTATTTTCAGACAATTATTATCTGTCCGTCCGCCCGTCCGATGTGAAGTAACTGCGCCGTAGTATGGGAACGCTACATCTAAACAAACATCGAAACACACGACGTCAGTCGACAACAGCGTACGGAAGAGAGAGGACTGTTCGCTACTTTGGACGAGAGTGCATTAAATACGTGAGATGTATTCCGTAGGCAATATGAATCCAGCAAAAATAGCTCGCGACTTCAATAACAAAGTCAATGAATATTTTCCGAACTGTAAGTTTGCGGTGCGGTCGCAAAACACAGGCACTAAACTTATTACAGTGAACAGAGACGTCAATAAACAAACGGACAGATCATAACTTTGCGAAAATAAACTTTTCACTCAAGGGAAGACTTGAACTAAGGACCTCTCGTTCCGTAGCTGCTCACGCTAACCACGGGACCACGGCGCTCCTGAGCTTATGCTATCCTTGATGTTGCCTATCTTGCGCATGGACTACTCAGTTTGTATATTTCGCTTATTTTTTTCATAGTTCCACACAACTTCTTCCTGTTTTCTCGGTTGATCTGTGTTCAGTTTTTCAAGGCCTATCCACTGTGCCAACTTATAACTAAATCTGAGGCGTGTGCGATGGGGAGGTTCCCTTGTTAGTATAAATACATAAAATGTTTTTAAAGTCAGCATTATTATGGGATGAACTGGATCACAGTTTAACGCGTAGATGACTAAAAAGAAAGTTTTCTTTGGTCACTTGTACTGGAGTTGAAACATCAGTGGAGATACAGAGAAGACGTTGGCTTCGGTCCTCTGTAAGTACAGCATTAAGGCAGAGGAATTGCATCTTCATTTTCCGTGAGTATTAAAAGACGAATAATGTTTTTACTTCGAACATTAGTTCTGCTTTAGCTGCAATTAAGTTTACAACCTCTTTTGAAATCGCCTTAGTACGCTGAAATTAATCAGTCTGTTTTTCCTAGACGTTGTACGATAGGGCAAAGAACACTTCTGTGTCCTTAAATAATCCCATCCCCTAAGATAATGTGCTCTTTCTTGATAGGAGGACCTTAGCAATATCTTCTGCACTGCACATAAGACATTTCCTACACGTGTTCATTTCGGTCTGTATTTTATGTAATATTAACTAGAAGTAAAAATGAAACGATCGTATGGCATTGCTGGCCGGGAGGCCCCATCCGCAGAAGTTCGGCCGCCGAGTGCGAGTCTTACTGCAGTCGATGCCACACTGGACAACTCGTGTGCCGGTGGTGAGGATGAGATAATGATGAGGGCAACACAACACCCAGCCCACGAGCGGAGAAAACCTCCGTCCCAGCTGGGAATCGAACCTGGGCCTGCTGCATGGGAGGCAAGCATGTAACAAAATTTTTTTTTCTGATCTCATATGTTCGTTAAATTTCGTTGCGTTTGTCCAGGGAAGATGTCCCATGACAGCTGTTCAAGTTCATCGTTGATCCCTTCACTCAGTTTTTTTTTATTATTATTATTACAGAAGGCAGCTTACCCTCTGACTGAACACGCTGAGCTAGTGATGACGGCAGAACCACTCAGCTAAGCCGTACTAGAAGTACTTATGTTAGACCTGATGTGGACCATAGCCTCAACATTACTCGTATCCGCAATTGTTCTTCCATGGACCGTATCTCTCATCTTTATTGTCATTAGTTGTTTTATGAGGTCATTCATTTTTTATCTCCAACTGATACAGCGTCAGTCAAAAATAAATTTACAACTTGGGAATAATATAGAAATTTATTGAGATAACTTACAGAATTGGTAGATGTGTCATTTTGTAGCACACAACCTCAATTTTGATTCACGTAGTGCATCAGTACCCCACTCTGCCACCAGGAGCGCCAGCATAGTCAAAAGTTAAGATAGCTGCTTTCATTGGCGCAGAGTGTATCTGGATCAGGCCCCCACAACCGCACAAGTGGTCGGCTGTGAAGAGCGGACAAATTGAATAGCTGGGCGGCGGCCATTAGAGTGGTAAACTGACGCGCGGAGTTCGAATGTTTATACATCGCTTTTGGTTATAAAATGCCTTCCCTTGAGATAGGTCACAAACATAATGCCTCATTTAAATACGTTACTACAATATAATTTTTAATTTATGAACAAACAGCAACTGGTCACTGTTTATGAATTTATCTTACGTACTACATGGAATCTGCCGTAGCTAAAAGTTACGTACTGGACCCCTAGCATTTTTCGTAGTTTATTTACGATAGATGTACGCAAAATGCATCAAAATACTCGAAGATTTGCCCACCATATTAATAGATATTTTCTGACTCTACCTTGCTTTAGATTTTATGGCGAGAAGTGCGTTATATATGGCATAGTGCTTTGGCAACTCACGACCAAATTATCAAGTTTTAACCTAACCTAGACCATGAAAACACTACAGATCAGCCAACTTTCTTCAAAATGATCAGAACATATAAAATGGTATTCTGTCGGTCGGAAATGTTGCCTCCTGACAGCGTGTAACCATTTTTGTAACAGCTATGGTTTTGAGAAAGGAAACCTGCAAATAGATGCACAGACATTATACTAACACCGTGTTACAAAAACATTTATTAAGCAAGTGCACTGACATACAAAACAACTTAAAATATTCACTTACCTGTGAAATGTAATATTCGTTCCTTTCTCGAATTTATTTGTACAATTAATCGCTGCACGACTCTTCACCATTGTACTTCTTTTGATTGGAACGTACAGACAGTAGAATTACGAGTAACAAATACTGTATGTACGTCCCAACAAATATACAACGTTGAATCAGGGTCTTCATAAACAATAGTACTACACAACACATCAGACTACAACCACTATAATGGCGTCCAGCCGAAGGTTCAAATTATCCCGCGACTGCAGCGCCATCAGTGAGTCTAGTTCTTTTTACAAGGTCTTTGATCTGGATCAGCCTGAGAACTTTTTAATTCCACATATCGATGAAGATGATCGAGATGGATGGTTTACTACCAGGCAGAGTGTTCACCATCTCATTTCTTCACAGAAGCTCGAGGTCTCCTCGATAATCGCTTCCCAGCTCTGTGGTGGAGTTCATCGAAGACCGTGTGTATGTTCCTCTCCTACCAAACAATTTACCCCTGTGAAAAACCGAATCTACGCCGCCGTCGGGCAAGTTACACCCAGTTTGCCTCAAGAGTGTGGGAAGAAACTGGCTATCGGTGGGACGCTTGTGCTATCACAAACGGTAGTCTGTAACACATCTTTCAAGGGAAAAGAAAAATTCTCTATTGAATAATTATGCCGAGTAGCGGCAAAGAATTAATTTATGTACCTTTGATAGGCGCAGGAGATAATGTCTCAGATTATTTTATTCCTAAAACAAAAGACAAAAACTTAAAACTGTTCTTCTGTTCTGTCAGTGTTTTGAGAGAAACGGTTTAGAGTAATCCACCAGACGCTGTACAATTATTTAGTTGATGAAGTAAGTCATCAAAAGTATCGGCGTTTCATTTAAAAGGACAGTATACCGAACCTAATTGCTTCTGTCAGAAACAATCTGTGCTTCTGCGGTAATATTTTGCAGCAATAAACGCGAAGATAACTGATCAAGCATAATGGCTGTTAACTGTCATTTCGTTAGTGGTCTCGCGTCGTAATATGTGTCCTCTCAGACCAGCCACCTGTATGTATCGAATATCGAAATCTGATCTTTCCTTGTCTGGCAACTATAAGTTACAAAATAACATTTTCATTGTTTTAATTATGACACCCATTATTCCTTCGAGACTTTGCAAAAATCACTTAAGTCACCATATAAGTCAAGCAAAGTTACAGTAATATTAAAACTGAAATTCTCTTTGAGAGATCGCAACTCAAACCATTGGCGACGTGCGTAAAAGGACTATTGTAAGTGTGTACAAATGTTTATTTTATTTATTGTTTCATGCCACAATACTGTAGATGTTCGGAGAACCACTGGAACAGAAAAATAAAATTTATCTGACGAAGAAATTAAAAGCAGAATTTACGAGAGACGAGCTGGGGCAGGTAAGGTGTAGAAATGCTTTGCGGCAGCACATTAGCAAGAGCATGTATGTGTCATAGATTTTATTATGGGAAATGTTGTTTAGTTTGAAGTTGATGCAGCACTTTTCATTTCAAAATTCATATAACGTACACTCACAACACAACAGAGTATAACAATAAAACGTAGAACATTGTTGTAATAAGGTGGCTTCGTTTGGCTCGCCATTTTATGAATGATATACGTCATTCATAAAATGGCGACCCAAACGAAGCCTAGAACAATGCATTCATCATGTATATCATTCATAAAATGGCGAGCCGCCAGTAAGAAAATGGTATTGGGGCGAAAAAAAAATTTTAATTTTAATTTATGAATTATCGTAGCAGGG
The DNA here is from genome assembly GCF_023898315.1 of Schistocerca nitens. Taxonomy (NCBI): domain Eukaryota; kingdom Metazoa; phylum Arthropoda; class Insecta; order Orthoptera; family Acrididae; genus Schistocerca; species Schistocerca nitens. Next base: position 178,656,609 of record NC_064624.1, on the reverse strand, counting down.
GATGTCTAAACATCAGACTTTTGCTATCAAAATAAAATTTTATGAATAGAACTTTCGTACAGGGATGGTTGAAACACATAGACAATTAGCAAAGATGGTGCATAACATGAATGAATGAAGCTACGTCAGAGCCTTTGAAGGGGGCCGACGTATTATTGTTTGACGCGACGGCTATGGTATAGCCTGCGCCGTCGTCAAACGTCACTGACTCATTACAAATGATATTCAGCAAACTGAACACAATCCAAACTCACACTGCAAAACAGTAACTCCGCACTAAACACCAAAGTTGACGAAATAAATACTTGACTCACAGGTTTACACACATAGATTAAAACACTTAGTGTGCAACAGGGTCAGTCAACTGCCAAAACTGGAACTTTGTTTAATCAAAACAAGAAAGATGAGGATCAGCAAATGTTATTTGTATCTGATGTTGAGAGGGTGTGTTCCAATCACGATACAGTAAGCACACAAGAAGTAAGTGTTGCTGAGGCGCACGCTTCTCTAAACACATGTGTCACAGACCTAAATTTCAAAATACTTTGAGAGACACTTTGCACTTAGAAACCAACAATCTCGTCAATCAAGTTAACAAAGATTATTCACACTTGGCTGGAGGAGAAGGATAAGCATTCCGAAAGTCGTTTACAACAAAATTTGCTAGCGGTTGTCAATGGTACAGTTAAAGAAATTTTGAAGAGTGATACACATACTGTGCATTTCCCGCCACAAACCGACAGACACGCACACAAACAGTAAGGTGATTACATACCTAACGAGCATACAAAACATACGAATAGTAACTCATATGCAAATGAACAGAATGGCTATGATTCCAATGCCAATCGTAGAGATTCTTGTGGGCCCGTTCAGCAACAACAAGTGCATGAACATGTACCGCCGTCATATAGCAGTAATACAGATAAAGTACCGTCTTCAATGTATATGGGGAACAAGCATATTTCAAATCATGGGATAGGAAATGCATTAGCATAAATTTTACAGGATGAAAGTTTATTAAAATACAGAAAATTCCAAGTCTGCATCCGTGCAAAAAGAACAGTCCATCCAATTGCTTTTCTCAAAGCTTTTAGAAATGCTATTCGCAATACATCGACACATAGGCAAAACTTACGTTACGTCCCCAGATTCATATAAGGCGAAACAGCCGTAGGGGCATGTTACGTTGCCTATCGTTGTACATATTATGAACAATTCTAGCGACCTTTTCTGAACAAATTCTGGTCAGCTTCGGTTTAGGAGAGGCTTCGAAAAATGGTGTTCGAACCGGAGACATTCGATTCACGGCGAGATAATCTTCGTCGTTACTTTGAAAATTATTTGAACATGGCACACTACTGGGACGATCCCGTGTCTCCGCGAGACGTAACCCGTGTATTAAAAACACTATTACCATTACACATAAAAGTTAATGCAGGTACCAGATCATGATGCAGAACAGTTTCTTTCGGTCTTAGATGCACCTGACGTCATTAATGAAGACGTGGAGAACACGGCGAAGAGTTACGACACGCCTCAGTCAAACAGCACAGGTTAGTCAAACTAACCCACGCGCGCAGAATAAACACTGCAAAACATGCAGCCTTATCTGAATGCGTACAATAATAACAATGGCACACATTCAAATGGAGGCAATTCAAACAAGAAACGAAAATCCGATAACAATAACAACTATCGACGTGAAAATAATCACAATTACAGTCAGCACTACACACAAAACTCAGTAATTTAATGAATCATGGAGAACCAAGCAACAATAATACGACAAATCAAAATACGACACCACAAACACCAAGGCAACAAAATGGTGACTCTAACAGGCAACATCCGACTGCAACTATTGTGTAGGTGGAGAGTGAAGCCACTCCAACAACCACACATTCGACAGACTAAATAAGGTTACAACTCATCCTAGGTAGTGACTGAGGAATGCGTGGGGGAGGATAATACAGTAACAGACATATTTGACGCACCGAACGAAAAACAGTACACAAACACAAGTATAACTAGCGATGTAAACAAACCACACATACATTTACTAAGGTACAGCCACTATGCAAGTCCACATACGAGCTACATGAGGATCATACTTACTGCCGATCACCAATAAAAAGAGATAGTTCTGGTAACGACTAAAGGTATTATAGGTGGTAACCGACGAATATTTTTATTGATGCGGGAGAGGCAATTAGCACCGTATCTCACAATTTTTATAAAAAAATGGTTGCATCAGGATCAATACTTGAATTTCCTGTTCAAAAATGCCAAATCTTGATTGCAGTTGGATGCAAACCAGATGGGGTAAGTAAGCAAATATTTATGACTATGGAAGTAGGAAATGGTACAATAGAACGGCCGTTCCTTGTTGTAGAAAACCTGGTCATAAATTGCCTGACTGGCGTAGATTTATTAAGAGAGAAGGACAGTATGATTGACTTCTTACAAGGTAAATGTTTTACGAAGCACAGCGACACTCAGCCGCCCGGAATGGCCGAGCGGTTCTAGGCGCTACAGTCTGGAACCGCGCGACCGTTACGGTCGCAGGTTCGAATCCTGCCTCGGGCATGGATGTGTGTGATGTCCTTAGGTCAGTTAGGTTTAAGTAGTTCTAAGTTCTAGGGGACTGATGACCTGAGAAGTTGAGTCCCAAAGTGCTCAGAGCCGTTTGAACCATTTGAACAACGACACTCACATCGACATTAGTCTGGATAAGCAGACACTGAACCACAGTAAACACTGTTTGGGATAAAAGATCCACTTGGTACGTGAACAAGATGACAGTATTAACAATGAACCCGTATTTGATCGTGAGATGGAAGGCCTACTGTCCCTAATTAATGATAAAGTAAATGAAACTATAGCTATTACCAAGCAACAACAAGCAAGAAACACTACACAAACTATTGCTAAACTACATCAATCTATTTACAAAGAAGCCAGGTGTGATCAATATATATATATATATATATATATATATATATATATATATATATATATATATATATATATATATACTCCTGGAAATGGAAAAAAGAACACATTGACACCGGTGTGTCAGACCCACCATACTTGCTCCGGACACTGCGAGAGGGCTGTACAAGCAATGATCACACGCACGGCACAGCGGACACACCAGGAACCGCGGTGTTGGCCGTCGAATGGCGCTAGCTGCGCAGCATTTGTGCACCGCCGCCGTCAGTGTCAGCCAGTTTGCCGTGGCATACGGAGCTCCATCGCAGTCTTTAACACTGGTAGCATGCCGCGACAGCGTGGACGTGAACCGTATGTGCAGTTGACGGACTTTGAGCGAGGGCGTATAGTGGGCATGCGGGAGGCCGGGTGGACGTACCGCCGAATTGCTCAACACGTGGGGCGTGAGGTCTCCACAGTACATCGATGTTGTCGCCAGTGGTCGGCAAAAGGTGCACGTGCCCGTCGACCTGGGACCGGACCGCAGCGACGCACGGATGCACGCCAAGACAGTAGGATCCTACGCAGTGCCGTAGGGGACCGCACCGCCACTTCCCAGCAAATTAGGGACACTGTTGCTCCTGGGGTATCGGCGAGGACCATTCGCAACCGTCTCCATGAAGCTGGGCTACGGTCCCGCACACCGTTAGGCTGTCTTCCGCTCACGCCCCAACATCGTGCAGCCCGCCTCCAGTGGTGTCGCGACAGGCGTGAATGGAGGGACGAATGGAGACGTGTCGTCTTCAGCGATGAGAGTCGCTTCTGCCTTGGTGCCAATGATGCTCGTATGCGTGTTTGGCGCCGTGCAGGTGAGCGCCACAATCAGGACTGCATACGACCGAGGCACACAGGGCCAACACCCGGCATCATGGTGTGGGGAGCGATCTCCTACACTGGCCGTACACCACTGGTGATCGTCGAGGGGACACTGAATAGTGCATGGTACATCCAAACCGTCATCGAACCCATCGTTCTACCATTCATAGACGGGCAAGGGAACTTGCTGTTCCAACAGGACAATGCACGTCCGCATGTATCCCGTGCCACCCAACGTGCTCTAGAAGGTGTAAGTCAACTACCCTGGCCAGCAAGATCTCCGGATCTGTCCCCCATTGAGCATGTTTGGGACTGGATGAAGCGTCGTCTCACGCGGTCTGCACGTCCAGCACGAACACTGGTCCAACTGAGGCGCCAGGTGGAAATGGCATGGCAAGCCGTTCCTCAGGACTACATCCAGCATCTCTACGATCGTCTCCATGGGAGAATAGCAGCCTGCATTGCTGCGAAAGGTGGATATACACTGTACTAGTGCCGACATTGTGCGTGCTCTGGTGCCTGTGTCTATGTACCTGTGGTTCTGTCAGTGTGATCATGTGATGTATCTGACCCCAGGAATGTGTCAATAAAGTTTCCCCTTCCTGGGACAATGAATTCACGGTGTTCTTATTTCAATTTCCAGGAGTGTATATATATATATATATATATATATATATATATATATATATAATTGTCCAAGCAGCCTGCGATGTATGAATGAATCAAGGAAATGCTGAAGTGGAATATCATAGAACCACCAACATCTCCTTATTTCAATCCGTTATTAACAACAAACAAACCAAACGGATGTATACGCTTAGTTCTGGATGCGCGTGCAGTCAACAAAATCATAGTGACAGCTCGCACAAAACCAGAAAATCTCGAAGAATAATTGCTGTGGATATAGAAAAATTCGTTTTGGTCAGTACCGTTAAGCTAAAAGTTATGTAAGTATACTGCATTTATTCTTGGTGGCCGCAGTTACAGTGTGTAAACTTTTAGATGGCAGACGTCTCCCTAGTCCTGAATCGGTAGAAGTCGGTAAACGTCGGGAGGCTTCGGTAGGCACGCAGTTTCGACTGCTGCCAACATTACGTAGCTGACTGTGTTGTACGAGGTAGTCATTGTCGTCTGCTTCGTTATTGTTTTTGTTATTGTTTTGCGCTGTACTGTTCTGCGTGTTTTTATGGTGCATTTATGCTAAACATTATGAAAATGAGTGAAGAGGCAGTTGCTGGTCCATCTCGGGAGTCGCCAACAACCCCTACCGATAGGCCTACGGTTAGAAGGAAACCAGTATTACGTATTACGTATCGATGCTCGCAAAATTATATTGCGTGTGATTGAAAAGGGAAAGGGAGCAGAAAAAATTGCTTCACCCCATGCTTCCATCACTCGGAAAGATGTTGACCGATTGATTTAAAATTTTGGTACAATGTTTTTTGGAATACGCCCGTGGTTTTATATACTTTTTTTTAACACGTTTGCGAAACGTGTTGCGAATAGTGTTAGTAGTGAAGAAATAATAGAACAAAACGTCATGCCTGACGCGGCACTTTTTCACCCATCTCGATGTTTACCACGTCATATCTCCTGAATTGTATGTCGTAAAGAGACATAAATTTGCCGGCGCATCTACTGATATATGTGGATACTGTATGCGAAATACGTTGCGATTAGAGTTAATAGTAACGAAATAATACATTAAAACGTCATGCCTACTGCGGCAGATTTACGGTATGTACTGAGAAAATGTAGTAAGCGACAACCTTTTTTCCTTTCATTATTTTGGGGGGGGGGGTGTCAGCGAGAAAAATTTTCGTAAATGTTTGAAACTGTATGTAACGTTTGTTGCTAGTCGCTAAGTGCTCTAATTCTCAAATAGTGGATGCGTAAATCTGGGTATTTTCCCGCGGTGGCATGTCATTGTTTATGACGTCATACCTCCTCAAGAATGTGTCTTATTTCTTTTTTTTTCGGCTAGGAACCTTCGTGGGCGTACGGAGAACAAATCACCAAAATTTCATCGCAATCGGATGAATGGTTTGGGAACGCACAGAGGGCAGACATACATACATTCATTTTTATATGTAGAGATTGACGGTTACATTATACTATATGACCTGTTTAAGTATATTTAAATTTTATAATTAATAGTTTAACATTGCGGGGAATGAAATAAAATGAAAAAATATTGCGAGCTAGGAATCGAACCCGGGTCCATTGCACGAGAAACCTTTACCTAATCAATTGCGCTACATATGCTACACTGACTTAACTGTTGAAACATTGTCCATTACTCTTTTTGGGTGTTCGGAGAACAACTCACCAAAGTTTCATTGCAATCAGATGAATGGTTTGTGAGCACATAGTAGACAAACATACATACATTCAATTTTATATATATAGATTTTAATGTACATGACGATTTCAGTTCGTTTACGAACAACATTTAAAGCGAGTTTTACTTCCAGGTCTTTCATCTGCTTTCGTGTAAGCATGACGCGCAATTTGTAGTGCCAGCACTGCAACTGGTAGGCATGCCTTGTCCCCCCTCCCCCCCCCCCCTCCGGCTCCTCTCCCCTCGCCAGCCAATGCTTGCTTCCTCCTCTCCCCGCACTCCCCTCGCAACTCTGCCATGTTACAGTTAACACACTGTACCAATTTTGCGTACTCACCAAAAATCTTGGGCACAGAAGCGACATAAAGCTAAGTGGGCGCTTCTTTATGAAGGGTCGTATTTCTTACAAATTCCTAGAACAAACAAAATTGTTGGATTATACCATCATAGAGATTTAGGTAAGTTTCATACAAAAAATACACAAATTCATTAAGAGACAAGCAGGTAAGTGAATTATTAACCATGAATGTAAAGCACAACACCGTGTATACAGCTTACAAGTATACGAAATCTTCTAAGATATATTATTTCAGGTCAGCAGATAAGAAGAAAGAAGAGATGATGAGGAATAAAACTAACAATTTAAATGATCTCCATATGATAAATGATTTATTTAATTTATTATGCTGCACAATGAATGTTATGCCAATCACTCAGGAATTTTGTGTGTAACAGTAATGATAGAAGATTGAGCACATATGAACCTGACATAAACATAAATCATTTCCAAAAACGAACTACGTTTCAAAACACACAATGAAACCTTATAGTTTCAGAATATAATGGAAAATGTCAAAGGAGGCAGACACATTATGTAGATGAGCGAAATCATTACACAACACCGGAAAACAGGTTTGAGTCCACAAACACATCAAGTTCTGTATCTTGTAGCTCGATTTAAAGCAATTTTAATTCCTTCTTTAACTTAGCTTTTGATTCATAGATAAACACTTGAGCTCATGTGTTGTGAGGTTTGTGCTGGGCCTAATCTTCTCTTTCAGGTTTCAGTAATAACTAAACAAATCCTATGGTGAGTAAAAGAAACATAGAACTTCTGCATAAACAAACGTATAGTAGAACGCTTAGAACAACAGAAATATTTAAAATGAAAACTTTTAAAAGAACGAACAAAATCGTTTAAATGATGACAAGAATGTTCTGAGGCACCATAAACTATGGTAACTTCAAACATTGAAGTTCAATGCAGTGTACAGTGAAACGTGTGTAAGGTTATGGCAAGCAGCAAAAACATAAACGAGTGAATACTACAGGTGTGAGAAGTAGTGTGGAATTTGGAGGGCAAAAGGTTCTCTGAAATGCGATGACAACCCACCGGCCTAGCACAGCATCCAAAAACAGGACTTGACGTAGAAATTCTATCACCCTTCCACACAGATCCACAAAGAACGAGTGTTTAATGGCACTTGTTCCCAAACAAATCGCCACCACGAAGAGCACCATATGAATCTCATGTGCATCTGTTATTCTGCAAAAAAAAAAAATAGCATTGTAAAAAAACCATCATTGTATGTAAAGCATGGAATGTGCATGGATTATGAGAAAAGACTCTCTAAATAATGATGTCGAATAAACAGTTAACTTCAGAAACACTAACCTAAGAACGATTTTAAATTTGTCTGGGCACTTAGCAAACACTGCATATGATGGACAATCCGCAGAGAAATTAAAAATCATTAAATTGGTGACATCAGTATATATATTGTAAATATAAGCAACATTCATTTTGTGTGTAAAATCGGATTATATTTATTGCTCTGTCTGTTATATATTTACCTTGTTATTTCCATGTTAAAGTGTATTATTTCCTCTTCTATTGATGATCTTGACGTAACAAGCCAAGTATTTAAACACATGTAACAATGCATTAAGCCATTGCACAGTGTACTGTGGAATGATTGTTATACAGCGAGATACTCTGCAATAAGAGACTGCTGAAATAGGAACATTGCATGACGTCAGCTCTGACATATTCTGCTCGCTCTGACACTATAAAAATGCGTCAAGAAGCACAGAGCAGGGATTTAAATTTGATTATTGCATATAAATGTAAAAGACAACTGGTATATCTATGTTTTTGAAAAATATTATAAACAAACCTTAGGCATAAATAGTTCAAATGTAGTTTGACACTCATCGTCAGTATTTAGGGGGCTGTATAATAAATCTTTTAAGGGAAAAGAAAAATTCTATATGGAATAAATATGCCGAGTAGCGGTAAAGAATTAATTTATATATATGTGATAGGCATAAGAGATAATATCTCAGATAATTTTATTTGTGAAACAAAAGACAAAAACTTACTATTATTATTATTATTATGTTCTGTCTATTAGAGTTTGGAGAGGAACGTCTCAGGCTTAATCTACCAGATGATGTACAATTATTTAGTTCATAAAGTGTCATAAAAAGCATCAATGCTTCATGTAAAATAACAGTACACCAAGCCTAGTTGCTTCTGTTATAAGCAAACTGTATTTGTGTAGTACAGCAATCAATGTGAAGATAACTGACGAAGGATAATAGTTGTTAGCTAACATTTTATTTGCAGTCTCATATTATATGTTTCCTTTCAGACCAGGAACCTGTAGCTTTTAAATATCGAAGTATTATGTTTCCTTTTCTGGCGACCGTAAGTTACAAAATAACATTTTCCTTGTTTTAATTATGAGAGCCATTATGCCTTCGATGCTTTGCAAAAATAACTACAAGTAAAGTCACTATAAAAGTCAAGCAAATTTACATTAATATTAAAACTGCAATTTTATTTGAGGGACCACAAATCAAATCTTTAATATGAATATTCACCTAATTTCACGAATAAGCCAAACTTTGAGTCAGACATTTCTAAAACTGGGTATATATTCGAAGTAGATATAGAATATGCTAGAGAACTGCATGATTTACATAAATATGTAGCATTAGCTCCCAAAAATAAATCGCTGTCTGTTACTATGTTAAGTAAGTGCTTGTCTACTCTGAATGATATATATAATTATGTAGTTCTCTGTAGAAATCTTAAACAGCATCTGTCTCTAGGAATAAAGGCAAGAAAAGTACACAGAGTTTTAAAATTTAAACACTCTGACTGGTTGAAAAACATATCAATTTGAATACTTACAAGAGGATGAAAGCCAGAAATGATATTGAAAAAGTTTTCTACAAATTGATGAATAATTCAGTATTTGCAAAAACGATGGAAAATATGATATAGAATTAGTTTCAGATGGAGGTAAAGGTGAAAGACTTGTGCCAAAGCCAAAACTCAAAGGAAGAACAAAAATTGATGATATTCTTACTGCAATTCACATAAATGAAACTAAAATTATGTTCAATAAACCATTTTACATTAGTATGAGTGTAACTGATTTATCTAAAGAACAGATGTAGATTTTCACTATAGAGTTATGAGACCAACATATGGTTAAATTACTGAGCATTGCTATAGAGACAGGAACAATTATATCTACAACATATAGACTGAAGATTTCTGTGAGAATATGAAATCAGCGATTGATAAAATTGTTACTAGTGACTATCCAACAAGTAATATATATAATATTCCTCAATCAAACAAGAAAGTTTTAAGAAAAGTGAGAGGTGAATGCAATGGAAAAATAGTAGAAGAATTTTGTCGTCTGAGAACAAACAAATATGCTTATAAAGTTGGTGACAAACTTTAGAAAAAGCCAAAAGCAATCAATAACTGTGTTGTTAAAAATAAACTCAGCTTAGAATATTGTTTGTTCAATAATATCGAATAGTACAGAACTATGAATTCTATATGAAGCATTGAACATGAAATTTATTCAGTCTAGGGAAATAAAAAACACTGAGTCCTCATGCTGATAGAAGATATGTTTTGGAAAATAAAATAGGTACAATACCATATGGACATTATGTAGTCAAAAGTCTGCTTCAGCTGCTGCTGTCATTTTTTCATCATCATTGAAATCATCTTTTCCATCTTTAAAAAATGAATAACATAATTCAGGTTTATTGCATATCGTTTTTTCGATCTCTTCAACAGTATAAACCCTTACAGCTTTTTCATTAATGTTTTCTACGCTATTCATTTATAACATTTAAATTTCCTTATTAAAACTTTTCGTATAAAAATATAGCCCCTACTCAAGAAGCTCAATAATACAAGCAATACTAATTAGTTTAACAAAAATTAGTTAGCTAGAAGTAAATGGTTTGTATAAGTTTACTGAATGTGAATATTTCAGTACTAGATATCGAGAAAAAATTGGTATGGAGGTTAATAATGATATTAAGTATCTTGTACCAGACAGATATTTGAATTTAATAATCATTTGGGAGTTGCAATTTTTTGAATATGGACACATTAAATTGAGATACTATGGATTGAAGGAGATGAAAAATAACAGTAATGAATGTCATGATTTGGAATTTTTAGTTTACTTGAAATTTTACCTTCAGTTTTTAAGATCATTGCTGTTACTCACCATTACACTGGTACCTTTTTGTTTTCTCCTCCCACAGGCGTTCAGTGTACACAATTACTATTAATAAAATATAAAAAACTATAATTAAGGCAAAATAATATATATTATATCTAAAATGTGTCATTTTTCTGCTCGTTTACTTACTTGTTTCTCTTAAGAATGATGTGAATGAGTTGAAACAGAGTAGGATAGTAGATAATTTCTGCAGGTTCTGGGTTATTTCCCTACAGAAATACGATGTAAATCATAAAATTTTGAGGGATTTTGTGATTTATTCGGATTTTGTTCTTAGAAACAAGTTATCTACTACCAAGAGATCTGTGGGCTACATGTACAATATTGCAGACTAACAGTGTCTCTTTGTGCTTGACATCTTCCTCGATGGTGATGACATCTGTCACAAGTCAAGAATCGTGCTGCAGTAGGTTGTGGGTGAATTCATGCTGATGCCGATGTCTTTGTCGCCAAATTCGCCTGATATGGATCCAGTGTGACACATCTCTGATACTATTGGTTCCCAGTATGTAAACCAATGACCAGTAATTTACAGGAATATTGTGACATGAGCATAGATATCTGACGCCATGTACCTTCATAAATTACAAATGATTTGTTGAATGCACACCATGCAAAATCGCCATTGTGTTAGCTTCCAAAGGTGCACCAACTTGCTATTGAGCATGTTGTTGTAATGGTTTGGCTAATACTGGATATTCCTCAGCTGATGCAATGTATAAAGCAATATAGTATGTATGAAATAACTATGTTAACAATTCCCAAACTAGTATTCTGAATTAGAGAGGAAACTAATATAACTGTGAAGATCTAAATCCACATAATAAATGACATATCACAAAACAAAATCTCAGAAGCTAACTCATGATATTTCATCTGATCATGTATGCTGTAGTATAAAAGAATTTTAATTTATACCTTTTAGCTTATCTAAAGAAAAAAGAGTTTCCTACACAGGTACAAAGACTTCGCAAATGCTGTACAATCAGATCTCACAACGCTAATGCTTCAACTTCATCCATGATGCTAGCAGTAGTGCAATGGGGGTGTCAGCATGTTTTATTAGTGCAGGTTGCTTACATCAGGCATAAGCATACATCCAGTGGCAAACTTGATTAATTTATGACCTCCTCCCCTCCCCTTAACCTATGTTCTGTTAACTGATTTATGACTCTCTGGGGATAATCTGAGAAAACTCCCAGCCCTCCCCCTTTCTCACCATTCCCTAAACCCTCTGGAGACCACCTTTCCAATGCCAATAAACTGTTTATATCAAAGTAACTGATTAATTAATTAATTCGATAAGTTAATTATCTCATCCTCTCTGGGAAATCACACAACTCCCATCCCCTACCCCACCTGAAAATTGGTTGGAAAAAGACTCATGCTGTGCTGAAGAGGAGGGATCTCATGATAGGAAAATTGAAGTCAATACCAATCACATAGCAGAGGATACAATGTTTATTTCTAAAATTCAGTTTTCAGGCGTTGGATCCCTTTATTTAGCACGAGAAGATCACATCCAGCAGCTACATGTCCCAATTATGTAATTACACTGCTACAGACTGGAGGTCATGTCTTGTTGGAAAACGTTCATATCTACGTGCTCACCTCGACATGCAGGGATCGACTGAGCTAGTGGACAATGCCACTGCCAGAAGATGTCCTACGTACCAGCCCTTGGCCCTTCGCTCCCCACCCCTCCCAGAAAAAAATGCCTGGAAGAAGACCCAGTCTGCGCTGGAGAGGATGGATCTCACGACACGAACTTCAAGTCAATGTCAATAATATATTGTGCGCATTCTTTATTTAATCAGTTTGTGGGAGGCAGGGCTCCCCCACTTGGGTAGAACTCACAGCTGTAAGCAGTGAGGAATGGAATGAAGTGCAGACGTTTGGGGTGTGTGTCTGTTGTCCAGGAATTGCCACGGAGGTCAAAAACCACCCAATGTCCTAATCAAAGATCACAGTACTAAATACCACCGACCATGGACCAGATGTCGGCCTACTTTGATCTCACCACCCCAAACGGAACAACAAGTGAAGACATTCTGTTGAGAGGGAAATTCGGGATTCGCTTCCTGTTGCTGTCTCTCTCAATTGGCTACTTCCTGTTTGTTTGTGCAAGTTTTCATCTCTCCTCAGAATACTGAGTTCCTATTGGGTAATGCTGGGGACAAAGGGAGAACTGCCGCAATTATGATATGAAAAATAGAGAGATATACTCCATTTTCACTGTTGTTGTTGTTGTGGCCTTCAGTCCAGAGGCTGGCCTGATGCATCTCTCCATGCCACTCTGTCCTGTGCAAGCTTCTTCATCTCCAAGTAACTACTGCAACCTACACCGTTCTCAATCTGCTTAGTGTATTCATGAATCGGTCTCCCTCAACGATTTTTACCTTCCGCTCTTCCCTGCAATACTAAATTAATGACCCCATGATGTCTCACAATGTGTCCTACCAACAGATCCCTTCTTCAAGTCAAGTTGTGCCACAAATTCCTCTTCTCCCCATTTCTCTTCGGTACCTCCTCATTAGTTGCGTGATCTACCCATTTAATATTCAGCATTCTTCTGCAGCATCACATTTCGAAAGCTTCTATTCTCTTCCTGGCTAAACTATTTATCATCCATGTTTCACTTCCATACATGGCTACACTCCATACAAATACTTTCAGAAAAGACACTTAAATCTATACTCGATTTTAACAAATTTGTCTTCTTCAGAAGCACTTTCCTTGTAATTGTCAGTCTACATTTTAAATCCTCTCTAATTTGACTATCATCGGTTGTTTTTCTCCCAAATACTAAAACTCACCAGTACTTTAAGTGCCTCTTTTCCTAATCTATTTTGCTCAGCATCATTTGACTTAATTCGACTACATTCCCAACCTTAGAGTTGATGACAGCTTCCACTCCCGCAGGCATATGGTCAATCAGGTGCTGGAAGGTTTCTTGGGAACTGGCAGCCCGTTCTTCACAGAGTGCTGCGCAGAGGAGAGGTATAGATATCGGTCGGTGAGACGTGGCAAGAAGTCGGCATTCCAAAGGATTCAGGTCAGGACTATGCGCAGTACAGTCCATTACAGAGATGTTATTGTCGTGTAACCAATTCGCCACAGTCCGTGCTTTATGAACAGGTGCTCGATCGCGTTGAAAGATGCAATAGCCGTCCTTGAATTTCTCTTCGAACGTGGGAAGTAAGAAGGTGCTTAAAACATCAATGTTGGCCTGTGCTGTGATAGTGCCCCGCAAAACAGCAAGGGGTGCCAGCCTACTCCATGAAAAATACGACTACACCATAACACCACCGCCTCCGAATTTTACTGTTGGCACTACACACGCTTTCAGATTACGTTCACCGGGTATTCACCATACCCACACCCTGCCATCGGATCGCCACATTGTGTACCGTGATTCGTCACTCCACACAACGTTTTTCCACTGTTCACGCGCCGAGTGTTTACGCTGCTTACACCAAGCGAGGCGTCGTTTGGCATTTACTGGCGTGATGTGTGGCTTATGAGCAGCCGCTCGACCCAGAAATCCAAGTTTTCCCAGCTCCCACTTAACTGTCGTAGTACTTGCAGTGGATCCTGATGCGCTGGCTGGTGTGGCCGAACTGTTCTAGGCGCTTCAGTCTGAAACCGTGCGACCCCTGCGGTCGCAGGTGCGAATCCTGCCTCGGGCATGGATGTGTGTGATGTCCTTAGGTTAGTTAGGTTTAAGTAGTTCTAAGTTCTAGGGGACTGATGACCACAGATGTTAAGTCCCATAGAGCTCAAAGCCATTTGAACTGTTTGATCCTGATGCAGTTTGGAATTCCTGTGTGATGGTCTGGATAGATGTCTGCCTGTTACACATTGCGAGCCTCTTCAACTGTCGGCGGTCTCTGTGAGTCAACACATGAGGTCGGTCTGTACGGTTTTCTGCTGTAAGTGTCCCTTCACGTTTCCACTTCACTATCACATCGGGAACAGTGGACCTAGGGATGTTTAGGAGTGTGGAAAACTCGCGTACAGACGTATGACTCAAGTGACACTCAATCACCTGACCACGTTCGGAGTCTTTGAGTTGCTAGGAGCGCTCCGTTCTGCTCTCTCTCGATGTCTAATGACTACTGAGGTCGCTGATATGGAGTACCTGGCAGTAGGTGGCAGCACAGTGCAGCTAATGTGAAAAACGTTTGTTTTTGGGGGCGTCCGGATACTTTTCAACACGGTTTTTATTACGACGGTCATCCCTCACTGTGTAGGGGGAGATTTAAACTTCACCAAAAGATCTCGCGACAACGACAAATACGTCTGATTGCTGCTCCAGCTCCCGAATCATATCTGTGGTACCCTAGCCGCCACTTTCACCTAACAGGCAGCACGTCATTGATATCAAATTAACAGGATAATTAATTAAACTTACCATGGCGAGTAATTTTATTTTCCAGCTGTCGGATTACACTCGGCAGATAGCTCAAACGGGAATCACTGGAGGAAAGACGACATTCTTTTCGATGAACACTATTAAGAACCGAAATTTGAAGTTGACGACAGAAGGATTCTACCGCCACCAGCATACTTTCCGCCGAAGGACGGCGAAGACAAGATTACCGAAATTAGCACTCATAGGGAGGCATGTAGGCAGTCTCTTTCCCTCGATCTACCTGCGACTGGAGTAGAAAAGGAAATGAGCAGTAGTAGTTCAGGGTACCTCTACCACACACCGTACAATGCTTTGCCAAGTAAGCATACAGATGTAAAAGTAAATTTAGTCCACCTACTGAGATGTCACTCCATCCATTTACAGGCACACAAAACTCACGGAAGAATTTTGTCTCTTATTTATCCAGAAAACAAAAGTCGAAACTTCTGCTGTTGATTCTCTCTCAGTAATAATCTTCGTAATAGCTCGTAACTTTCTCACTGCAGTCACTTTGTGAGACTAATGTGAGAGGTTGTAATAAGTTTGCCCACAACACTTAGGAAAAGCGGCATCCAGCTCACCTCTCAACACCCCTCTCGTCCTACCCGTATTCTCACGAATTTTTCATTCTTCGATATGTAGCATTTGAATCCACGTGATTTCCACAAGGAAGAGATGTCCCCCGCCAAGTTACACATTCCTGCTAATTCTCTCGAAATCCCATCACGTTCCGACAGCACAGTTCCATTAGGTAGAAGGCTGTCTTCTTCTTCACCCATCACTGACTGGGTAGATGACTATCACAACGAGAAAAACAGCAGGCAAATGACAGGAGAAAATTCACAATCATGCAGAGTATAAGCGGACTGCACAGAGAAATTCAAAAGCGTAACACCCATAATTCAACGATATCGAATGATGGTCTGTAACTGTCACCCTCTACATGTTCTCGTCTCCTTTGCCTTATTCCTATGCAACTGTGGTCTAGGGGTGGCGTCTTTGATTAGTAATCAAAATTTTTATTAATAATCAGCATAAGAAGTCACTCTCATTCTGCTAACGGCTATGCCAAAGATGGCGAAGTAGTGGACAGAGGTTCAGGGCACTCTCCTGTCCCTGGGGTGGAAACTGCACTTAAAGGCGGAAGAATCAGCAATGATCAACGGCATGAGGATGCAGACGGTAATGGAAATGACTGCATTAAAGACACATAACGTGTACCTACAGGACATGTGGCCTGTAATTGAAAAAATTTCACGACGAAAATCTAATAGTCATGGGGGACTGGAATATAGTGGTGGGGGAAAGGGTAGAAGAAAAAGTTACGAGAGAATATGGGCTTTGGATAAGGAATGAGAAAGATTAATTGAGTTCTGTTACAAGTTTCAGCTAGTAATAGCGAATACTCTGTTTAAGAATCACAAGAAGACGAGGTATACTTGGAAAAGACTAGCTGATATGGAAAGATTTGAGTTAGATTACATTGTGGTCAAGTAGAGACTGCGAAATCAGATACTGGATTATAAGGCGTACCCAGGAGCAGATATAGACTCAGATCGCAATGTAGTAGATATGAAGAGTAGGCTGAAGTTTAAGACATTTCTCAGGAAGAATCAATAGACAAAGAAGTGGGATACAGAAGTACTACGAAATGATGAGATACGGTTAAAGTTCGTTAAGGCTATAGATACAGCAATAATGAATAGCTCAGTAAGCTGTACAGCTGAAAAGAAATGGACATCTCTAAAAAGGGCCATCACAGAAATTTGAAAGAAAAACATACGTACAAAGAAGTTTACTGCGAAGAAACCATGGGTAACAGAAGAAATAGTTCAGTTGATCGATGAAAGCAGGAAGTACAAAAATGTTCAGGGACATTCAGGAATACAGAAATACAAGTCGCTGAGGAATGAAATAAATAGTAAGCATGAAAAATGTGAAGAAATCGAAAAAGAAATGATTGTCAGAAGGACTGACTCAGCATACAGGAAAGTCAAAACAACGTTTGGTGACACAAAAAGCAATTGCAGAGAGTTGCACAAAACGTGTACCCACAGGACATGCAACGAGAGTGAAACCAGAATTCCACTGTTAAACACAGAGGAGAAAGCAGATAGGTGAAAAGAGTACATTGAAGGCCTCTATGAGGAGGAAGATTTGTCAAATGTGATACAAGAAGAAACAGGAGTCAACTTAGGAGAGACATGGGAACCCAGTATTGGAATCAGAATTTAAGAGAACTTTGGAAGTCTTAAGATCAAATATGGCAGAAGGAATAGATAACATTCCATCAGAATTTCTAGAATTATTGGGAGACATGAGAGAATTATCGCACAAGCAGCTTAACAGCTCATGCATCCAAGTTGCTGACAAGAATAATATACAGAAGGATGGAAAAGAAAATTCAGGATGTGCTAGATGACGATCAGTTCGGTTTCAGAAAAGGTAAAGGCACCAGAGAGGCAATACCAGTTGGTAATGGAAACAAGACAAAAGAAAAATCAAGACAATGGTGCAAGATGTTCGAAATTCTGAGAAAAATAGGGGTAAGCTATAGGGAGAGACGTGTAATATACAAGATGTACAAGGGCCAAGAGGGAGTAATAAGAGTGGACGACCAGGAATGAAGTGTTTGGATTAAAAAGGGTGTAAGACAGGGATGTAGTCTTTCGCCCCTAGTGTTCAATCTGTACATCGAAGAAGCAATGATGGAAATAAAAGAAAGCCTCAGGTGTGGAATTTAAATTCAAGGTGAAAGGATATCAAACGATTCACTGATGTCATTGCTATCCTGAGTGAAAGTGAAGAATTACATGATATTCTGAATGGAATGAACAGTCTTATAAGTACAGAACATGGATTGAGAGTAAATCGAAGGAAGACGAAAGTAATGAGAAGTAGTAGATATGAGAACAGTGAGAATCTTAGCATCACGATTGATGGTCATGAAGTAGACAAAGGAATTCTGCTAGCTGGGCAGCAAAATAACCAATGACAGATGGGGCAAGGAGAACATCAAAAGCAGACTAGCACTGACAAAAAGGGGATTTGTGGCCAAGAGAAGTCTACTACTATCAAACATAGGCACTAATTTGAGGAAGAAATTTCTGGGAATGTACATCTGGAGCAGAGCATTGTATGGTAGTTAAATATGAACTGTGGGGAAACCGGAACAGAAGAGAATCGTAGCATTTGAGATGGGGTGCTACAGGCAAATGTTGAAAATTAGATTGACTGATAAGGTAAGGAAGGAGGTGGTTCTGTGCAGAATCAGAGAGGAGAGGAATATATGGAAAACACTGACAAGGACAATGGACAAGATGATAGGACATCTGTTAAGACATCAGGTAATGACTTCCATGGTACTAGAAGGAGCTGTAGATGGCAAAAACTGTAGAGGAAGACAGAGATTGAAGTACAACGAGCAAATAATTGAGGATGTTGGTTGCAAGTGCTACTCTGAGATGAAGAGGTTGACACAAGAGATGAATTCGTGGTGGGGCGCATCAAACCAGTCAGAAGACTGATGAGCCACAAAAAAAAAAAAAAAAAAAAAAAAAAAATACTACATTAGAAATACAACAGTGTAATGCTGCCACAGACTTTGCTGACAATGTGCTCTCTCTCTCTCTCCACCCTCGTTATTTTGACAACATCCAGCGGAGTAAAACTATGAACTATAATAACTTTACTAACGTCACCTGGTAGAGAACTTGACAAGATATTACCGTGTCTCTCTCATCCAATATATCAAAATATATACCATTTATGCTTTGACATTGAGCAAATTAAATATACATGTATTGGTCCACTGGAGCAGGTGGCCAGTGATCGAATTCACTTGCACACACCTGTGTAAAGTTTTGTCAGATGTACTGTTGGAGAACCATACCCAACAGATTGATGATGAGGTCCCATAGTCCAAGGAGCGTAGGGGACGATTCGGATCACCCACACCACCGACTACGCAAGGTCCTAGGTGGTTTGCCATTGGCTTCCTCCGATCATATTGGGGATGAATGATGACGATGAAGACGACACAACATCCACTAATGTCGAGGCAGGAAAAAATCCCTGACCCCTCCGGGAATCGAACCCGGGACCTCATGCTCGGGAAGCGAGAATACTACCGCAAGACTATGAGCTGTGGACACCCAACAGATTATCAATCACAATCTACAAGAGAGGATTCCTGTGTTGTTCTTTCATAATCAGTTTGATACAGTGTTTTTCTGCTGTAACACATCCAAGCAGTATATGACTACACCACGATACATTTTGTTTTTCTACCATGACTCTGAGGTCTGTGTCAAGTGCTCAACTGGCTTAACACGTTTCGAGCCATCAGCTCTCACAGAAACCAGACATCGCATGGTGTAAGTTGAGCTGCTGCCACAATGCACAGGATGGTTGAAATAAAAGACTTCAAGTGGAAAAAATGTGGAAGACAGCTTGATGTATGGAAACTGGAAGAGTTATTTAATCTCATCTTCCACAGTGATGGGATAGCAGATGTCTCGGTGTTCTGTTTTCGATGAGACCCAGAGCACTGATTCCCCATATTGGTCATGCATATTACATCCAGGCATGCAGTCGCTGTTATTCATCCTGACCCCCAAATCTATGCACACTGCATCTTTCATTTTTATGACTTACAATGCATAACAGCGAGGGTGTTCTTCAGGAGTTAAACCCATAGAGCATGGATCGTAGGCACCATCACTTGTCAATCCCACCGGTGGAGGAATGGAGTGCTTTCATATATCCAGGGAAGTATTTAAGTACCCTCATCTCTCCACATTTTTTGTCATATTTTCATCAGTTTTACTTATTTTCCATCAATCTTCGTAATTTTGCCAGGTTTGCCATAATTTCAACTCATTTTACTCGATCACTCGAGGTCCAAAGCACCACTATCGACAAGCTGTCACACAAACAAAATGTCTCATCAATGTCGATCTCATGACGCTGTCAGCCAGTGACATTGCAGCACAGTTCTCAACTTGTGTATTGTTGTTAAACCGTCCTTTCCATTACTTTGCAAAGGTCATATACATGTGGACATGTTGTGAACCCTGTTACACTGCCTACATCACATGACACAAATACTGTTTCTTACAAGGGAACCTCCCCATCGCAACCCCCTCAGATTTAGTTATAAGTTGGCACAGTGGATAGGCCTTGAAAAACTGAACACAGATCAGTCGAGAAAACAGGAACAAGTTGTGTGGAACTATGTAAAAAATAAGCAAAATATACAAACTGAGTAGTCCATGTGCAAGATAGGCAATATCAAGGACAAGATGAGCTAATAAGCGCCGTGGTCCCGTGGTTAGGTTGAGCAGCTGCGGAATGAGAGGTCCTTGGTTCAAGTCTTCCCTCAGGCGAAAAGCTTTCTCTCTTTATTTTTGCAAAGTTATGATTTGTCCGTTCGTTCATTGACGTTTACTGTAATAAGTTTAATGTCTGCGTTTTGCGACCGCACCGCAAAACCGTGCGATTAGTAGACGAAAGGACGTGCCTCTCCAATAGGAACCGAAAACATTTGATCGCAAGGTCATAGGTCAACCGATTCCTCCACAGGAAAACACGTCTGATATATTCCATACGACACTGGTGACGGCATGTGCTCCACATGACAGGAATATGTTGTCGACCCACCTAACTTGTACACTTGGCGAATGGATAAAAAGATTCATCTACCCTGTCCGATTTAGGTTTTCTTGTGGATGTGATAATCACTCCCAAAAAGTGATGAAAATGTAAGAGTTTGTCACATAAACTGCAACAAATGAATGCAACAGTTTCACAGCCGCACAGTTTTCCCTGTGCTCTGTCAAAACATATGTTTTGTTTCGATGTTTGTTTAGGTGTAGCGTCCCCATGGTACGGCGCAGTTACCTCGCATCGGACGGACGGACGGACAGATAATAACTGTCTGAAAATAAAAAATTAAACTTTTCACTCGAGGGAAGACTTGAATCGAGCATCTCTCGTTCCGCAGCTGGTCGCGCTAACCACGAGACCACGGCGCTCCTGAGCTAGTGTTAACCTTGATGTTACCTATCTTGCTTATGGACTACACAGTTTGTATATTTCGCTTATTTTTTTCATAGTTACACACAACTTCTTCCTGTTTTCTCGATTGATCTGTGTTCAGTTTTTCAAGGCCTATCGACTATGTCCACTTCTAACTAAATCTGAGGGGGTGCGATGGGGAGGTTGCCTTGTTAGTATAGGAAATAGCCATCAGCAGAGAGGAGGTGCAGAACGATGTTCCTTAGCCGAAACACTT
Source organism: Schistocerca nitens (assembly GCF_023898315.1). Lineage (NCBI taxonomy): Eukaryota > Metazoa > Arthropoda > Insecta > Orthoptera > Acrididae > Schistocerca > Schistocerca nitens. The sequence continues at coordinate 178,635,184 of NC_064624.1, read as the reverse complement.
TCTTAAAGTCTGTATGATTTTATTACGATTTCCCTCTCCGCTAGTGTGGATAGGAGGCATAAAGTATTATCACATTCACAGGATGGGATCTATCACTCTGCCCTCCGTTTTGAAGCAAGCTTCCGCTTCGTTGAACCTATTGGATAAGGATCGTGAGGAAAACTCTGGATGGCCTCTCTCTAGGCCCTTCGTACCCCTTCCTCTGTCTTTAACCAACCCGCCCTGCAGTATTGTCTCTGATTTAATTTGGAACTGACCAGAAGTAGGAGGCCACTACTTCCACTACATTAGATCTGCCTCGAAGGAATTGAACGAGCCGAGTTGCACGTAATCAATACATGTCGATTGTTGCTTTTGCAAAGCGTGTAACAGGTGTGCCGAATTTGTACTGACCAACGCTAGTGATATACGAGTAGATCGGTATTCTCATTCCAATACTGGAACTGCCATTTTGCCAAGACTGTTCGTACCACGCCTTACTCACGTCACCCATCAAACTACACACGATCTCTACATGCTTGCATGCTGAGGAATTTAGCACTCCTTTTTGCTGTACAATAAATACGAGCCTTGTGCATTTCAGAGTTTTGAGGTGATATAAGAGACGATTAAGAAGAAGAAGAAACTAAATGATTTTTGTATGGAGCTCTCGACGGAAGGAGTTTGGGACATTTTACATAAATAAATTGTGCTATCAATTCTGTAAATTGTTGTAGTGTTTGCATTCCATACCATGAAGGTACTTGGAAGAGAGAAATGATTGTAGAACATATGCACACACTCCTATGGTTACACAGCTCTGCACTTAAGCATGCTATACTGTAAAGCAGTGTGGTTTCTCATATATATTAGTTGCTTGGAATGAAACGTTGTTAGTATTCCAATGCAGGAAATGTATTTCCAAAGCATGACGTACATTCACTCTGCAAGTTTTCTGTCCCACTCATTTTGGTTAGCCCGCATCTCCTGGTCGTGCGGTAGCGTTCTCGATTCCCACGCCCGGGTTCCCGGGTTCGATTCCCGGCGGGGTCAGGGATTTTCTCTGCCTCGTGATGGCTGGGTGTTGTGTGCTGTCCTTAGGTTAGTTAGGTTTAAGTAGTTCTAAGTTCTAGGGGACTGATGACCATAGATGTTAAGTCCCATAGTGCTCAGAGCCATTTTTTCATCCTGGTTAGAAACTTTAAGATGGTAAAACTACTACCTTCTACACCAAAGAAAAAAAAGAAACAGATCTTTTGTGATCCATGCAGTATGTAGCTTTCCAGAAGTATATAGCACCCACTGTTCACATCCAGTTATGGTTCAGAAATTATGGTATGCACGAATCAGTCCTATAAAACGAGTGTCAGCAACGTAAAATGCATGAAACAAAAAACATCTTATGAGGAAATACACAAACGCATAGCAGCATGTGAAATAAAACGCCATGCTGCCCTAACTTCGTGAACAGAACACAGTCTCTTCCACACACACTATATGTCGACCACATGTAGAAACAGGTATTGCAATAGCCCACAAACCCCTGTCACTAACTTTGAAACACTGCAGCTATGAAGCTGAAAACTCGATTTATGTACAAGATGAGGAGGGGGAATGAAGTGCTTCCCATGTATCTTCATTCATCTAGGGGAGGGGAACGAAATAGTTTTTCCATTGGTTTGATGGAGATCACACGCGTTGTAAGTCCTCTGCTAATTCATTACAACCCCTCCCAACCGATTACTCCGCCTACTTTATATCATCGTTTACCTCAGATCCATGTCAGTTTAGAGGCTGATGGCTCTCTTTTCCAGGAAAGCACCAAAGACAACAGTCGACTTGCATACAACCCTATTACCTCAAAAGAACTACATCATAAATTCGTTAAAAACCATGCAGCAAATGTTCTGTAGGGTATTTGACAGCTGAAACCATATGGTTGTTATTGGTAGAGAGTATGGAGAAGCACACTGTAAAAACAATCTTGCACTGAGTCAAACCTGTAATCCATTCTGTAGTTGTACAATGCTGCCCCAATATGGTAATACAATGATCTTTGCCTATTGTTGTTGTTGTTGTCTTCAGTCCTGAGACTGGTTTGATGCAGCTCTCAATGCTACTCTATCCTGTGCAAGTTTCTTCATCTCCCAGTTCTTATTGCAACCTACATCCTTCTCAATCTGCTTAGTGTATTCATCTCTTGGTCTCCCTCTTCGATTTTTACCCTCCAAGCTGCCCTCCAATGCTAAATTTGTGACTCCTTGATGCCTCAGAACATGTCCTACCAACCGGTCCCTTCTTCTTGTCAAGTTGTGCCACAAACTCCACTTCTCCCCAATTCTATTCAATACTTCCGCATTAGTTATGTGATCTACCCATCTAATCTTCGGCATTCATCTGTAGCACCACATTTCGAAAGCTTCTATTCTCTTCTTGTCCAAACTATTTATCGTCCATGTTTCACTTCCATACATGGCTACACTCCATACAAATACTTTCAGAAACGACTTCCTGACACTTAAATCTATACTCGATGTTAACAAATTTCTCTTCTTCAGAAACGCTTTCCTTACCATTGCCAGTCTACATTTTATATCCTATCTACTTCGACCATCATCAGTTATTTTGCTCCCTAAATAGCAAAACTCCTTTACTACTTTAACTGTCTCATTTCGTAATCTAACTCCCTCAGCATCACCCGAGTTAATTCAACTACATTCCATTATCCTCGTTTTGCTTTTGTTGACACTTAACAAAAATCTATAAGATTGTTGCCGATAAAGTTGAGGTCACATTTGGACTTATGATAAGACAAAAATGAATTTATTACTCTACGTTTGGTGGATATCCATGTTAAATAATCTGTTCCAGCCCTCTCATCGCTATCCACGAGAAATGAGTGTTTCCCTTGTTCCTGTTGCTTCCATGTCAACTTTTTCTCATATTTCTCTTGCTGCCACATACTTGTTCCCATGTACAAGAATTTTCCTGCGCCCAACAGACTCCCTCATTCTCCTTCAGTTTCCCACATTTTGGAGTATTTTCCCTCAGTTTATATGTACGCTACTGGCCATTAAAATTGCTACACCACGAAGATGACGTGCTACAGACGCGAAATTTAACCGACAGGAAGAAGATGCTTAGCTTTTCACAGCATTCACACAAGGTTTACGCTGGTGGCGACACCTACAACGTGCTGCCATGAGGAAAGTTTCCATCCGATTTCTCATACACAAACAGCAGTTGACCAGCCTTGCCTGGTGAAACATTGTTGTGATGCCTCGTGTAAGGAGGAGAAATGCGTACCATCACGTTTCCGACTTTGATAAAGGTCGGATTGTAGCCCACCGCGATTGCGCTTTATCGCATCGCCAGGTTGCTGCTCGCGTTGGCCGAGATCCAATGACTGTTAGTAGAATATGGAATCGGTGTGTTCAGGAGGGTAATACGCAACGCCGTGCTGGATCCCAACGGCCTCATGTCACTAGCAGTCGAGATGACAGGCATCTTATCCGCACGGCTGTAACGGATCGTGCAGTCACGTCTCGATCCCTGAGTCAACAGATGGGGACGTTTGAACGAACAGTTCGACGACGTTCGCAGCAGCATGGACTATCAGCTCGGAGACCGTGGCTGCGGTTACCCTTGACGCTGCATCACAGTCAGGAGCGCCTGCGATGGTGTACTCGACGACGAACCTGGGTGCACGAATGGCAAAACGTCATTTTTTCGGATGAATCCAGGTTGTGTTTACAGCATCATGATGGTCGCATCCGTGTTTGGCGACATCGCAGTGAACGCACATTGGAACCGTGTATTCGTCATCGCCATATTGGCGTATCACCCGGCGTGATGGTATGGGGTGCCATTGGTTACACGTCTCGGTCACCTCTTGTTCGCATTGACGGCACTTTGAACGGTGGACGTTACATTTCAGATGTGTTACGACCCGTGGCTCTACCCTTCATTCGATCCCCGCGAAACCCTACATTTCAGCAGGATAATGCCCGACGGCATGTTGAAGGTCCTGCACGGGCCTCTTTCTGGATACAGAAAATGTTCGATTGTTGCCCCGGCCAGCACATTCTCCAGATCTCTCACCAATTGAAAACGTCTGGTCAATGGTGGTCGAGCAACTGGCTCGTCACAATACGTCAGTCACTACTCTTGATGAACTGTGGTATCGTGTTGAAGCTGCATGGGCAGCTGTACCTGTACACGCCATCCAAGCTCTGACTCAATGACCACGCGTATCAAGTCCGTTATTACGGCCAGAGGTGGTTGTTCTGGGTACTGATTTCTCAGGATCTATGCACCTAAATTGCATGAAAATGTAAAGACATGTCAGTTCTAGTATAATATATTTGTCCAATGAATACCTGTTTATCATCTGCATTTCTTCTTGGTGTAGCAATTTTAATGGCCAGTAGTGTAATATTGCTTGTAAATGTAGTACAGTTGTCACCATCTAGTGCAACTGCGCTATTTTTCTGTAGATTTGTGTGGATGTATGTGTGTGTGTGCGCGCGCGCTTGTGTGTGTGTGTGTGGGTGTGTGTGTGTGTGTGTCTGTGTGTGTGTATCGGTTTCACATGGGGGTTTCACGGACCACGCATCTGCTTGTCTCACAGTCCACTGCAGCCTGCAGCTTGAGTGGGCATGAGGCTTCAGTCAACCAGAAGTCACGTATTAGTTACAAAGAATGTGCCGACCTGCCAGCCGGTGTGGCCGAGCGGTTCTAGGTGCTTCAGTCTGGAACCGCGCGACCTCTATGCTCGCAGGTTCGAATCCTGCCTCAGGCATGAATGTGTGTGATGACCTTAGGTTAGTTAGGTTTAAGTAGTTCTAAGTTATAGGGCAGTGATGACCTCAGATGTTAAGTCCCATAGTGCTCAGAGCCATTTGTGGCGACCTGTCGGTCTTGCTCGCGGCTGCAGGGACAAGTCCGAGTGGTGGCTCTCACAACATCCTCTTCATGACTGACTAGCGAAGTGACCAGTATGCTGGGAGAGTAGCGTCAGGTGCAGATGTGTGTGCTGTGTGAGAAGTTACAATATGATGGGTGTTTCTGGTGGATGATCATTCCCCCCATGTAAATTGATCAGTTGACTTGCATCTTGGCAGTCCCTCCCACCTCTTAGCGTTCGACAGGGCCGGTGTGCGGATGTTGGGTGACTGCGTGCAGCTGCTGACATGACCAATGCATGTGCGGGTCCACCCAAACTGGCCCCCGTATGACGAAATGAAGTGTTTGTGATCAGTAGGATTTTTCAACCAGATACGAGGTGCGGCTAGAAAAAAACCGGACTGATGCTGGAAAAAACATTTATTTACAATTATTTACAATTTCATGTTATCTCTTTCAATGTACTCTCCTCCTCGGTCTCTACACCGCTCCATACGAATGTTCCACTGTTCATAGCAATGCTGCAGATCATTTTCGGTAAGTCCGTACATTACTTCCGTCGCTTTTTCTTTTACTGCTTCAACAGTCTCAAATCTAGTTCCTTTCAAAGCTGACTTGACTTTAGGGAAAAGAAAAAAGTCACAGGGGGCCAAATCAGGTGAGTAGGGTGGATGATCTAAGATGGGAATGTTGTGTTTTGCCAAAAACGTCTTCACTGACAACGCACTGTGAGCTGGGGCATTGTCTCGGTGAAGGATCCGTGACTTTTTTCTCCACAAATCGTTCCGTTTTCTCCGTACTCGCTCACGTAGGGTAGCCAGGACGCTAATGTAGTAATGCTGATTCACTGTTTGTCCCTCTGGTACCCAATCAATGTGCACAATCCCTTTGATGTCAAAAAAAAAACAATCATCATTGCCTCGAATTTCGATTTTGACATTCGTGCTTTTTTTTTTTTTGTCGTGGAGAACCAGGAGTTTTCCAATGCATCGATTGGCGTTTAGTTTCGGGATCGTAAGTAAAAAACCACGATTCATCGCAAGTAATAACATTTTGTAAGAAGGTGGGATCACTTTGAATGTTTTCCAGGATGTCAGAACAAATCATTCTTCGGCGTCCCTTCTGTTCAATTGTGAGACACTTTGGAACCATTTTTGAACACACTTTGTTCATGTTGAAACTTTCATGAAGAATCTGCCTAACACTTTCCTTGTCAACTCCTGTTAACTCAGACACTGCTCTGATTGTTAAACGGCGATCTCGTCGAACAAGTTTACCGATTTTTTCAATGTTTGCATCAGTTTTTGCTAACAATGGTCTGCCAGTGCGAGTGTCATCACTGGTGTCTTCGCGGCCATCTTTAAATCGTTTAAACCACTCAAACACTTGTGTTCGCGATAAACAATCATCGCCGTACACTTGTTGTAACATTACAAACGTTTCACTTGCAGATTTTCCTAGTTTGAAACAAAATTTGACGTTAACACGCTGTTCTTTCTGTACACTCAACATTTTCCGACGCACAGACAAAACGTCAACTACTTAAAACAGACGCCACGGGCAGACTGAGTGCAGGAGGCAGATGAAACTCGAGCAGTAGGCGGAGCGAGAGTCACGTGACAGGCCACGCGACTTTCAGCCTTATTGCATTCGTTTTATTGTTTCACCAGTACTAGTCCGGTTTTTTTCTAGCCACACCTCGTATGTTTAGTGGAAAAGTGGGATGGAGCAGGTGTCTTGTGTTCTCAAACACTGGTGCACACAAGACCTCAAACATATTTAGTGAAACGATCTATTTGTGGCGGAAATTTAACTACTACAAATTGCATAATATTTGCTTGTGGTACTAATAAGCTGAAAATATGTTATTGATATGAAGAAGGATCATTGTAAGGAGGTGGTGGTGTTCATAAGCGATCTGTTTGACTCCTGTAAATTGTTAAACAATTAATTTGATAGGTCAGTGCAAATGGGCTATTTCCCTCTATTTTTATCGAAATTGCGTCAGTTTTCCATTTGTCCTCAGTATTACCCAATAGGAACTCAATATTCTGAGGAGAGACGAAAACCTCCATCTGCGTGCTTGGGCCGGCCGGAGTGGCCGAGCGGTTGTAAGCACTACAGGCTGGAGCCGCGCGACCGCGACAGTCGCAGGTTCGAATCCTTCCTCGGGCATGGATGTGTGTGATGTCCTTAGGTTAGTTAGGTTTAAGTAGTTCTAAGTTCTAGGGGACTTAAGTCCCATAGTGCTCAGAGCCAAATTTTTTGCGTGCTTGGAGATGTTGGTTCCCAGAAACAAACAGGAAGTAGCCAATCGAGAGAGACAGCAGCAGGAAGAGAGTCTGGAATTTCCAAATGAACAGAATGTTGTCACTTGGTGTTTTGTTTGGGATCACGAGATCAAAGTAGGCCGACGTCCGGTCCATGGTCGGTGGTATTTAGTACAGTGATCTGTAATTAGGACATCGGGTGGTTTTTCACCTCTGTGGTCGTACCTGGATGACAACCATACACTCCAAATGTTGGCACTTCATTCCATTCCTCTCTCTTTACAGTTGTTACATCAGGGAAGTGGGCGTGGAGGGGGGTGCAGATGTGAGTTCTACCCAAGTGGGGGAGCCCTGTCTCCCACAAACTGATTAAATAAAGAATATGCATCAATACATTATTGACATTGATTTGAATTTTGTGTCATGAGATCTATCCTCTCCAACACAGACTGAGTCTTCTTTCCTGCCAATTTTTTCTGGCAGGGGTGGGAGGGAGGGGACGAGGGTTGGTAGATGGGATGTCCTCTGGTGGTGGCATTGTGCATTGCTCAGTCACTGTGAGCGCATGTAGAAAAATTTTTCAACAAGATATCAACTTCAGTATCCAGCAGTGTAATTGTGTAATTAGGTGTGTAGTTGCTAGACGTGAACTTTTCCCGCCAAACAAAGAAATCCAACCCCTGAAAATTGAATTTTATAAATAAACAGTATATCCTCTTCTATGCATTTGACATTGGCTTCAATTTCGTATTATGATATCCCTAATCTCCAGCATGACTGAGTCTTTTTCCCACCAATTTCCAGATGGTGGAGGGGTGAGAAGCTGGGTGATTTCCCAGTGGGGAGGGTATAGTTAATTTATCAATGTAATTAATTAGTCAACTAATTTGATGTCAAAGATGTTCTTATATCGGCGAGGGTGTATCTCAGAGGGCTGGGGGAAATGGACAGGAAGAGTTAGGGGTGAGGGGTTTCTCAGAAGGACAGATTATCGCCAGGGAGTCATAAATCAGTAAACAGAACAATATGTTAAGGGGAGAGGAGGGGGTCATAAATCAATAAAGTTTGCCCCTGAATGTATGTTTGCCCCTGATGTAGGAACCCCGCACTAACAAAGTGTACTGACGTCACCATTTCCCTACTACTGACGCTTAGTAGTCAGATAACAAGTACATTAATCTGATCGATAACCATGAGCAAATTGTTGGCATTTCTGACGCCATACTGCAAAAAATGTTCAGATTTACGGACAGTTCGATTCAGCAATTCGAACAAACTCAACATGGTTATGGCCAAGGTTAAGCAGTCAGTTAACGACATTCAGAATCTCCAGACTGAATGAAGGAGTTACTTCAAGGGTTTCACTCACCATTGACAACGATTTTCTGTTAAATTTGAGGTAGATACAACTGTAAGAGAGTCTAAATCAAGGCACTTCACGTGGATGAGAGATGGATGCCTCATCAATGTGATCATTTACTTGACTTTAACATATTCTGCATCTACATCTACATCCATACTCCGCAAGCCACCTGACGGTTTGTGGCGGAGGGTACCTTGAGTACCTCTATCGGTTCTCCCTTCTATTCCAGTCTCGTATTGTTCGTGGAAAGAAAGGTTGTCGGTATGCGTCTGTGTGGGCTCTAATCTCTCTGATTTTATCCTCACGGTCTCTTCGTAAGATATACGTAGGAGGGAGCAATATACTGCTTGATTCCTCGGTGAAGGTATGTTCTCGAAACTTCAACAAAAGCCCGTACCGAACTACTGAGCGTCTCTCTTGCAGAGTATTCCACTGGAATTTACCTATCATCAGATTATCACTGCTAGCATTCAACCGCGATTCTTATACATATTTTAACAACGCGTTTCAAGAGACAGTGCTCTCATCATCAGGTTGTAAAATCTATGTCATGAATTAAACGGACTAAAAAGACCAAATATCATCACCAATAGTGGGGAAGTCCATAGAGTAAAACAGAATTAAAAGTATATTGGACTGTGAGTCCTCGCCTTACATTGAAGTTGTTGACACAAGTCAATGGCCGTCCCATAGCTACCAAATATGCTGTCGACTGCGCCGTCAAGCATACGGCTGTAAACCACGCCACAACACCTAGGCACGTCAGTCCACAACAGCTCCCGAGCCGGCGCAGTCGACAGCATATTTGGTAGCTATGGGACGGCCATTGACTTGTGTCAACAACTTCAATGTAAGACGACGACTCACAGTCCAATATACTTTTAATTCTGTTTTACTCTATGGACTTCCCCACTATTGGTGATGATATTTGGTCTTTTTAGTCCGTTTAATTCATGACATAGATTTTACAACCTGATGATGAGAGCATTGTCTCTTGAAACGCGTTGTTAAAATATGTATAAGAATCGCGGTTGAATGCTAACAGTGATAATCAGTATAACGGCAACTGCTACCTCGACTCCATAATGGATTATATTACCTATCATCTCCGTAACGCTTTCGCGATTACTAAATGATCCTTTAACGAAGCGCACTGCTCTCCGTTGGATCTTCTCTATCTCTTCTATCAACCCTATCTGGTATGGATCCCACACCAGTGAGCAGTATTCGAGCAGCTGGCAAACAAGTGTACTGTAACCTACTTCCTTTGTTTTCGGCCTGAATTTCCTTAGGAGTCTTCCAATGAATCTCAGTCTGGCTTCTGCTTTACCGACGATTAATTTTATATGGTCATTCCATTTTAAATCACTCCTAATGAATAGTCCCAGATAATTTATGAAATTAACTTCTTCCAGTTGCTGACTGGCTATATTGTAGCTAAATGATAAAAGATCTTACTTTCTATGTATTCGCAGCACATTGTACTTGTCTGCAGTGTGATTGAATTGTCATTCCTGTGGTGTCACCGCCAGACACCACACTTGCTAGGTGGTAGCCTTTAAATCGGCCGCGGTCCGGTAGTATACGGCGGACCCGCGTGTCGCCACTGTCAGTGATAGCAGACCGAGCGCCACCACACGGCAGATCTAGAGAGACGTACTAGCACTCGCCCAGTTGTACAGCCGACTTTGCTAGCGACGCCACACTGACAAATACGCTCTCATTTGCCGAGACGATAGTTAGCATAGCCTTCAGCTTAGTCAATTGCTACGACCTGGCAAGGCGCCATCACCAAGTTATATTGAGATGATAATACTGTATCAACAAGACCAATGTTCACCAATTGTGGATTAAAGTTAAGTATTCCAGCAGCTACGTAATTTTCTTTATAGTATTCATTACGTATCCTGTTTCAGACCTCACGCCAGCCTGCGTGAGTTTAAGCGCGTGCCTTTCGGCTTCCTCTCATTGTGTCTAGGCTGTCTTGCCTAGACACAACAATTCCCTGCGCCATGCGTCAATTCATTGCAGATCCTCCTACATTTCAGTACAATTTTTCATTGTTACAACTTGTCGATATACTACAGCATCATCCGCAAAAAGCCTCAGTGAACTTCCGATGTTATCCACAAGGTCATTTATGTATATTGTGAATAGCAACGGTCCTACGACGCTCCCCTGCGGCACACCTGAAATCACTCTTACTTCGGAAGACTTCTCTCCATTGAGACTGACATGCTGCGTTCTGTTATCTAGGAACTCTTCAATCCAATCACACAATTCGTCTGATAGTCCATATGCTCTTACTTTGTTCATTGAACGACTGTGAGGAACTGTATCAAACGCCTTGCGGAAGTCAAGAAACACGGCATCTACCTGGGGACCCGTGTCTATGGCCCTCTGAGTCTTGTGGACGAAAAGCACGAGCTGAGTTTCACACGATCGTGTTTTTCGAAACCTGTGCTGATTCCTACAGGCTCTGTAAAAGTCATTATACTCGAACATAATACGTGTTCCAAAATTCTACAACTGATCTACGTTAGAGATATAGGTCTATAGTTGTGCACATCTGTTCGACGTCCCTTCTTGGAAACGGGGATGACCTGTGCCTTTTTCCAATCCTTTGGAACGCTACGCTCTTCTAGAGGCCTACGGTACACCGCTGCAAGAAGGGGGGAGGGGCAAGTTCCTTCGCGTACTCTGTGTAAAATCGAACTGGCATCCTATCAGGTCCAGCGGCCTTTCCTCTTTTGAGAGATTTTAATTGTTTCTCTTTCCCTCTGTCGTCTATTTCGATATCTACCGTTTTGTCATCTGTGCGACAATCTAGAGAAGGAACTACAGTGCAGTCTTCCTCTGTGAAACAGCTTTGGAAAAAGACATTTAGTATTTCGGCCTTTAGTCTGTCTTCCTCTGTTTCAGTACCATTTTGGTCACAGAGTGTCTGGACATTTTGTTTTGATACACCTACCGCTTTGACATAACACCAAAATTTCTTAGGATTTTCTGCCAAGTCAGTACACAGAAGTTTACTTTCGAATTCATTGAACGCCTCTCGCATAGCCCTCCTTACACTACATTTCGCTTCGCGTAATTTTTGTTTGTCTGCAAGGCTTTGGCTATGTTTATGTTCGCTGTGAAGTTCCCTTTGCTTCCGCAGCAGTTTTATAACTCGGTTGTTGTACCACGGTGGCTCTTTTCCATCTCTTACGATCTTGCTTGGCACATACTCATCTAACACATATTGTACGATGGTTTTGAACTTTGCCCACTGAGCCTCAACACTATCTGTACTTGAGACAAAACTTTGGTGTTGAGCCGTCAGGTACTCTGAAATCTGCTAAGCAGAAAAATCTTCCTACCTCTTTTAATATTTCTATTTAATTCCAATCCCAAAGAAAGCAGGTGTTGACAGATGTGAAAATTACCGAACTATCAGTTTAATAAGTCACAGCTGCAAAATACTAACGCGAATTCTTTACAGACGAATGGAAAAACTGGTAGAAGCGGACCTCGGGGAAGATCAGTTTGGATTCCGTAGAAATGTTGGAACACGTGAGGCAATACTAACCTTACGACTTATCTTAGAAGAAAGATTAAGAAAAGGCAAACCTACGTTTCTAGCATTTGTAGACTTAGAGAAAGCTTTTGACAACGTTAACTGGAATACTCTCTTTCAAATTCTGAAGGTGGCAGGGGTAAAATACAAGGAGCGAAAGCCTATTTACAATTTTTACAGAAACCAGATGGCAGTTATAAGAGTCGAGGGGCATGAAAGGGAAGCAGTGGTTGGGAAAGGAGTGAGACAGGGTTGTAGCCTCTCCCCGATGTTATTCAATCTGTATATTGAGCAAGTAGTAAAGGAAATAAAAGAAAAATTCGGAGTAGGTATTAAAATTCATGGAGAAGAAGTAAAAACTTTGAGGTTCGCCGATGACATTGTAATTCTGTCAGAGACAGCAAAGGACTTGGAAGAGCAGTTGAACGCAATGGACAGTGTCTTGAAAGGAGGATATAAGATGAACATCAACAAAAGCAAAACGAGGATAATGGAATGTAGTCAAATTAAGTCGGGTGATGCTGAGGGGATTAGATTAGGAAATGAGACACTTAAAGTAGTAAAGGAGTTTTGCTATTTAGGGAGTAAAATAACTGATGATGGTCGAAGTAGAGAGGATATAAAATGTAGACTGGCAATGGCAAGGAAAGCGTTTCTGAAGAAGAGAAATTTGTTAACATCGAGTATAGATTTAAGTGTCAGGAAGTCGTTTCTGAAAGTATTTGTATGGAGTGTACCCATGTATGGAAGTGAAACATGGACGATAAATAGTTTGGACAAGAAGAGAATAGAAGCTTTCGAAATGTGGTGCTACAGAAGAATGCTGAAGATTAGATGGGTAGATCACGTAACTAATGAGGGGGTATTGAATAGGATTGGGGAGAAGAGAAGTTCGTGGCACAACTTGACTAGAAGAAGGGATCGGTTGGTAGGACATGTTTTGAGGCATCAAGGGATCACAAATTTAGCATTGGAGGGCAGCGTGGAGGGTAAAAATCGAAGAGGGAGACGAAGAGATGGATACACTAAGCAGATTCAGAATGATGTAGGTTGCAGTAGGTACTGGGAGATGAAGAGGCTTGCACAGGATAGAGTAGCATGGAGAGCTGCATCAAACCAGTCTCAGGACTGAAGACCACAACAACAACAACATTTACAGCTGAAATCAGCGATGCTGTAACCGCTTTCTGCAGACAATTCCTTGTTAGCAGAGGTGAGGAACAGCAGAGACGGTGTACACAACATCGCGCAGCCACCTGTGGCTATGGCGATTGCGTTCTGTTGCTACTATCGTGCAGGGGCCACTCGCGGTTCAGTGTACCGACGTTGTGCATACAGAATACCTGCAGACCATCAACAGGGGACGGCCCCATCTCTGGGAGCAAATCTTTCAAGTGACTACTGTCTGTGGGCCACACCAAGTCTCCCGTGTGTGGACACAAAGATGGCAGTGTTATTAGCACCTGGCTACAGAGTTCACATCCGAGAGAACATGATGAGCCTATAAAGTACAGTTTGGGTCGTCTATATAGGTAGTTTTACAACGCAGCTTACTTCTGTTGTCGAAGCAAATCTATCTTACAGTAATATACAGGGTGTTTCAAAAATGACCGGTATATTTGAAACGGCAATAAAAACTAAACGAGCAGCGATAGAAATACACCGTTTGTTGCAATATGCTTGGGACAACAGTACATTTTCAGGCAGACAAACTTTCGAAATTACAGTAGTTACAATTGTCAACAACAGATGGCGCTGCGGTCTGGGAAACTCTATAGTACGATATTTTCCACATATCCACCATGCGTAGCAATAATATGGCGTAGTCTCTGAATGAAATTACCCGAAACCTTTGACAACGTGTCTGGCGGAATGGCTTCACATGCAGATGAGATGTACTGCTTCAGCTGTTCAATTGTTTCTGGATTCTGGCGGTACACCTGGTCTTTCAAGTGTCCCCACAGAAAGAAGTCACAGGGGTTCATGTCTGGCGAATAGGGAGGCCAATCCACGCCGCCTCATGTATGTTTCGGATAGCCCAAAGCAATCACACGATCATCGAAATATTCATTCAGGAAATTAAAGACGTCGGGCGTGCGATGTGGCCGGGCACCATCTTGCATAAACCACGAGGTGTTCGCAGTGTCGTCTAAGGCAGTTTGTACTGCCACAAATTCACGAAGAATGTCCAGATAGCGTGATGCAGTAATCGTTTCGGATCTGAAAAATGGGCCAATGATTCCTTTGGAAGAAATGGCGGCCCAGACCAGTACTTTTTGAGGATGCAGGGACGATGGGACTGCAACATGGGGCTTTTCGGTTCCCCATATGCGCCAGTTCTGTTTATTGACGAAGCCGTCCAGGTAAAAATAAGCTTCGTCGGTAAACCAAATGCTGCCCACATGCATATCGCCGTCATCAATCCTGTGCACTATATCGTTAGCGAATGTCTCTCGTGCAGCAATGGTAGCGGCGCTGAGGGGTTGCCGCGTTTGAATTTTGTATGGATAGAGGTGTAAACTCTGGCGCATGAGACGATACGTGGACGTTGGCGTCACTTGGACCGCAGCTGCAACACGGCGAACGGAAACCCGAGGCCGCTGTCGGATCACCTGCTGCACTAGCTGCGCGTTGCCCTCTGTGGTTGCCGTACGCGGTCGCCCTACCTTTCCAGCACGTTCATCCGTCACGTTCCCAGTCTGTTGAAATTTTTCAAACAGATCCTTTATTGTATCGCTTTTCGGTCCTTTGGTTACATTAAACCTCCGTTCATCTTGTTGCAACAACACTGTGTTCTAGGCGGTGGAATTCCAACACCAGAAAAATCCTCTGTTCTAAGGAATAAACCATGTTGTCCACAGCACACTTGCGCGTTCTGAACAGCACACGCTTACAGCAGAAAGACGACGTACAGAATGGCGCACCCACAGACTGCGTTGTCTTCTATATCTTTCACATCACTTGCAGCGCCATCTGTTGTTGAAACTTGTAACTACTGTAATTTCGAAAGTTTGTCCGCCTGAAAATGTACTGTTGTCCCAAGCATATTGCAACAAACGGTGTATTTCTATGGCTGCTCGTTTAGTTTTTATTGCCGTTTCAAATATACCGGTCATTTCTGAAACACCCTGTAAAACCCTATTTAAAAAACGTTCATCTGTAAACAGCTTGGAAATCTACTCATTCCACATCATTACAAAGCAGATCAAAGTCAGTAATGTTTTTTTGGCATGAAACGACAGAATAAACAATCGGTTTGCCCACCCTACACCGTACCATTCTTTGCAATCTCTTTTTGTTAATTTTAAGAAATGCATTCATTTTTGCAGGGATAGTCTTTTTACTCTGAATTGACTTTCCAACGAGAAAATTTTCTGCTCATTTTTGTTTTTGCTGTGCAGTATCATCATGTGTTCATTATTTTTATTTGAACAAACGCAGGTATTACATTGGTGACAAACACTGTTAAACAACTTGTAAGTTCCAAACCTTACTGTGCTTGCAATACATTATAGAGTAATTAGAAACGTTGCACAAAAGTAAACTAGTTTAATTACAAAAAAAAGTTGATGAACAAACAATATCTTCATCACACTGAGGTATAACGTGATATCAGGTGTTTTTCTTCAAATTCAAGATGTGACTGGTTCAGAAGATGAGAATTTTGGTTAACCTTCAAAAAGCATTGCTCTGAAAGTTCAGCTGTATCATGCACATTTGTAGTGTCTATTAACTTTAAGTATGTCTGCTTTGCTTAATTTTTGTCGTTGACCGATGACAGCAAATTCATCCTGTAACATGGAAGATTTCACACTGTAATATTGAAAGATACAAAGTTTAAGAAATTTCATACGTAACTTTACACTTCTTTTAAATTAAGTTTTGCATCATTATTTAGAGAATCGATTCAAATATTGGAAGTGCTAAAAACTACCTAACTTGTACGAAACAACAAATGTTAGAACGATACATCAACTCTTCCCTTGTATGTCAAGGAATCAGTAGACATCGGCGATAGTATTCACAGTTCTAATTAACAGGTCTTACATCAGTTGGTATTTGAGAAATGAAAATACCCCATAAGAAATAAAAGTTATGGTGCGATGGAGTAAATTGAAGAACAGTAGAGACATCATAGGAACCGCACACTATCCAGTGTTTTGAGAGGTGGGCTGAAATTGTCATGTATATGAATAGAAAAGTGAAAAGAACATTATTATGTTGAAAATTGGTGTTATCATTGTCTTACAATAATTCTTGCATAAACAGTTGTTGCCAAGTGGATAGAAACACAATAAGTGGGACAGTTCTAATAGGGAGAATCACAAATCCGTTTCACGATCATATAAGTATTTTCTAATCGTCAAACACTTTTGCTATGATTTTTCACCTTTCCTTACATACAGCACGAAAAGTGACCTCTTCACTAACAATTTTTTTTTTTGCAAAGTAGTTTTCTTTAGCTTCACTCATTCCTCGGTTGTAGTGATTTAGAAGCACAATGGTACTCGTTACTCAGCGATAGAGAAAGTTACCGTTCGAAAATGAGCACTGCAATGTTGACACATACGCATGGTACTGTCGTTTATAATTGCATGTTCTTAGTTCGAAGATAATGAGAATTTCCATGGTGATCTTCACTGAAATGAGACATTCTTGCTCGTGATAACGATGCTCATAGTACTGCTTGCAGAATGGGAGCGATCTTTCGAGCATACGCAACGAACTTTGTGTTTGTTGGTTGGAAGGCCCGCAGTCACATGAGGAAGATGACGATGGGCAAAGATAGCAATGACTTTTTCATTTTTTTTTCTTTACTGGAATATGAATTTGATAATGAGGCACTGTGGAGGAATGTTCCTTGCTTTTGGAGGGTATACGGTGCGGCTAATGGAAGTAGGATTATACAAAGTACCTAGATGTACGGAAAGAAACTGTTATTTTAGTTTTTTTTTTCTTTATTGAATTTCAATTCCCCCCGAAGGGGGCGGGCTGGCAGCAGCTGACTACGCCGCTCTGCAGCCTACAGAATTTGTGTTAAAAAGAGGAAGATAATAAAAAATAACAGTTGGCGATAAAATCGGTGACTTAAAGGTAAAATGGCAGAAAATTCTAGAACTTAAAACATAAAACACATGGGTGATGATGCTAAGATAATACACAAGAAGCAGAAAAATAACAGACAGACAGTTAAAAAAACACGGCGACAGTCTGGTTTCTGTTCACAAGATATAAAATGTACACCCAGCGACAGCATGATTTCTGTTCGCAACACTGTGGAAAGACGCACAACACTGAACACTCACTTAAACACGGCACTAAAAAGTTGGCACAAATATGACATACCACAGCCGAGAGCAGGTGGGGGGGAAACTGGACAGATGATGGAGAAAAAAAAAGAGGGGGGGAAGGAGAGGAAAAGTGAAGGGTGGGAGGGGGGAAAGAAGCCAATGGAGAAGACCCATAAGAGGGGTGGGGGGTGCTGAGCAGACGTGCCAGGGAGTGGGGAAGGCAGAGGAGGGGAATGCAAAAGGACTCGGGGGGTGGGGGAGGAGAAGGGACACAGGGGGAGGTTGGGCGGGGAGAAAACACAGGATGGAAGGGGGGAGGAAGAGGGAGCCCAGGGAAAGGTCGGAGGAAAGGAGGGGGGTGAGGATCAGAGTTGATAGGAAGGATAAATGGAGGGAGAGAGGGCATCATCCGGGAGGGGGAGTTGACGGAAGCCACCTTGGGAAAGGAGATGGAGGGTGTAGAGATGGAGGGTAGGAGGGACACAACAGTGAAGACGTGGCAGGGGGCAGGGATGGGAGAGGAGAGGAGCAACCAGGCGGTGAGGGGGTTCAAGACGGCGGAAGGTGTAGAGGATGCGGATATGTTCGAGGAATAGGAGCAGATGGGGGAAAGGAATGAGATCATAGAGCATCCGCATGGGGGACGGGAGGCGGATACGGAAGGCGAGGCGGAGTGCATGACGCTCAAGGATCTGGAGGGACTGATAGAATTTGGGGGGGCAGATATCCAGGCAGGACTGGCATAACAGAGGATGGGACGGATTAAGGATTTGTAGGTGTGGAGGATGGTAGAGGGGTGCAACCCCCATGTCCGGCCAGAGAGGAGTTTGAGGAGTCGGAGGCGGTTGTGGGCTTTGGATTGGATGGAGCGGAGATGAGGTATCCAGGTGAGGTGACGGTCAATGGTGAGGCCAAGGTAGGTGAGGGTGGGGGTGAGGCGGACAGGACGTGCGCAGACAGTAAGGGAGAAATCCAGGAGCCGGAAGGAGCGAGTGGTACGACCTACGATGATTGCCTGGGTCTTGGAAGGATTGAGTTTCAGGAGCCATTGGTTACACCATGCAGCAAAAAGGTCAAGGTGATTCTGGAGAAGGCGTTGGAACCGTTGGAGGGTAGGAGCGAGGGCGAGGAATGCGGTGTCATCAGCATATTGCAAGAGGTGTACTGGAGGGGGGGGGGGGGTTGGGGCATATCGGCCGTGTACAGGAGGTAGAGGAGAGGAGAGAGGACAGAGCCCTGGGGCACACCGGCAGAGGGATAGAAGGTGTGGGAATCGGCATTATGGATGGTAACATAGGAGGGGCGGTGGGAGAGGAAGGAGGCCACCAGACGGATGTAGTTGATAGGAAGGGCGTAGGTTTGGAGTTTAAACAGGAGACCGGGATGCCAGACACGGTCGTAGGCCTTTTCGAGGTCGAGGGAGACAAAAATGGCGGAGCGACGGGAGTTAAGCTGGAGGGAGAGGAGATGAGTGAGGCGGAGGAGTTGGTCATCAGCAGAGAAGGAAGGTCGAAAGCCACATTGGGTGGTTATTTTAGGTACACGTTCGAGGAAATTTAGGTAGAACCAGTCTTATCGATTGAAGTGTCGTTTACAAGAATGGAGGCACTTTTATGTCTCAGAGTCTTGTGATCTTTTTTTATTTAAAAAATTGTTATGATTGCATACAGGGTGGTCCATTTATAGTGACCAGGCCAAATATCTCACGAAATAAGCATCAAACGAAAAAACTACAAAGGACGAAACTCATCTAGCTTGAAGGGGGAAACCAGATGGCGCTATGGTTGGCCCGCTAGATGGCGCTGCCATAGGTCAAACGGATACCAACTGCGTTTTTTTTTTAAATAGGAACCCCCATTTTTTATTACATATTCGTGTAGTACGTAAAGAAATATGAACGTTTCAGTTGGACCACTTTTTTCGCTTTGTGATAGATGGCGCTGTGATAGTCACAAACGTATAAGTACGTGGTATCACGTAACATTCCGCCAGTGCGGACGGTATTTGCTTCGTGATACGTTACCCGTATCAAAATGGACAGTTAACCAACCGCGGAAAAGGTCGATATCGTGTTGATGTATGGCTATTGTGATCAAAATGCCCGACGGGCGTGTGCTATGTATGCTGCTCGGTATCCTGGACGACATCATCCAAGTGTCCGGACCGTTCGCCGGATAGTTACGTTATTTAAGGAAACAGAAAGTGTTCAGCCACGTGTGAAACGTCAACCACGACCTGCAACAAACGATGATGCCCAAGTAGGCGTTTTAGCTGCTGTCGCGGCTAATCCGCACATCAGTAGCAGACAAATTGTGCGAGAATCGGGAATCTCAAAAACGTCGGTGTTGAGAATACTACATCAACATCGATTGCACCCGTACCATATTTCTGTGCACCAGGAATTGCATGGCGACGAATTTGAACGTCGTGTACAGTTCTGCCACTGGGCACAAGAGAAATTACGGGACGATGACAGATTTCTTGGACACGTTCTATTTAGCGACGAAGCGTCATTCACCAACAGCGGTAACGTAAACCGGTATAATATGCACTATTGGGCAACGGAAAATCCACGATGGTTGCGACAAGTGGAACATCCTTAGCAGGTTATGTATTGTGCGGCATTATGGGAGGAAGGATAATTGGCCCCCATTTTATCGATGGCAATCTAAATGGTGCAATGTATGCTGATTTCCTACGTAATGTTCTGCCGACTCAGTACAAGACGTTTCACTGCGTGACAGAATGGGGATGTACTTCCAACATGATAGATGTCCGGCGCATAGCTCGCGTGCGGTTGAAGCGGTACTGAATAGCATATTTCATGACAGGTGGATTGCTCGTCGAAGCACCATACCGTGGCCCGCACGTTCACCGGATCTGACGTCCCCGGATTTACTTCTGTGGGGAAAGTTGAAGGATATTTGCTATCGTGATCCACAGACAACGCCTGATAACATGCGTCAGCGCATTGTCCATGCATGTGCGAACATTACGGAAGGCGAACTACTCGCTGTTGAGAGGAATGTCGTTACACGTATTGCCAAATTCATTGAGGTTGACGGACATCATTTTGAGCATTTATTGAATTAATGTGGTAGTTACAGGTAATTAAAAATGGTTCAAATGGCTCTGAGCACTATGGGACTTAACATCTGTGGTCATCAGTCCCCTAGAACTTAGAAGTACTTAAACCTAACTAACCTAAGGACATCATACACATCCATGCCCGAGGCAGGATTCGAACCTGCGACCGTAGCAGTCTCGCGGTTCCGGACTGAGCGCCTAGAACCGCTAGACCACCGCGGCCGGCTTTACAGGTAATCACGCTGTAACAGCATGCGTTCTCAGAAATGGTAAGTTCACATGGGTACATGTATCACATTGGAACAACCGAAATAAAATGTTCAACGGTAGCTACGTTCTGTATTTTAATTTAAAAAACCTACCTGTTACCAACTGTTCGTCTAAAATTGTGAGCCATACGTTTGTGACTATTACAGCGCCATCTATCACAAAGCGGAAAAAGTGGTCCAACTAAAGCATTCATATTTCTTTACGTACTACACGAATATGTAATAAAAAATGGGGGTTCCTAATTAAAAAGACGCAGTTGATATCCGTTTGACCTATGGCAGCGCCATCTAGCGGGCCAACCATAGCGCCATCTGGTTTCCCCCTTAAAGCTAGACAAGTTTCGTTCCTTGTAGTTTTTTCATTTGACTCTTATTTCGTGAGATATTTGGCCCGGTCACTATCAATGGACCACCTTGTATAATCAAACGAGTGAGTTGACCAATACATTTCTTGGCTAACTTGTTAAAATAAAATCAATACAATAAATCTATTATATAGTAGCGAAATACACTTCGTTGTTTTGTCAGAATATATGTCTAAAATACTCACTATTGTCTCAATTGTACTTCTGTTGTTTTTAGAAAATGCTTTCCTGCTGGCGTGCATAATGCTGTAGTAGTCGTACTCAACTCCATAATCTGTTACGTCTTCCGGTTTTAGCTTTGTAAAATACTGTTTTTGATCTGAAAAAAAACGTATGCGTAGTTCATAACAAATTTCACATTTGATTGGTGTCTTGCTTACGTTATCACCTCCTATATTGCCTGCTTACCCTCACTCTATACTGCCACAGAGGCTTTTAGACCAAAAGGAGGATCCTGCCAGTAGCGTGTCGCCCACCGTCATAGGGGTAAAGATCTTTGCGGTTAGGTCCCGTTAATGGTACACTACTTGCCATTAAAATTGCTACACCAAGAAGAAATGCAGATGATAAACGGGTATTCATTGGACCAATATATTATACTAGAACTGACGTGTGATTACATTTTCACGCAATTTGGGTGCATAATTCCTGAGAAATCAGCACCCAGAACAACCACCTCTGGCCGCAATAACAGCCTTGATACGCCTGGGCATTGAGTCAAACAGAGCTCGGATGACGTGTACTGGTACAGCTGCCCATGCAGCTTCAACACGATACCACAGTTCATCAAGAGTAGTGACTGACGTATTGTGACGAGCCAGTTGCTCGGCCACCATTGATCAGACGTTCTCAATTCGTGAGAGATCTGGAGAATGTGCTGGTCAGGGCAGCAGTCGAACATTTTCTGTATCCAGAAAGGCCCGTACAGGACCTGCAACATGCGGTCGTGCATTCTCCTGCTGAAATGTAGGGTTTCGCAGGGATCGGATAAAGGGTAAAACCGACGGGTCGTAACACGTCTGAAATGTAACGTCCACTGTTCAAAGTGCCGTCAATGCGAGCAAGAGGTGACCGAGACGTGTAACCAACGGCAGCCCGTACCATCTCGCCGGGTGATACGCCAGTATGGCGACGACGAATACACGGTTCAAATGTGCGTTCACCGCGATGTCGCCAAACACGGATGCGACCATCATGATGCTGTATACAGAAACTGGATTCGTCCGAAAAAATGACGTTTTGCCATTCGTGCACCCAGGTTCGTCGTCGAGTACACCATCGCAGACGCTCCTGTCTGTGATGCAGCGTCAAGCGTAACCGCAGCCACGGTCTCCGAGCTGATAGTCCGTGCTGCTGCAAACGTCGTCGAACTGTTCGTACAGATGGTTGTTGTCTTGCAAACGTCCCCATCTGTTGACTCGGGAATCGAGACGTGGCTGCACGATCCGTTACAGCCGTGCGGATAAGATGCCTGTCATCTCGACTGCTAGTGATACGAGGCCGTTGGGATCAAGCACGGTGTTCCGTATTACCCTCCTGAACCCACCGATTCCATACTGCTAACAGTTATTGGATCTCGACCAACGCGAGCGCTGTGAACGAGAAGGTGATGGCTTCCTTGCAAGAATTGTTACTGGGGACGAAACCTGGGTTCACTTCCACCAACCGGAAACGAAGAGAGCGAGCAACGAATGGCGCCACTCCTCATCACCAAAACCAAAGAAGTTTCGAACTTAACCATCAGCAGGGAAGGTTATGCTGACTCTCTTTTGGGACGAAAAAGGCGTCATTTTGGAGCATTACATGCCTAGAGGGACCACTGTCACCAGTGAATCGTACACAGATCTCCTAAAAAATCATCTGCAGCCTACAGTCAAATCAAAGCGATTGATTGCTGTCAGCAGGTGTCCTTTTGCAACATGACAATGCAAGGCCCCACACTGCCCGTACAACAGTTGCAACAATCACAGACTTGCATTTTGAGTGTCTTCCTCGTCCACCATACTGACCAGACCTTGCCCCAAGCGATTTCCGTATGTTTGGACCACTCACACACGTAATGGGAGGAAAGAACTTCCGTTCTGATGAAGAGGTACGCCACGCGGTGCACGGGTGGTTGCGCGGACTATCAAAACAATTTTTTTCTAAGGGAATTTATGCACTTTGTAAGGCGTGGAGGACATGCATTGCGCGTGGGGGAGATTGTGTTGAAAAGTAATACAGCTTTGTACCACCTCTGCACAATAAACAATATTTTAAAAAATATTTAAGGTTTTCATTTGACTCACCCTCGTACATTTTTAGATTATGAGACTAGAGATAAAACTGCCGTAAGAGAGAAATTGGCTGCAAGCATTTTTAAAATTGATACATCATTGGGGAGTTGTGCGAATTTTACTGATCTATAGAACCTAGACTACAAACAGTGATGTTCAAAGTAAATAGCTTGGTAGTATGTAGTGCAGAAAATCTCTGTACACAAAGGGTACACTGTGCACCACCATGATGCACACAACCACACACTCCTGGTGATCTGATGGCTAACAGCTAACACCTATAAGACCATCAACGTTATGCATGCTCCACCAGTTATCGTAAGGGGAAACATAGGCCATTATTATGGAGTGGGAACAGTAAGTTCAGCAACTGCATCGCCCATCCAATGCAAAACTCATTATAAATGTGAATAATCACTCCCAAGATAGATTCTAACATATCAAATAGGACACACGCACTACATGTCATAAATAGAAACTATTGGAAAAGTATCATGGGACACTTCACAGATTTTTAATAATCCTTCATCAAAACATAGTGGAATTAAGTCGGGTGATGCTGAGGGAATTAGATTAGGAAATGAGACACTTAAAGTAGTAAAGGAGTTTCGCTATTTGGGGTGCAAAATAACTGATGATGGTCGAAGTAGAGAGGATATAAAATGTAGACTGGCAATGGCAAGGAAAGCGTTTCTGAAGAAGAGAAATTTGTTAACATCGAGTATAAATTTAAGCGTCAGGAAGTCGTTTCTGAAAGTATTTGTATGGAGTGTAGCCATGTATGGAAGTGAAACATGGACGATAAATAGTTTGGACAAGAAGAGAATAGAAGTTTTCGAAATGTGATGCTACAGAAGAATGCTGAAGATTAGATGGGTAGGTCACGTAACTAATGAGGAGGTATTGAATAGGATTCAGGAGAAGAGGTGTTTGAGGCACAACTTGACAAGAAGAAGGGATCGTTTGGTAGGACATGTTCTGAGGCATCAAGGGATCACCAATTTAGTATTGGAGGGCAGCGTGGAGGGTAAAAATCGTAGAGGGAGGCCAAAAGATGAATACACTAAGCAGATTCAGAAGGATGTAGGTTGCAGCAGGTACTGGGAGATGGAGAAGCTTGCACAGGATAGAGTAGCATGGAGAGCTGCATCAAACCAGTCTCAGGACTGAAGACCACAACAACAACAACAACAAAACATACAAGCAATAAAACAATAAAACACATCAATTTGAAGTTGAGCACCAATCTTTGAAGTGCACAGTAGCTCGTGTCACTGACCACTGGTGTAGAGGTACAGAAACCCAACATATCGTATTATCATTGTGCCAAATGACAGTCTCTTACAGTAGAACTGCTTCAGTGGATGGAGGGTAATGCATTTATGCCAGAGAAGGAACACAGTTTAATTCAAGACGTGACATATGTGCAGTAAGTGAACACAGACACTTTGAAATATCAACTATTGAATTAACAGGGCATAACATTACAGAAAAAGTAACCATTTTGTGTGTGTGTATGTGTGTGTGTGTGTGTGTGTGTGTGTGTGTGTGTGTGTGTGTGTGTGTGTCAATCACCCCGTGACGGTGTGAAGACTTTTTCCAATAAATTAACAGAAGTTCTGGATGAACTCTGAAGAACAAAAGTCAACATAATTTTGTATTGAGGCATAAACATAATCACGAATATGATGAATGAAACTAGAAGCATCCTCAGCAGCATCCTTCATATTTTTGTCATGTCCCTGTAGGCCAATACAGCAACAGGAGTCACTACAATGACAGCATCAGTAATCGACCGCATGGCCCCAAATATGGACAGGCAAAAGTGTGATGTAACTGTAAAAGATCTTGGACTCTTACAAGGGGACACTCCATACTGTAAATCACGGATTTTGATGCGCTTCAAATATGTTGTAGATGCACTTTCCCTGAGCACCTGGCTATCTGGCTATCCGGTTTTTTAGCGACGGGCCTTGGTTTTTGACAAAATCAATTTTGAAGTTCACTGCGCGCTTTGTATACCCGTAACATTACATATATTCCGAGCAAGTCAACGTAGTGCAGCGTTAAAGGTTCACGCCTACCGCGCTGGAAGTACCGTGTTCGAATCCTGCTCCGATATGTTTTTTTATGTATGTTAGAACCGTCCGGAAAATTTGGTCTTAACGTTCAAAAACGAGTAGATGATTTAACTGGGAAATACAGACATGTGGCCGTGTCCTATACGAAGTCCGGGAAGTTCACGAAACTGCTGTACGAAGAATTTTTGCGTTCTGTAATTCTTCCGTGCGTGCAATAGTAAATTTTTTTGTACATTATCGATTCGTGGGGAGGGGAAACCGATTCAACTTTATACGATCATCTATTCACTGATGAAAGGAAAGCGAGCACCTGCAACCTAAAAGTGGTCCCACCAAAGTGCAATCCTTACTGCCAGCCCCGCGATGTTTATTTTTACACACAGGTGAAAATCTTCACGAAAATTATTCAGAATGCTCTCGACTTGATGAAAGACAGTAGGGAGATCGCTTCTAGGGAAGATTCGATAAATTACTTTCGCTAATCCTACATGATTGCAGCGCACCTAATTTTGAAAGCACGGTTAGATAAGCATGGTTCGCATCGAAATTAGTGGATGAAAGAGAAATCTTTATTGAATGCAAAAGAATTGTGTTTCCCGGTATCGTTCATGAGGAAACCGTGCGCCTGCAAGACGGTTGCTTTCATAAAATGCGCGTGGTGCTGCGAAAATTTGTGCTTCGGCTGTTTGTGTGATAAGTATCACTCAGAATATTGTTCTGGCACATCAAGCAATGTGGACGATGAAAAATAAGATTTTGTAATATTGTATGACAGAAAAAATTAATAACTGAATATGTCTTTATAATTCCGCACACCTTACACTGTGTTGATATTCTTTGAAATAAAATCGAAAAATTCTGTCGAATTTGGAAAAAAAAGTACAAGAGCAGGATTCGAACACGTACCTGCAGCGCGGTAACTGTGAACCTTCACCACTGCGGTACGCTAATATACTCGAAATATTTCTGAATTTACGGATATACAAAGCGCTCAATGACCTTCAAAATCGATTTTCTCAGAAACCAAGGCCCATCGCTAAAAAACCGGATAGCCATGTACTCAGGGTAAGTGACTCTACAACATACACTCCTGGAAATTGAAATAAGAACACCGTGAATTCATTGTCCCAGTAAGGGGAAACTTTATTGACACATTCCTGGGGTCAGATACATCACATGATCACACTGACAGAACCACAGGCACATAGACACAGGCAACAGAGCATGCACAATGTCGGCACTAGTACAGTGTATATCCACCTTTCGCAGCAATGCAGGCTGCTATTCTCCCATGGAGACGATCGTAGAGATGCTGGATGTAGTCCTGTGGAACGGCTTGCCATGCCATTTCCACCTGGCGCCTCAGTTGGACCAGCGTTCGTGCTGGACGTGCAGACCGCGTGAAACGACGCTTCATCCAGTCCCAAACATGCTCAATGGAGGACAGATCCGGAGATCTTGCTGGCCAGGGTAGTTCACTTACACCTTCTAGAGCACGTTGGGTGGCACGGGATACATGCGGACGTGCATTGTCCTGTTGGAACAGCAAGTTCCCTTGCCGGTCTAGGAATGGTAGAACGATGGGTTCGATGACGGTTTGAATGTACCGTGCACTATTCAGTGTCCCCTCGACGATCACCAGTGGTGTATGGCCAGTGTAGGAGATCGCTCCCCACACCATGATGCCGGTTGTTGGCCCTGTGTGCCTCGGTCGTATGCAGTCCTGATTGTGGCGCTCACCTGCACGGCGCCAAACACGCATACGACCATCATTGGCACCAAGGCAGAAGCGACTCTCATCGCTGAAGACGACACGTCTCCATTCGTCCCTCCACTCACGCCTGTCGCGACACCACTGGAGGCGGGCTGCACGATGTTGGGGCGTGAGCGGAAGACGGCTTAACGGTGTGCGGGACCGTAGCCCAGCTTCATGGAGACGGTTGCGAATGGTCCTCGCCGATACCCCAGGATCAACAGTGTCCCTAATTTGCTGGGAAGTAGCGGTGCGGTCCCCTACGGCACTGCGTAGGATCCTACGGTCTTGGCGTGCATCCGTGCGTTGCTGCGGTCCGGTCCCAGGTCGACGGGCACGTGCACCTTCCGCCGACCACTGGCGACAACATCGATGTACTGTGGAGACCTCACGCCCCACGTGTTGAGCAATTCGGCGGTACGTCCACCCGGCCTCCCGCATGCCCACTATATGCCCCCACTCAAAGTCCGTCAACTGCACATACGGTTCACGTCCACGCTGTCGCGGCATGCTACCAGTGTTAAAGACTGCGATCGAGCTCCGTATGCCACGGCAAACTGGCTGACACTGACGGCGGCGGTGCACAAATGCTGCGCAGCTAGCGCCATTCGACGGCCAACACCGCGGTTCCTGGTGTGTCCGCTGTGCCGTGCGTGTGATCATTGCTTGTACAGCCCTCTCGCAGTGTCCGGAGCAAGTATGGTGGGTCTGACACACCGGTGTCAATGTGTTCTTTTTTCCATTTCCAGGAGTGTATTTGAAGCGCATCAAAATCCGTGATTTACAGTATGGAGGGTCCCCTTGTTAGGACATTCCTGCCACACAATAGGGAGAAAAATCGGGTATGAAGAAAATCAATAAACTGTAGGCCTGCAAGAGAGTTTTTCAGAAATCGCAATGAAAGATCTTTCAAGAGAGCTAGCCGTCCAAAGATGGAATGAAAAGTATAGAGAAATCGATGGCAACGCGAAATTCTCTAACTTGTCAACACTATTTATACTGATCAGCTAGAACATTATGACCGCCGGCCCACTATCGATATAAACCCGTCCAGGAGATAGCAGCGTCACCCGGCGAGGAAAGACTGCCAGTCAGACACACGCACAGTGCGTAGTATCAGTGAGCGTGCTGTCCGTATGTAGAATGGAGAAGGCACGCGACCTATTGAGAGTGGTAGTGACGTTCAGTCCCAATGGGGCACTGTTAAGTGGGGCGTTCCCCAAGGGTCGGTGCTGGGGCCACTGCTCTTTCTTATTTATGTAAATGATATGCCTTCCAGTATTACAGGTGATTCAAAAATATTTCTGTTTGCTGATGACACCAGCTCGGTAGTGAAGGATCTTGTGCGTAATACTGAAATAGTACCAAATAATGTAGTTCGTGAAACAAGTTCGTGGCTTCTGGAAAATAATTGGATGCTAAATCACAGTAAGACTCAGTTTTTACAGTTTCTAACTCACAGTTCAACAAGAACCGATATTTTGATCAGACAGAATGGGCATATTATAAGCGAGGCGGGACAGTTCAAGTTCCTAGGCGTTCGGATAGATAGTAAGCTGTTGTGGAAAGCCCATGTTCAGGATCTTGTTCAGAAACTAACTGCTGCTTTATTTACCATTGGAACAGTATCTTAAATAAGTGACAGTTCAACACGAAAAGTAGTCTACTTCGCATATTTTCATACGCTTATGTTATATGGTACTATTTTTTGGGGTAATTCTTCTGATTCAAAAAGGGTATTTTTGGCTCAAAAACGGGATGTCCGAGCTATATGTGGTGTAAGTTCGAGAACCTCTTGTCGACCCCTATTCAATAGTCTGCGAATCTGACATTGTCCTCACAGTATATATTTTCTTTAATGGCGTTTCTTGTTAGCAATATTAGCTTATTCCCAAGAGTTAGCAGCTTTCACTCGGTTAATACTAGACAGAAATCAAATCTGCATGTGGAATGCACTTCCTTGTCTCTTGTGCAGAAAAGAGTGCAGTATTCTGCTGCATCCATTTTCAATAAGTTACCACAAAAACTCAAAAATCTTAGCAGTAGCCCAATCACTTTTAAGTCTAAACTGAAGAGTTTCCTCATGGCTCACTCCTATTTTGTCGAGGAGCTCCTGGAAGAGCTGAAAAATTAAGCAAATTTCAGTGTTACATTGTTGATTTTCCTTATTTAAACGTATGACTTGTCGCCTGAATATGTTTCTTACATTTCATTTTCTCTGTTTCTACTATCATGTTATAATTTCATGTATTGACTCCTTCCACGACCATGGAGGCTTCTCCTTAATTTGATCGCACGGAACAATAAATAAATAAATAAAATAAATATCTGAGTTTGATGGAGAGCAGATTGTGGTGGTCCGAAGGCTTGCCATTAGCATTTTGTAAACTGCACGTCTTGTCGGGTGTTCGAGGAGTGCTGTGGTGAGTGTCTTCAACATGTGGCGAAACCAAGGTGGCCGCACATCCAGACGCCGTGGGATTGCGTGGCCACCCCTCATGTCAGTGTGTCGGAACTAACATCAGGCTTCAATGCTGGGCAGGGTACAAGTGTGTCTGAACACAAACTGCACCAAACATTCCTAGTGATGGGTCGCCACATCCGACGACCCGTGCCAATGTTAACACCGTGACATCACCAACTGTAACTGAAATGGGCACGTGACCATTGGCACTGGAAGTTGTCGCAGTGCCAGAGAGTTGCACAGTCTGATGAATCCTGAAATCTTCCTCGTCATGCTCTTGGCAGAGCGCGAATCTGTCATCTTACAGCTGGCCGGGGTGGCCGAGCGGTTCTAGGCGCTACAGTCTGGAACCGCGGGACCGCTACGGTCGCAGGTTCGAATACTGGCTCGGGCATGGATGTGTGTGATGTCCTTAGTTAGGTTTAAGCAGTTCTAAGTTCTAGGGTAAGTTCTAGGGGACTGATGGCGGTTAAGTCCCAAAGT
This sequence comes from Schistocerca nitens, assembly GCF_023898315.1. Taxonomy (NCBI): domain Eukaryota; kingdom Metazoa; phylum Arthropoda; class Insecta; order Orthoptera; family Acrididae; genus Schistocerca; species Schistocerca nitens. The sequence continues at coordinate 178,605,039 of NC_064624.1, read as the reverse complement.
GCTCAGAGCCATTTGAACCATTTTGTCACCTTACAGGGGAACAGGTCCTTGAGACCTGCACTGCATGACAGAGGCAAGCTAGCGGCGGCTCCATTATGCTCTGGGGAACATTCACTTGAGCATCCGTGGATCCAGTGGAGCTCGTGCCAGGTACCACGATGGGCGAGAAGTATCACACACTGGTTGCAGACCACATACATCCATTGATGATGATCATGTTTCCCAATGGCAGTAACATTTTTCAACAAGCTAATTCGCCATGCTACGAGGTGCATTCAAGTTCTAAGTCCTCCGATTTTTTTTCTCCAGACTGGAAAGAGATAGAAACATGTGCATTGTTTTAAAATGAGGCCGCGTTCATTGTCAATGCGTCCCAGAGATGGCAGCACCGGACGGCAGATGGAATTTTACCGCCAGCGGCGAGAATGAGAACTGTTTTAAATACTTAAAATGGCGACGTTTTCCTTACTTGAACAGCGTACAATCATTCGTTTTCTGAATTTGCGTGGTGTGAAACCAATTGAAATTCATCGACAGTTCAAGGAGACATGTGGTGACGGAGTTACGGATGTGTCGAAAGTGCTTTCGTGGGTGCGACAGTTTAATGAAGGCAGAACATCGTGTGACAGCAAACAGAAACAACCTCGGGCTCGCACGAGCCGGTCTGACGACACGATCGAGAAAGTGGAGAGAATTGTTTTGGGGGATCGCCGAATGACTGTTGAACAGATCACCTCCAGAGTTGGCATTTCTGTGGGTTCTGTGCACACAATCCTGCATGACGACCTGAAAATGCGAAAAGTGTCATCCAGGTGGGTGCCACGAATGCTGACGGACGACCACACGGCTGCCCGTGTGGCACGTTGCCGAGCAATGTTGACGCGCAACGACAGCACGAATGGGACTTTCTTTTCGTCGGTTGTGACAATGGATGAGACGTGGATGCCATTTTGCAATCCAGAAACAAAGCGCCAGTCAGCTCAATGGAAGCACACAGATTCACCGCCACGAAAAAAATTTAAGGAAACCGCTAGTGCTGAAAAAATTATGGTGTCCATGTTCTGGGACAGCGAGGGCGTAATCCTTGCCCATTGCGTTCCAAAGGGCACTACGGTAACAGGTGCATCCTACGAAAATGTTTTGAAGAACAAATTCCTTCCTACACTGCAAAAAAAAACGTCCGGGAAGGGCTGCGCGTGTGCTGTTTCACCGAGACAACGCACCCGCACACCGAGCTAACGTTGCGCAACAGTTTCTTCGTGATGACAACTTTGAAGTGATTCCTCGTGCTCCCTACTCACCTGACCTGGCTACTAGTGACTTTTGGCTTTTTGCAACAATGAAAGACACTCTCCGTGGCCGCACATTCACCTGCTGTGCTGCTATTGCCTCAGCGATTTTTCAGTGGTCAAAACAGACTCCTAAAGACGCCTTCGCCGCTGCCGTGGAATCATGGCGTCAGCGTTGTGAAAAATGTGTACGTCTTCAGGGCGATTTGTCGAGAAGTAACGCCAGTTTCATCGATTTCGGGTGAGTAGTTAATTAGAAAAAGAATCGGAGGCCTTAGAACTTGAATGCACCTCGTACACGGTCAGGATTGTGATGGAGTGGTTCGTGACACACAGTGGCGAGTTCCAGTTACGTGCTGACCCCCCAACCCACCAGATCTGAACCCGATCGGACACATCTGCGATGTGATTGAGCGCTGTGTCAGAGTTCATTGCCCCCCTGCTCAGAATTTACGGGAATTTGGTGACCTGTGTGTGCAGATGTGGTACCAACTCAATCCAGCGACCTATCAAGGCCTCATTGCTTCCATGCCACGACGTGTTGCCGCTGTTATCCATGCCATAGGTGGACATACTGGCTATATGTAGGTTGTCAGAATGTTGTGGCTGATCAGAGTATATCGATTTGTAGCAGTTGGCCGCTGAAACTGCTGCCAAAAGGTAACACACTGAAATATAGAAGAGTAACGAACTGCTTTTCATGGAAACGACGTCGTTCTGCTCTACTCACATGAGCCAAAAGGTCTGAAAGGTCAAGGTTGAGAATGGAGGGCGCTCCCCTGGTACGCATACCTTCTCTGCCTAACAAGAAATGTTACCGCAGCACAAAAAATATTCACGCCACACTATTGTGTGTCTTTACACTGCATAGAGGAATCATTAATGACTGTCTGACGTCCTGATCACACGATTCTTCAAGACCAGACTGAACTGAGAGAGCGATGTCGTTTTTGGATACTTGTCAGAGGAGCACATGCCACATTGAGTCTTATACACTTGGGTCTTTTGTTTGAGGGTCCCAGACTTGGCTGTAGTATATCAAAGAACGTCTGGGCCAGGTTGCCAAACCGTTTTAACATTCTGCTTAATGCAGAGATTTAATATTTCATACCAGAACAGTGCTCCGACATGTAGACGGAAAGTTTGTACCTGCTACCTGCTCTTAAATATTTCCTGCTCTTAAATATTTCACTAACGAAATAGAAACAAAAAGAGAGGGGAGGGGGGGGGGAGGAGGGAAAGAGACAGTCTAGGAAAAAAAGCTTCAGATAATTTAACAGTTTCAGCTCTCTGGCTACAATTGTGTACATTAACTTTTACTGTGTATTAGCTGTAAAAGAAATATTTTTTTCCCATTGGAAACCTGAGATACACATTTGTGATAGTGCAACCTTCTCATCATGTGCACATACTGCCAACTGTTGGGCATTAGTGTGAAAATACCAACAAGTTAGTGTAGCGGTGTGCAGCAGTTCGTGACCCCCAGAATACACGGGCGTGAGTGCTTCACCACATCCCACTGTATGATTGAATTTGTTGTTGTTATTCCGCATGGTAATTCTTGAATGATCATTTTACTATTTATTACAATACAGAATATTTCTTAATTAGTTATTTTAGTCCATAAATTGAAGCCAATTGTACCAAATATGTTTTCAAAATAAATACCCACCTCTGTAAAAATATTGCATCTAAAATCATTGAAAAATCACGTAAGAGCATTACCACGTACACAAAAATTTTCTTTCCTCCAGAAATAATTCAGGTCTGGAAGGGTTAAGAGCAGTTCTGAACCAAAAACGGAAACGCCGCCCATAATAACGTTAGGCGAATGATGTTAGCGTCTGACAGTCTGGAATGGAGCTGTTACAGACTTGCAGCAAGGTAACATCGCATTTCCTGGCGCGGTAGGGCGAAATTCCGACTTCCCACCAAAGCACATCACGTATGGTTCCCAAGCGAATAAATATCACCGCCATCAGCCTGGCAGCGGCAAAACGGGAACGTTATTATGGTCCTAGGCCTTTGAGGCTTGAGTATCAGATGCCACCCACAAATCTTCGATGGTTGAATTTGAGTTTGCAAGAGCTGCAGGACTCGAAACCTGTCTGGTCTGTGCTTGTGTGACGGAGGCTGGCGTACTATAGTTGAATTCTTTTATCTTGGCGGTTCGCGCATGCCCGCCCAGACGCGGGAGATTGCTGCGTTGCCAGTTGCACACGACGCACGCGCCAAGAGAAGCAGCGCCATAGTATAGCATAGTTCGCAAGCTTACGTTTAGGGGGGAGCGCGCAGTTTATGAAGTAAAGCCACCACGGCCGCATTAACCCTTTCGCTGCTACAGAGACGTGCTCCCCGCGTTCCGCGCTGTGCGCGATATTGTCACTCCACTGCTCGCCTGTGCTGACACATGGTGTTTCCGACTGCTTTGACACACTTATCATTCGATTCCACAAAAACTATTTGGCCCAAAAATTAGATTTTTACACATCTTCTTGACTGATACCTGCCCCCCACTTCCATTGACTGATTGAAGTGCTTTAAAATAAAGCCAAACGCGCCCGGTGTAAATAAAACTTTTATTACAGTCTCGAAAGACGGAATATTTCTCAATATTACATATGACACTTAAATTAAACGAGATATTTTTATACAGTAAATTTTATATGAAATTTAGGTACCTTGTCCACATTTCATTCTCAACATTGTGGCAACTAAAATCGACCATACGGAAAGTATACGCTATGGACTTTTACCTCTGCAAACTCTTCAAAATTTCGTGCAATGGTTTACTACATTTAATGCTGCACAATAACTGGGTTGAACATCGAAACAAAATTAAGTCATTTATGGGGGGAAGGTATCAGTCCCAAGATGTGTGAAAATCTAATTTTTGGGCCAAATAGTTTTTGTGAAATCGAATGATAAAGTGTGTCAAAGCAGTGGGAACACCGTGTGTCTGCACAGGCGAGCAGTGCAGTGATGACAAAATCGCGCACAGCGCGGAATGCGGGGAGCACATGACTGCAGCAGCGAAAGGGTTAATGAAGAGACAAAGCACTAGAAATTTCAAAAAATTGCAATCAAACGAATAAAATTTGTGAAGTAAGACACTTCGATATTGTTTTTAAAAAAAGAAAATATTTTGCATCGCACAAGGGTTGTACTCTTCACCTTCCGCTCACTAACCCAACACCTTAACCGTTACGCTAGCGCAGCTCGTCCTGCAAAGTCTCTCCATAAGCACTGTAACACCGCACGCAAACTTCTGACAAACACTGTTGGTATGCCTATGAATTACTCGCACTTCGTCGAAGTACAATAGGAAATAAACAATTACCGCTGTTCTTTATTGCGAAAAAGCGGTTCGTGAAATTGATACAAACACCTTTCCTTGCTATCGCCTGAATTAAGAGTCTTATTGCTTGTTTGGTTTAATTAGTTAATAGAAAATGAAGCAATTGGTATAAAGAATGGTTTTTCCAAACTTTCAAAAAACAAAGTCTGCTATCAAGACATTGCTTTTGTTCTATTACTTTATTTATGACTGAACGTTTCTAAAAGACACTTGTCCGTGTTCTGCTCTGCAGTCGAGATCTGGCAACGTCGTTCTCTGTTCATTGGCTGACTGTATTTTTTGACGTCAGATGCGCAGAACGAACCTAAACTCGGCCGCCTTCATAAATGACGCGCACTTTAGTTTCGCGAGAAAATGTCGGCTACTAAGAACTGTGAGAGGAGGAAAGTTGAAAATATTGCTAGATACAACCAGGGATTGCGGATGAATGATATATTTGATAATATCACTGTCTGAAAAGGGAAAAAATCTTAATATTTGTCTTTGGGACACAGATCAACAAAAACAGTAGCACAGAAGCTAGATAAACAAAGGTGATATTGTAGGACTTTTTACAAGCTTTTTGAATGTAGAAAGGGGCCTCTAAGGTTCAGTCAAACCAAAACTTGTAGTATCAGGCAGGTCTGACGGAGCTACTTTTATACCTTTTCTGGTTGCGCGTTGGGTTCACACCCTGACTGTACCAAGGAAAGCAGTGGACTCACTTCTTTCTACTGCAAACAGTGGTGGTGATTGACTCATAAGTTGGATAACTGTAGAACAGTTTTGGACAGTTCTAATGACGCACTTAAGGACGCAGCGACTGGTAATATGAGACACTATTTGAACAGATTACCCAATGAAGCAGACATTTTGTCCAACAGCTGTCTTAAAATAGGGCTCCTACTCATATTTCTGGAAGTATGTTATGCTGGATTGCACAAACAGTAATACATGTTGCCTGTAAACCATTATTCACAGATTTCAAATTTATCAAATCATTGTGGTTCATATTGGAAAAATAAATTACTTGCCTGTTATTCTACTCCAGCATTTCTCCTTGCTACAAAACTGCATTGATCATCATTCAGAACTTACACGCACTGTTCGCTAGGAGGACTACTGTTTCTCGTTACTATGACTACATCATTCTGTTGTACAATGTGTTATTTTGTCCAGGCCTTCATACAGGAAATACGTTAGTGAATATTTATGTGACAAAATGCAAAATTAAAATAATAAGTGCTATAAATTGGAAGCATTCCATTCTTCTTACCGTCTTTGACATTGCTCCAATTAATTCGAATATATTTGTCACGTGTAGGTGCATTATGCTCATGGCCGAAACCTATGGCGTGCATGATTTCGTGGTGTATACAGCCTTTCTTGAAAACACAGACCGGAGGCTCCAAATACAGCAGCTGTTTTCCGCCCACTCTTCCAATCTTTGTGCAGCAACCTTCACTGTGGCCAGTTATCAGAATGTAATCCTTGTCTTTATCCGTGGCAGGACGAAGACGCACACAGGTGAAAGTATTGAACTCTTTGATTGTATCTTTTATTCTCTTCAGTTCATTCTCATCTGAACAGAGAAAGTGCTTCAATCAATTACATATTTGACTAATATACAGGGTGTTATAAAAAGGTATGGCCAAACTTTCAGGAAACATTCCTCACACACAAAGAAAGAAAATATGTTATGTGGACATGTGTCCAGAAACACTTACTTTCCATGTTAGAGCTCATTTTATTACTTCTCTTCAAATCACATTAATCCTGGAATGGAAACACACAGCAACAGAACGTACCAGCGTGACTTCAAACACTTTGTTACAGGAAATGTTCAAAATGTCCTCCGTTAGCGAGGATACGTGCATCCACCCTCCGTCGCATGGAATCCCTGATGGGCTCATGCAACCCTGGAGAATGGCGTATTGTATCACAGCCGTCCACAATACGAGCACGAAGAGTCTCTACATTTGGTACCGGGGTTGCGTAGACGAGAGCTTTCAAATGCCCCCATAAATGAAAATCGAGAGGGTTGAGGTCAGGAGAGCGTGGAGGCCACGGAATTGGTCCGCCTCTACCAATCCGTCGGTCACCGAATCTGTTGTTGAGAAGTGTACGAACACTTCGACTGAAATGTGCAGGAGCTCCATCGTGCATGAACCACATGTTGTGTCGTACTTGTAAAGGCACATGTTCTAGCAGCACAGGTAGAGTATCCCGTATGAAATCGTGATAACGTGCTCCATTGAGCGTAGGTGGAAGAACATGGGGCCCAATCGAGACATCACCAACAATGCCTGCCCAAACGTTCACAGAAAATCTGTGTTGATGACGTGATTGCACAGTTGCGTGCGGATTCTCGTCAGCCCACACATGTTGATTGTGAAAATTTACAATTTGATCACGTTGGAATGAAGCCTCATCCGTAAAGAGAACATTTGCACTGAAATGAGGATTGACACATTGTTCGATGAACCATTCGCAGAACTGTACCCGTGGAGGCCAATCAGCTGCTTATAGTGCCTGCACACACTGTACACGGTACGGAAACAACTGGTTCTCCCGTAGCACTCTCCATACAGTGACGTGGTCAACGTTACCTTGTACAGCAGCAACTTCTCTGACGCTAACATTAGGGTTATCGTCAACTTCACGAAGAATTGCCTCGTCCATTGCAGGTGTGCTGGTCTTTTTAGGTCTTACCCAGTCGCGAGTCATAGGCTGGAATGTTCCATGCTCCCTAAGACGCCGATCAATTGCTTCGAAGGTCTTCCTGTCGGGATACCTCCGTTCTGGAAATCTGTCTCGATACAAACGTACCGCGCCACGGCTATTGCCCCGTGCTAATCCGTACATCAAATGGGCATCTGCCAACTCCGCATTTGCAAACATTGCACTGACTGCAAAACCACGTTCGTGATGAACACTAACCTGTTGACGCTACGTACTGATGTGCTCGATGCTAGTACTGCAGAGCAATGAGTCGCATGTCAACACAAGCACCAAAGTCAACATTACCTTCCTTCAGTTGGGCCAACTGGCGGTGAATCGAGGAAGTACAGTACATACTGACGAAACTAAAATGAGCTCTAACATGGAAATTAAGCGTTTCTGGACACTTGTCCACATAACATCTTTTCTTTATTTGTGTGTGAGGAATCTTTCCTGAAAGTTCGGCCGTACCTTTTTGTAACACCCTGTATTTACTTAACTAAATATACAAATTAAAAACTATTGAAAAATTTAATATTCTAATGTACATAACCTATGTTAACGAGCAAATATTTATGAATTGCAATGCTGGATATTATCTGATTAATAGGGATTGGTTTGTAAACTTTTGTAACAAACACATTGGAATCTCTACCAAAGGAATCTTCATGAGGTAATACCACCATTAACTGCTAATTTCCTTTTCTGTAGTAATTGCTTCTGCACAATTTTCAAGCGACGCTCATCTTCTTGCCATTTCGGAGAGTCCTTCATTTCTCTGAGACCTGTTCCAGTCGCTCAGGTACTAACATATTCCACCAAAAAAATCGAGAGTCAATAAGGATGTGTTTTGTGATGCACTGATGGGGAAAATTATTATGACCGCTGCCCACGCGTTGGTGCCTGCCGACTGGTGACCCTGTGGTCACGTGACGTGGTAAGGAAAGTGTGTGAGCAGAGTGACTGAGGGATCATTCTAGCGGCGACACAGGGCACAAGTGGAGAAACCCATTGACATTAGCGACTTTGACGAAGGGGAGATCGTTATGGCCGAGTGACGGAACGAGCAACTTGAAAACGGCGAAGCTGCACGGCTGTTTGTGTGCTGTTGTGGCAGTGGACGTCCACAGTACGTGGAGGCAGGAGGCTGCCGCGCTGTGTAGATCAGGCTAGGCGACAGCTGTGGCAGATCTGGCCAAAGAGTGCAGTGTTGGTCCCGGCAAGTACTTTTCGGAAGGAGCGCCTCCTTCAGTGCACGCTGTTGAGCGTGAGGCTTCGCAGCAGGCGACTCTAACCTGTTTCCTTACTGACAAGGGGAGGCCGCCAATTGTGAAATTCAGATTAGATTCATACTGCGCATAATAAAAGCTCATGGCCAGAGCTGTAATGTGGCAAAGCACCAAGATGCACTTCTCAGCCGTTGTCGAGAAAATCGACAGTTAAAAGAAACCGTTGCGGTGAAATACTCTCTACGATTAACAATTTTCTACAGTGTCGTGGCGCAGTGGTAAGCGCTGGGGTTTGTAATCCGAAAGTCGCCGGATCGAATCTCGCGCCATGCAATTTTTTTTTTAGTATTTGTTTTTTGTCGTTCAAATGTGTGTATACACACACACACACACACACACACACATATATATATATATATATATATATATATATATATATATATATATATATATATATATATAATTCCCGGCAATCAGTTGCAACAATTATCCATATAATAAGTTGTTGAAAGTCGTTTGTCGTGGAAAAACTTCATTATGTTTTCCGCAAACAAAGTTGTATTTCACAAATGTTATTAATTGTCTTCATAATGTTAACCACGTATAGTTAACGGAAGACGTAGAAACGATATTCCGAAACGAATACGTATAGCGTAAGTCAAACGTTCGAATTAGAATAGAAACCCCACGAACACAAATTTGCTGTGGCAGGTATGAACTATAAACTCCGTTACTCGCTCGTTACACTTGAAGGACAGATGTTGAATGGGCCGAAACGAGCCGCCGCATAACAGCGTAGTTGCCTGCTAACTTCCAATGAAGGTAGATGCGGTCCCTAGCGCAACTTATAACATCGTCGAAAATCAGTGCGGACGTGAGAGCTTTGGTACACCCTGTTAAAAAAACGGAAAAATGGAGGCGGTACAATTGGAGAGTGATCCGCCTTCACCAACATGCATAAGCAATTCATTAATAGTTTATATATATATATATATATATATATATATATATATATATATGAATTACAAAAAACTAATAATAAAAAAATGTTGCATGGCGCGAGATTCGATGCGGCGACCTTCGGATTACGAACCCGAGCGCTTACCGCTGCACCACGACGCTGTAGAAAATCATTAATCGTAGAGAATATTTCACCGCAACGCTTTCTTTTAACTGTCGATTTTCTCGACAACGGCTGAGAAGTGCATCTTGGTGCTTTGCCACATTACACCTCTGGCCATGTCCGCCCAAGTAGCTGAGTGGTCAGCGTGTCGGATTGCCGACCTCTGGGCCCGGGTTCGATTCCCGGCTGGGTCGGAGATTTTCTCCGCTCAGGGACTGGGTGTTGTGTTGTCTTCATCTTCATTTCATCCCCATCCGGCGTGCAGGTCGCCCAATGTGGCGCCGAATGTAATAAGACCTGCGATATGGCGGCCGGACCTGCCCCGCGAGGGGCCTCCCGGCCAATGACGCCAAACGCTCATCATCATCATCACCTCTGGCCATGAGCTTTTATTATGCGAAGTATCAATCTAATCTGAATTTCACAATTGGCGGCCTCCCCTTGTGAGAGAAGGACGTCGCCAGTTGCGATATCAGTAGATACGGCATCGTCGAGACTGAGCGGTGAATCTATAGAAACGTCGTCTGCTCAGATGAACCGTGGTTTTTGTTAAGACAGATTGGTGGTCGTAGTCGAATGTCCAACCACATTCAGAGGCCTGAATAACCACCTTCTGCAGCTTGGACCACTGCAAGACTGTGGAATGGTACTTGAATTACGTAACCATTACGACACCTCAACTCAACCTCTCGATACCAGCAATATTCTACTGCAGGGGCGGGCAGGAATCCCGCACGTGTGCGGTGCACTTGCACGTGTGCAGTTAACAGGTGTTCTGCGTGCACACAGGGGCAAGCTGGCCACCGGCTTACCTCCCCGCCCACCCCCCCCCCCCCCTTACCTTCTGTCCACTCCTTCCTTTGTAATGCGTTTTGTTTTTCTAGCTTGCTTTATTGAATGATGGAATAAGGTTAGTAGGAGTGCTTGAAATAAATCATGGTTTGAAAGAGTACGTATTAACTACGATACGTTTTATTTAATTATCACAGGTGGAGTTTACAATACGTTTAATATCTGGAACAAAATTTCTGCATACACACAAACGCAAACAGTTACGTAAATTTTCATCACTTATGTTTGCTCTTAACCGAGGCTTATTAATTCAGCAAATGGTTTTCCAGCTCTCACTATATTAAGCGCAATTTTACATCTTGCACGTAACGCTGGGCTATTATTGTTGTCGTACTGAAAACTTGAAAACAGTGCTCCATAAAATGTTAAATCAGTTAGATGAGAGACATGACGAGAGAAAGTCGCAGATCTCTAGTGACAACAGCAACTAGGACAGATTCATCTAATATCGTCAGATCGCTTTTCTTAACCTGTCAGTTTCCCCATCCGCTCAGAATCCGACAATAAATTGTACTCGTCCTTGTGAAATTTATTATAATGGCCTTCAATACTAAACTTCCGCTGGCCAGCGAGAATTCTGCCACATATTAAACATTTCGAATTTTCACGTTTTTGCACAGAGAAAAAATGATTCTCCCATTACTTTTTAAAAGATAGCAAATCTCCACTTGTCCGTTTCTTGAAATACAACGTTCACTACATAGTGCTCGCTTCGCATCAACGTCCGCAGCTTAGCCTGGCGCTACACTGCCGCAACCTGCCGGCTGTCGGCTGTCGCCACTGCCATATTCGACGACTGCACGCGAGCAGCACACGTGCAGCGCTGTGCGCTCACGAGCCGCGTGCAGCGTTTGCCCGCCCCTGTTCTACTGCGTTTCTGTAAAGTAGTTGACATATTTCTGAGACAACATTCAGATTTGATTTCATTAATGTAGAGGTATCTTGATACATCGATATGTTTATATTGTAATGATATTATTCTAATATGTATTCTTTCTTTTGTCACTATGACCTTTGACGTGCTTGTAACTCTGATTATTGGGCGCGTAAGCGATTATTAGTTAGTTAGAGTGTCGGACCTTGAAAAATTCAAGTCTTGGACGTCATGTTGGAAAGACGCTAATTGTAGTCAGCTTATAAAATGTGAACTTTAACAGTGACCGTGAGGAAGATGTTTTCAAGTATGTTCTGTATTGTGAAGTGATGTTTTGTGTGTTACGCGATATTGCAACGAAAGTAATAAAAAGAAGTGTAACTTAAATTCGGAGTGCTGATTACTTTTTTTACATCACCATTGTCCCGCAAAAGTCTAATCTTCAAGAATGGTTTGTGAAGCGCATCTATAAAACTTTTGAGTATAGCAGAATAAAACCTAGGCCTTTTTGCATCCGAGCTTGGAATCATCACCACCAACATTTTCGACGATTGAGCCATGATTTTACAACGAGGCCAGCGTGGGAAACACGAAAAGATGAGTGCCTAGTTTATTCATTATTACATGAAATGATTTTATTAACTGTGCTCTAATGACGCCTGCCACATAATAATTTTGTTGTTGCCCGAATACAGTATTTAGCAGCGTGAGCAACACCACAATCGTTATTAAATTTTGACCTTTGTTGTGGTAGGGTTGTTAGAACGGGCAGTGAGGTTCCAAAGGTATTGACAGAGATGTGGAGCCATGCCGACTACAGTACCATGCTCAGCCGCTCTGGGTTTCTCGGTCGAGCATGCACGGTATGCACAGCCCGATCGAGCTCGACCCACAGATTCTCGAGCGGGGAGTTTAGTGGGAGGGGAGTACGGTAAGCCGGTTCTAGGCGCTTCAGTCTGGAACCGAGCGACCGCTACAGTCGCAGGTTCGAATCCTGCCTCGGGCATGGATGTGTGTGATATCCTTAGGTTTAAGTAGTTCTAAGTTCTAGGGAACTGATGACCTCAGATGTTAAGTCCCATAGTGCTCACAGCCATTTGAACCAGTACGGTAAACCCATCATGATGCTCAGATGCACGGACGCACACTTTGAGCTGTGTTACATATTGCACTGTCCTACTGGGAGATGCTATCATGCCAAGGAAAAGTAATCTGCATGTAGGGGTGGACATGGTCCCCAAACACACACAGACATACCTGTGTTGACGCAGTGTGCCTTCCAGATTGACGAGGTCACCCAGGGAATGCCACGATAACATTCTCCAGGTCACAACGCCCTTCGTCTGCCTGTACCTTTCTGACGATTGTTCAAATGGCTCTGAGCACTATGCGACTTAACTTCTGAGGTCATCAGTCGCCTAGAACGTAGAACTAATTAAACCTAACTAACCTAAGGACGTCACACACATCCATGCCCGAGGCAGGATTCGAACCTGCGACCGTAGCGGTCGTTCAGCTCCAGACTGTAGCGCCTAGAACCGCACGGCCACTAGGGCCGGCTCTGACGATTGTTGCAGGCCTGTAGGCGCCAATGACCATCTCTCCAATGTACCATAAAACGTGATTCATCTGAAAACGCCACCTATTGCCAGTCAGTGAACGTCCCATTCGTCGCCGGTTAACAGCAGTCAGCACGGGTGCATGTACCAGACACTTGCTGCAGAGGCCGTACCATAGTTGTGGAGATACAGTCGGTAGCCCCTTTGGTCATTGGGCTGTCAATTGCTCAAAGTTGCATGTACGAGGGTTGTACCAAAAGTAAGGTTCCCTATGAGCTGCCAGCCGGTGTGTGGGTGTGTGTGAAATGGTTCAAATGGCTCTGACCACTATGCGAAGAACTTAGAACTACTTAAACCTAAGGACATCACACACATCCATGCCTGAGGCAGGATTCGAACTTGCAACAGTAGCAGTCGCCCGGTTCCAGACTGTAGCGCCTAGAACCACACGGCTACTCCGGCCGGCTGTGTGTGAAATCTTATGGCAGTCTTATGGACTGCTAAGGTCATCAGTCCCTAAGCTTACACACTAATTAACCTAAATTATACAAAGGACAAACACACACACCCATGCCCGAGGGAGGGCTCGAACCTCCGCCGAGACCAGCCGCACAGTCCGTGACTGCAGCGCCTTAGACCATTCGGCCAGGCAGCTGTGGCCGAGCGGTTCTAGGCGCTTCAGTCTGGAACCACACGACCGCTATGGTAGCATATTCGAATCCTGCCTCTGACATGGATGTGTGTGATGTCCTTAGGCTAGTTAGGTTTAAGTAGTTCTAAGTTCTAGGGGACTGATGACTTCAGATGTTCCATAGTGCTCAGAGCCATTGGAACCCAGCGAGCTACAGTCTCAAGGGAAGGTTCTAGGCTACATCTGACAGCAGTGCCGTGTGCAGTGATTCCCCCACTCTCGAGCCCGCCTGTCCGCGTTTCGCTACGTCGCTCAGTATTGGCTTGGCAGCCGTCAGAGATGGAAGTGTTGATCGCCGCTCCAGGCAAGTGCGAGGTTCGAGCAGTGATCGGGTTTCTCCACGCAAAGAAGTTATCGAACGTGGAGATGCATTTGCAACTGAGGTTTATGGTGAAGAGTGCATGTCCATTCAGCAGGTCCACAAAGGGTGCAGGGCTTTTGCTGAGGGTCGCACGGAAGTTCACGATGCGCCACGGCACAATTGAAAGAGCTTTAACAGAAACGTTGGGTTATCGCAAGGTGTGTGCTCGCTGGGTCCCCAAGATGCTGACTGATGGACACGAGGAGCAGTGCCTTGACGGTGCTCGCAAGTTTCTTCAACAATGTGAGGGGGGAGGCAACAAGGACGCTGGACTCTATCGTCACGGGAGGTGAACTGTGGGTGTTTCATTACACCCCCGAAACAAAACAACGATCTCGTCAGTGGCGCCGCTCTGGTTCACCGGCACCAAAGAAATTCAAACAAATGCAGTCAGCAGGAAAGGTTATGACGACTGTGTTTTGGGATCGGGAGGGAGTACTCCTCGTCGGTTGCAACGACAACAAACTCAGACAGATATTGACCAAACTCCAGCGAGCAATCCAGAATCGCTGGAGAGGACGACTGAAGGAGGGAGTAGTGCTGGATTGAAGAGTTTTTAGCAAACAGAACACAGCATGTTGTTCTCAATGGAGAGACGTCTACAGACGTTAAAGTAACCTCTGGCGTGCCACAGGAGAATGTTATGGGACCATAGCATTTCACAATGCATATAAATGACCTAGTAGATAGTGTCGGAAGTTCCATGCGGCATTTCTCGGATGATGCTGTAGTATACAGAGAAGTTGTAGCATTAGAAAATTGCAGCAAAATCCAGGAAGATCTGCAGCGGATAGGCACTTGGTGCAGGGACTGGCAACTGACCCTTAACATAGACAAATGTAATGTATTGCGAATACATAGAAAGAAGGATCCTTTATTGTACGATTATATGATAGCGGAACGAACACTGGTAGCAGTTACTTCTGTAAAATATCTGGGAGTATGCGTGCGAAACGATTTGAAGTGGAATGATCATATAAAATTAATTGTTGGTAAGGCGGGTGCCAGGTTGAGATTCATTGGAAGAGTCCTTAGAGAATGTAGTCCATCAACAAAGGAGGTGGCTTACAAAACACTCGCACGACCTATACTTGAGTATTGCTCATCAGTGTGTGATCCATACCAGGTCGGGTTGACGGAGGACATAGAGAAGATCCGAAGAAGAGCGGCGCGTTTCGTCACAGGGTTATTTGGTAAGCGTGATAGCGTTACGGAGATGTTTAGCAAACTCAAGTGGCAGACTCTGCAAGAGAGACGCTCTGCATCGCGGTGTAGCTTGCTCGCCAGGTTTCGAGAGGGTGCGTTTCTGGATGAGGTATCGAATACATTGCTTCCCCCTACTTATACCTCCCGAGGAGATCACGAATGTAAAATTAGAGAGATTCGAGCGCGCACGGAGGCTTTCCGGCAGTCGTTCTTCGCGCGTACCGTACATGACTGGAACAGGAAAGGTAGGTAATGACAGTGGCACGTAAAGTGCCCTCCGCCACATACTGTTGGGTGGCTTGCGGAGTATAAATGTAGATGTAGATGTACTGCTTCTTCACGACAACACTCGACGCCACTTCACTCGTCAAACGCAGGAGCTTTTCAATAAATTTAGGTGGAGTATCGCTCGGACTTAGCCCCAAGCGATTATCACCTCTTACCTAAAGAACAGGAACACTTAGGTGGAAAACGCTTCAAGAGCGACAATGAAGTCCGAACAGAGGTCACATGCTTCCTCAGCAGGTTGATGGGAGACTTCTTCGACTTAGGAATACAAAAGCTTGAGCAACGTCTTGAAAAGTGTGTCGGAAAAAATTGAGACTATGTTGAAAATAGACAAAAGTGTAAGCTTTTCTACGAAGTATAAATTAATAACAGTAAACAATGTTTTCTATTTGTAAAAAGTATGGGAACCTTACTTTTGGTACAACCCTCGTATATTCGCCTATACACATGTCCACAACCGTCATTCACTCCTGTTGCCTATGGGCCGGCCGCGGTGGCCGAGCCGTTCTAGGCGCTTCAGTCTGGAACCGCGCGACTGCTACGGTCGCAGGTTCGAATCCTGCCTCGGGCATGGATGTGTGTGATGTCCTTAGGTTAGTTAGGTTTAAGTAGCTCTAAGTTGCAGGGGACTGATGACCTCAGCAGTTAAGTCCCACAGTGCTCAGAGCCACTTTTTTGTTTTCCATAGCCCATGGCACACCACAGTTGCCTCAGCACCATTTTTGCATGTGTGGCATACATTAACAACAGCACCATGCAAACAGTATACAAACTTTTCCATTTCAGAAACGCTTCCACCCTTTGCCCAAAAGCCAATGATCATGCCGTTTTCGACGTCAGATAAATCGCTCCGTTTCAGCATTACGACATTCACAAACCGCCCCCTCTCCAAAAAATTTTACACACTCTCCACTGTTAGTGCTGACATCTGTGACTGGTTACTGCACATTGACACCGAACATTGGCTGTGGTCACATTAATGTGACTGGACTATGTGTATGCTCTGTGGGCAACTATTACTGTTCCTGCCAACGGCATCATACGTGCAACTGATGTTTGCGTCATGTAGAAAGGCGGACCTGTTTTCAGCCGTTCTGCGCATCCCCCACCCGTAACTGCTAGCAGCCAATAAGGTCCATCCTCTCCACGAGCGGCTAGCCGCGAGTTACAAACTAGACTGCGAGAATCTCTCTCAGTCATGCAGCGCAGTTGCCGTATTTCGCAAGAGTGCAGTTCCGTTCACAGAGCGACTGAATTATTCATTCAGATGTCGATGTTACTTTCTTGTAACAGTATAGCTGCGACCCTGTATCTGTGAACGTTTTAGTGTTCCCAAATGAATAAGGCAATAAACGTGAAGTCCCTCACAAGGAACTTTAATTAAATTGAGCGCCTATAGAGTATCGCCTAAGTTGTGCGGCTGGGTGGTTTCCTGTCAGTAAGATCACAGTACGCAGTAATCGATGGAAAATCGTCGAGTAAAACAGAAGTGACAAGTGGAGTTTCCAAGGAAGCGTTGTAAGCCTTCTGCTGTTCCTGATCTCACAAGTGATGTAGGATCCAAGACGCTAGTCCAGCAGTTGACCGGCGTTGCCTGGTGAAACGTTGTTGTGATGCCTCGTGTAAGGAGGAGAAATGCGTACCATCACGTTTCCGACTTTGATAAAGGTCGCACTGTAGCCTATCACGATTACGGTTTATCGCATCGGTTTATCGCATCGCGACATTGCTGCTCGCGTCGGTCGAGATCCAATGACTGTTAGCAGAATATGGAATCGGTGGGTTCAAGAGGGTAATACGGAAGGCCGTGGTCGATCCCAACGGCCTCGTATCACTAGCGGTCGAGATGACAGGCATATCCGCACGGCTGTAACGTATCGTGCAGCCACATCTCGATCCCTGAGTCGGCAGATGGGGACGTTTGCAACACAACAACCATCTGGACGAACAGTTGACGACGTTTGCAGCACCATGGACTATCAGCTCGGAGACCGTGGCTGCGGTTACCCTTGACGCTGCATCACAGACAGGAGCGCCTGCGATGGTGTACTCGACAACGAACCTGGGTGCACGAATGGCAAAACGTCACTTTTTTCGGATGAATCCAGGTTCTGTTTACAGCATCATGACGGTCGCCTCCGTGTTTGGTGACATCGCGGTGAACGCACATTGGAACCGTGTATTCGTCACCGCCATACTGGCGTATCACCCGGCGTGATGGTTCCACGTCTCGGTCTCCTCTTGCTCGCATTGATGGCACTCTGAACAGTGGACGTTACATTTCAGATGTGTTACGACCCGTAGCTCTACCCTTTATTCGATCCCTCCAAAACCCTACATTTCAGCAGGATAATGCACGACCGCATGTTGCAGGTCCTGTACGGGCCTTTCTGGATACAGAAAATGTTCGACTGGCCTGGCCTGCACATTCTCCAGATGTCTCACCAATTGAAAACGTCTGGTCAATGGTAGCCGAGCAACTTGCTCGTGACAGTACGCCAGTCACTACTCTTGATGAACTGTGGTATCGTGTTGAAGCTGCATGGGCAGCTGTACCTGTACACGCCATCCGAACTCTGTTTCACTCAGTGCCCAGGCGTATCAAGTGCGTTATTACGGCCAGAGGTGGTTGTTGTGGGTACTGATTACTCAGGATCTATGCACCCAAATTGCGTGAAAATGTAATCACATGTCAGTTCTAGTATAATATATTTGTTCAATGAATACCCGTTTATCATCTGCATTTCTTCTTGGTGTAGCAATTTTAATGGCCAATAGTGTAATAAGCGCTAAAATGAAGATCTAGCCTTGTCTGACTACCCCCTGAAGCAGATCTTAAGATCTCCTAATTCTATAAATTACAGTCTAAACATAAATGAATTATGAAGGCACTAATCCTACTAAATGATAAACGATGTTCCTGTTTATATATTTATAGTAGATTTAAAAAAAATTATATTACAAAATTTACATTTCCTAAGTAAATTACTGATCAACTGCCCAACTCTGCTCATTATGATTGCGCGGTCTAATATCAATAACGCGAAATGAGTGATATCATCTACGTACGAAACACTAGAAGACACTGTGATTGCAGCTGTGTAGCTTTTATAGCCTTAATAAGCCGAAGCAATTTGCGATATCACCGTATGTACTGCGTCCGGTGCGTCGAAGTGATGGTTCTCGTACTCGTCTGCGACGATGGAAGAGAACTCCAGGCACAAATAAACTGTTTCTAACACTAGGACGGCTGAAAGTGGTCCTCTGAATAATCTAATACTGTCTTGTCCTCTCTGTGTTCTGCAGATGAGGAACGCCAACTCCCAGTCACAGAGTTCGGATAACGTCTCAACGAAATTTTTGGAAGAGGAAGCTCTCAATTACTGAACTCTGTGTACTCAACGACGACTTCCAACCCGGAGGTGAAGTCCAGAATCGTATAGGTTCGCAACAGTACAGTGCCTAACTCTCCTGAGAACAAAGACAGCTTCCCGCGCCCGGGTTCCCGGGTTCGATTCGCGGCGGGGTCAGGGATTTTCTCTGCCTCGTGATGACTGGGTGTTGTGTGATGTCCTTAGGTTAGTTAGGTTTAAGTAGTTCTAAGTTCTAGGGGACTGATGACCATAGATGTTAAGTCCCATAGTGCTCAGAGCCATTTGAACCATTTAGCCAACAAAGACAGCAAGTCCGTCTGTACCAACAAAAGCTGATATCGGGCGACCGCCACACACGGGCGCTCACAACGGAAGGCCTCGTCCCTCCACAGCTGGCCTCCCAGCAAGGCTCGGCTCCCCACCACCGTAATCCCGAAAACGAATCATATTCCCGTAGCCTCGAAATATTGGCCCTCTCTACGGATTCTTCCGAACGCCGACCAACCATATTTTAGTCTTTTGTCGTCCAGCGCGGAAAGTTTGCGAGGAAAAACCTATACTCGTACAATGGTACGCTTCTGAGTAAAAATCCTTGGAAATAACCAAGTCTGCGAGGTTTCTCTGGTGACGCTTCCTCGTTCCCCTCAGCTGCGTCCAAGATTTTCAGGGTTCAGAAGTATTATCCGGTTACCCTTCCAGCCCCTACTACAATAGCGGCCGGCCGTCACCCTATTGTGCTCCAGAGCTCAGGTGCCACGACGTCCTTCTGGCTACTTCCTGTGTTTGAGCAGGACCAACACACCTGTGTGGGCCTTCCACCCAGGGCTTGAGTTCTGCCTGTCGTTTCATCTCCACTGGCGTTCCAACCTCTACTAGTAATCATTCATTTCGCTGTTCTGATAATAAAGACACTCCGTCACCTTTCATGCAATAGGCGTTAACAATTATTTACAACACGTACGTGACAATTTCAGTCTCCTTTATATAATGATATATACAATGTACAACCTGTCAGATGATACCTAACTGTGCTTGTAGATCATGGTAAAGTATGTGGATGAGTTCTTGTAAGGTGCGAAATTATAGCCACCTTACAAGGAGACAATCTGAACTTTCCTCTTAGACTGTTTGCAGATGATGCTGTCATTTATTGTCTCATAAAGTCATCAAATGATTAAAACAACTCACAAAACGATTTAGACAAAATATCTGTGTGGTGAGAAAAGTGGCAATTGACTAAATAATGAAAATTCTAAGTCATCCACATGAGTACTAAAAGGAATACGCTAAATTTCGGTTTACAGGATTTTTTTTTTTTTTTTTTTTGTCACTACAGCTCCCTCTAGTACCATGGAAGTCATTCCCTCATGTCTTAGCGGATGTCCTATCATCCTGTCACTTCTCCTTATCAGTGTTTTCCACATATTCCTTTCCTCTCCGATTCTGCATAGAACCTCCTCATTCCTTACCTTATCAGTCCACCCAATTTTCAACATTCATCTATAGCACCACATCTCAAATGCTTCGATTCTCTTCTGTTCCGGTTTTCCCACAGTCCATGTTTCACTACCATACAATGCTGTACTCCAGACGTACATCCTCAGAAATTTCTTCCTCAAATTAGGGATAAAACACACAAATCTAAAGGCTGTAAATTCAACTGAATACTTAGGGTGTACAATTACAATTGCAACAATCAGGTGGATAACATTGTGTGGAAAGCAAACCAAAGACTGCAGTTCATTGCCAGAACACTTAGAAAATGCAGCGGGTCTACTATATGCTTACACCACGCTTTTCCGCCCTCTTCTGGCGTGTTGCTGCCCAGTGTGGGATCCACAGCAGACAGGACTGATCGAAAAAGTTCAAAGACAGGCAGTTCGTTTTGTGCTGTCGCGGAATAGAGGAGAGACTACCACACCTTATCAGACGCGAGTTGGGGTGGCAGTCATCTAAACAAAGGCGTTTTTCGTTGTGCCAGGATCTTCTCATGGAATTTCAGTCGCCATCTTTTTCTACCGAGTGTGAAAATACTTTGTTTTCGTCCACCTACATAAGGAGGAATGATCATCATAATAAAATAAGAGAAATTAGAGCTCTCACGGGAAGATTAAAGTATTTGTCTTTTCCTCGTGCTGTCCGAGAGTAGAACGGTAAAGAATAGCTTGAAGGTGGTTCGATGAACACTCTGCCAGGCACTTAATTGAGAATTGCAGAGTAGTCATGTAGATGTAGAGCAGTTGCTTCACAAGCAGTCGAGGAGGTTTATGTCCCGCATTTATAACTTTTTTAATATGTGAATCTGAAAGCGAGACTTCTGTTGTTGACAATTTGAAGACTCAAGAACGAACTGCAGAAGCTTGGGTCGGTAAGAGAGCTGTACAGGGAGCTCTAAACAAAAGTGTTGGAGCTGTAGAAACCTCTGGAATTTTTTTTTTTTCGTGTCGCCTGCAATGCACCGAAATTGCAAGAAACCTGTAACACAAATGAATGGATGGTTTTGACTACGATATTTTAAAGCGTTCCATGTTGGAAATGTAAATAAATAGGGAATACCCGACATCAGAAAATTTATTACAACTACGGCTGACCAAACTGATTTCAATGGGTATCGCTTCGTCAATGTAATGAATTTTAAAAGGCATTGATTTCAAATATGTTAGGAAGAGAGCTTTTAAGTGAAAGAAGTTACATAGAAGCAGCACGAAGAACGTCCCTTATGAGAGTCCACGATACAACGAGGGGCGGTAGTTCTACAGTGTATTACACTGTTGAAACGTGGATGAATCATTATCATTCCATGGATGGATCAAAAAATTGTCAAAATGTGTATCAAAAACTTCGCAGTCTATAATAGCTTTTTAAGTTTCTATATGTGCAACACCCTTGCACTTCCCGTGGCTAAGTTCTTTGACCATAACCTACATGTTTCTGTATGAGCAACATCTTTACACCTGCTACGTCTCAGTTCTTTGACCGTAGCCCACATGTTTGTATGTAAACACAGTGTATTTCACGAGTGCAGCTAAACTTTATAAAACTGAAATATGGACGTGAAAATGATAATAAGTGTGCAAATAGGTGGAAAAACTGTCACCACAGCATAACTATAATAATGATGCTTCATCTTTATGTAAGTGCATATATATTTTCGACAAATGCTGTCTTGTCACTTACAATTGTTCCACTTGTATCTGTTTAGTCACCAGCAAATATTTTTTTTTTTGTATTTATAGTGATCTCCAGCAATATAAACATGTACATGAATGTATAAACACCTGAAGATGGGCACAAGCCCGAAACCGGTCGGGTGACAAATAAATAACCTTTTAATAAGTTTCCTTTAATTTACGTCTATTGTCACAAACTTTTTGTTAACAGATTACCGGTTTCGGTCTTTAATGACCACCATCAGATCTGCAGCAAAACTGGGAAAAACATAAATACACTCGCAAACTGTCTACAGCTTAAGAACAATACATAGACCATAATGAAAAGTAGTAGTGACAAAATTTACATATGTGCGCTTTAAATATGAAGAGGCATACCTGTTTCATAAAAACAAAGTCCTAATGCACTGCAGCCATAGTGGCATCGTCAAATGTTAAATGCGGAATCAGTACCAGCATCGTCAAATACATATAAATAACATCACACGCACAAGTCATGTTGTCAGGAGTACTACTGTTCAAAACAAGCTGCCGTACCATAGCCACCAAGATGTTTGTGTTGTAAGTTCACCAGATGTCGTTAATGTGGGCATACACTAGTTTTCAATAATTAATTGAAACAGCGAAAATAAAGGGAGATACAATAGTTGAAATCTGTAATAAGCTAATAACGTATAAAAGGCATTACAGTAATAAAAAGCAATAAAAAGAACACGACAAAAATAATATTGTTTTTTTTTTTCTTCATTCGGTGGGAATTTAAGGAGATGGGACCTGGATAAACTGAAAGAACCAGAGGTTGTACAGAGTTTCAGGGAGAGCATAAGGGAACAATTGACAGGAATGCGGGAAAGAAATACAGTAGAAGAAGAATGGGTAGCTTTGAGGGATGAAGTAGTGAAGGCAGCAGAGGATCAAGTAGGTAAAAAGACGGGGGCTAGTAGAAATCCTTGGGTAACAGAAGAAATATTGAATTTAATTGATGAAAGGAGAAAATATAAAAATGCAGTAAATGAAGCAGGCAAAAAGCAATACAAACGTCTCAAAAATGAGATCGACAGGAAGTGCAAAATGGCTAAGCAGGGATGGCTAGAGGACAAATGTAAGGATGTAGAGGCTTATCTCACTAGGGGTTAGATAGATACTACCTACATGAAAATTAGAGACCTTTGGAGATAAGAGAACCACTTGTATGAACATCAAGAGCTCAGATGGAAACCCAGTTCTAAGCAAAGAAGGGAAAGCAGAAAGGTGGAAGGAGTATATAGAGGGTCTATACAAGGGCGATGTACTTGAGGACAATATTATGGAAATGGAAGAGGATGTAGATGAAGATGAAATGGGAGATACGATACTGCGTTAAGAGTTTGACAGAGCACTGAAAGACCTGAGTCGAAACAAGGCCCCCGGAGTAGACAACATTCCATTGGAACTACTGACGGCCTTGGGAGAGCCAGTCCTGACAAAACTCTACCATCTGGTGAGCAAGATGTATGAAACAGGCGAAATACCCTCAGACTTCAAGAAGAATATAATAATTCCAATCCCAAAGAAAGCAGGTGTTGACAGATGTGAGAATTACCGAACAATCAGTTTAATAAGCCACAGCTGCAAAATACTAACACGAATTCTTTACAGACGAATGGAAAAACTAGTAGAAGCCGACCTCGGGCAAGATCAGTTTGGATTCCGTAGAAATACTGGAACACGTGAGGCAATACTGACCTTACGACTTATCTTAGAAGAAAGATTAAGGAAAGGCAAACCTACGTTTCTAGCATTTGTAGACTTAGAGAAAGCTTTTGACGCTGTTGACTGGAATACTCTCTTTAAAATTGTAAAGGTGGCAGGGGTAAAACGCAGGGAGCGAAAGGCTATTTACAATTTGTACAGAAACCAGATGGCAGTTATAAGAGTCGAGGGACATGAAAGGGAAGCAGTGGTTGGGAAGGGAGTAAGACAGGGTTGTAGCCTCTCCCCGATGTTATTCAATCTGTATATTGAGCAAGCAGTAAAGGAAACAAAAGAAAAATTCGGAGTAGGTATTAAAATCCATGGAGAAGAAATAAAAACTTTGAGGTTCGCCGATGACATTGGAATTCTGTCAGAGACAGCAAAGGACTTGGAAGAGCAGTTGAACGGAATGGATGGTGTCTTGAAGGGAGGATATAAGATGAACATCAACAAAAGCAAAACGAGGATAATGGAATGTAGTCGAATTAAGTCGGGTGATGCTGAGGGTATTAGATTAGGAAATGAGGCACATAAAGTAGTAAAGGAGTTTTGCTATTTGGGGAGCAAAATAACCGATGATGGTCGAAGTAGAGAGGATATAAAATGTAGAGTGGCAATGGCAAGGAAAGCATTTCTGAAGAAGAGAAATTTGTTAACATCGAGTATAGATTTAAGTGTCAGGAAGTCTTTTCTGAAAGTATTTGTATGGGGATTAGCCATGTATGGAAGTGAAACATGGACGGTAAATAGTTTGGACAAGAAGAGAATAGAAGCTTTCGAAATGTGGTGCTACAGAAGAATGCTGAAGATTAGATGGGTAGATCACATAACTAATGAGGAGGTACTGAATAGGATTGGGGAGAAGAGGAGTTTGTGGCACAACTTGACCAGAAGAAGGGATCGGTTGGTAGGACATGTTCTGAGGCATCAAGGGATCACCAATTTAGTATTGGAGGGCAGCGTGGAGGGTAAAAACCGTAGGGGGAGACCAAGAGATGAATACACTAAGCAGATTCAGAAGGATGTAGGTTGCAGTAGGTACTGGGAGATGAAGAAGCTTGCACAGGATAGAGTAGCATGGAGAGCTGCATCAAACCAGTCTCAGGACTGAAGACCACACCAACCAACCATTCTGATTTCATTCCCCTGCCCCATATGGGCAGGGGAGGGCTGTCAGTGGCACAATCCGCCGCTCTTCAGCCGAGTGACATGACAACTTAAAATAAGAATAAAATGTTACATACATAAGGCGATGAAAAAGGGGAACATAAATCAGAGTAAGGGGAGAAAATGGAGGTAAAAATACACTGACATGGAGACGTTCATGAGGAACAATTAAAAAAGTCACCAGAAAGTTAAAAAACACAGTTGCCGATTCTTAAAACACAAAGAAGACACTGAACGCACATGCACAGGTTAAAAGTCGGCCACAGTATTAGAAACACTCCAGAGCAACACACTTAAAACCCACTTGGAGCACAGATGATGAAGAACAAAACTGCTAGGTTGGACCTACCGAGGGAAAGGTCAGAGAGGATGGAAAAGGAGGGGAGAGAAAGGGGCAGCAGGGGAAGTGGTGGGATGAAGAGAGTAGGGGCGTCAGCAGGCAGGAGACTGGTGGGGCAGGAGATGAAGAGGGAAGACAAGGCAGGAGGAAGTGCAGAGACACTGAAAGGGGGCACAAGGAGGGGGAGTAGGAGGGGGAAGCCACTCAGGAGGAGGAGGGAGGGGGAGGAGAGGGAGCCCTGAGGAGGAGGCAGGAGGAAGATGGGGTTAGAGTTGGTAGGAAGGGTAGATGTCAGGGCGAAGCTCATCATCTGGGAGGGGTAGACGGTGTAAGTTGCTTCGGGAAAGGAGGCGGAGGGCGTGGAGGTGGAGAGAGGGTGGGACACAACGGTAAAGGTGCAGCAACTGGTTGGGGGTGGAGAGGAAGGGCGACACCAGGCAGTGAGGGGGATCGAGGCGGCGGACAATATACAGGGTGAGTCACCTAACGTTACCGCTGGATATATTTCGTAAACCACACCAAATACTGACGAACCGATTCCACAGACCGAACGTGAGGAGAGGGGCTAGTGTAATTGCTTAATACAAACCATACAAAAATGCACGGAAGTATGTTTTTTAACACAAACCTACGTTTTTTTAAATGGAACCACGTTAGTTTTGTTAGCACATCTGAACATATAAACAAATACGTAATCAGTCCCGTTTGTTGCATTGTAAAATGTTAATTACATCCGGAGATATTGTAACCTAAAGTTGACGCTTGAAACCTCCGACGTTCAGTTGCGTGTTGTAACAAACACGGGTCACGGTCGGCGAGCAGCATCTGCGGGGACATGTTTACGATGACGACCGTGTTTACGAGTGTGGCTGTAGTGCACTGTTGTGGTTTGGTCTAGCTGTCGCAGTGTCCGCATGTAGCGCTTGCTGCTATTGTTATTCTGCATTCGTCTCCGCACGCAGACCAACTGTAGTACACCGTGTTACCAGACGTCTGTGATAGTGTAGTGTTGAAGCAACTGTGACCATGGTGTGTTCGAACTCTGAAAAGGCGGAGATGATACTCATCTATGGCGAGTGTCGACGAAATGCAGCTGAAGCCTGCAGGGTGTATGCAGAACGGTAACCGGACAGAGAGCATCCAACGTGCCGCACATTGCAAAACATCTACCGCCAACTGTATGCAACAGGTATGGTCGTAGCACGCAAACGGGTCCGTAACAGGCCCGTCACAGGAGAAGCGGGTGCAGTTGGTGTGTTAGCTGCTGTTGCCATGAACCCACACATAAGTACACGGGACATTGCGAGAGCCGGTGGACTGAGTCAAAGTAGTGTCATGCGCATACTGCATCGTCACCGCTTTCACCCGTTTCATGTGTCGCTTTTTGTTTGGTCATCAGTCTACTGACTGGTTTGATGCGGCCCGCCACGAATTCCTTTCCTGTGCCAACGTCTTCATCTCAGAGTAGCACTTGCAACCTACGTCCTCAATTATTTGCTTGACGTATTCCAATCTCTGTCTTCCTCTACAGTTTTTGCCCTCTACAGCTCCCTCTAGTACCATGGAAGTCATTCCCTCATGTCTTAGCAGATGTCCTATCATCCTGTCCCTTCTCCTTATCAGTGTTTTCCACATATTCCTTTCCTCTCCGATTCTGCGTAGAACTTCCTCATTCCTTACCTTATCAGTCCACCTAATTTTCAACATTCGTCTATAGCACCACATCTCAAATGCTTCGATTCTCTTCTTTTCCGGTTTTCCCACAGTCCATGTTTCACTACCATACAATGCTGTACTCCAGACGTACATCCTCAGAAATTTCTTCCTCAAATTAAGGCCGGTATTTGATATTAGTAGACTTCTCTTGGCCAGAAATACCTTTTTTGCCATAGCGAGTCTGCCTTTGATGTCCTCCTTGCTCCGTGCGTCATTGGTTATTTTACTGCCTAGGTAGCAGAATTCCTTAACTTCATTGACTTCGTGACCATCAATCCTGATGTTAAGTTTCTCGCTGTTCTCATTTCTGCTACTTCTCATTACCTTCGTCTTTCTCCGGTTTACTCTCAAACCATACTGTGTACTCATTAGACTGTTCATTCCGTGCAGCAGATAATTTAATTCTTCTTCACTTTCACTCAGGATAGCAATGTCATCAGCGAATCGTATCATTGATATCCTTTCACCTTGTATTTTAATTCCACTCCTGAACCTTTCTTTTATTTCCATCATTGCTTCCTCGATGTACAGATTGAAGAGTAGGGGCGAAAGGCTACAGCCTTGTCTTACACCCTTCTTAATACGAGCACTTCGTTCCTGATCGTCCACTCTTATTATTCCCTCTTGGTTGTTGTACATATTGTATATGACCCGTCTCTCCCTATAACTTACCCCTACTTTTTTCAGAATCTCGAACAGCTTGCACCATTTTATATTGTCGAACGCTTTTTCCAGGTCGACAAATCCTATGAAAGTGTCTTGATTTTTCTTTAGCCTTGCTTCCGTTATTAGCCGTAACGTCAAAATTGCCTCTCTCGTCCCATTACTTTTCCTAAAGCCAAACTGATCGTCACCTAGCGCATTCTCAATTTTCTTTTCCATTCTTCTGTATATTATTCTTGTAAGCAGCTTTGATGCATGAGCTGTTAAGCTGATTGTGCGATAATTCTCGCACTTGTCAGCTCTTGCCGTCTTCGGAATTGTGTGGATGATGCTTTTCCGAAAGTCAGATGGTATGTCGCCAGACTCATATATTCTACACACCAACGTGAATAGTCGTTTTGTTGCCACTTCCCCCAATGATTTTAGAAATTCTGATGGAATGTTATGTAACCCTTCTGCCTTATTTGACCGTAAGTCCTCCAAAGCTCTTTTAATACTGGGTCCCCTATCTCTTCTAAATCGACCCCTGTTTCTTCTTCTATCACATCAGACAAATCTTCACCCTCATAGAGGCTTTCAATTTATTCTTTCCACCTATCTGCACTCTCCTCTGCATTTAACAGTGGAATTCCCGTTGCACTCTTAATGTTACCACCGTTGCTTTTAATGTCACCAAAGGTTGTTGTGACTTTCCTTTATGCTGAGTCTGTCCTTCCGACAATCATATCTTTTTCGATGTCTTCACATTTTTCCTGCAGCCATTTCTTCTTAGCTTCCCTGCACTTCCTATTTATTTCATTCCTCAGCGACTTGTACTTCTGTATTCCTGATTTTCCCGGTTGTACTTCCTCCTTTCATCAATCAACTGAAGTATTTCTTCTGTTACCCATGGTTTCTCCGCAGCTACCTTCTTTGTACCTATGTTTTCCTTCCCAACTTCTGTGATGGCCCTTTTTAGAGATGTCCATTCCTCTTCAACTGTACTGCCTACTGCGCTATTCCTTATTGCTGTATCTATAGCGTTAGAGAACTTCAAACGTATCTCGTCATTCCTTAGTACTTCCGTATCCCACTTCTTTGCGTATTGATTTTTCCCGACTAATGTCTTGAACTTCAGCCTACTCTTCATCACTACTATATTGTGATCTGAGTCTATATCTGCTCCTGGGTACGCGTTACAGTCCAGTATCTGATTTCGGGATCTCTGTCTGACCATGATGTAATCTAATTGAAATCTTCCCGTATCTCCCGGCCTTTTCCAAGTATACCTCCTCCTCTTGTGATTCTTGAACAGGGTATTCGCTATTACTAGCTGAAACTTGTTACAGAACTCAATTAGTCTTTCTCCTCTTTCATTCCTTGTCCCAAGCCCATATTCTCCTGTAACCTTTTCTTCTACTCCTTCCCCTACAACTGCATTCCAGTCACCCACGACTATTAGATTTTCGTCCCCCTTTACATACTGCATTACCCTTTCAATATCCTCATACACTTTCTCTATCTGTTCATCTTCAGCTTGCGACGTCGGCATGTATACCTGTGGTCTGCTGTCGATTCTGATTAGAACAACCTGGTCACTGAACTGTTCACAGTAACACACCCTCTGCCCTACCTTCCTATTCATAACGAATCCTACACCTGTTATACCATTTTCTGCTGCTGTTGATATTACCCGATACTCATCTGACCAGAAATCCTTGTGTTCCTTCCACTTCACTTCACTGACCCCTACTATATCTAGATTGAGCCTTTGCATTTCCCTTTTCAGATTTTCTAGTTTCCCTACCACGTTCAAACTTCTGACATTCCACGCCCCGACTCGTAGAACGTTATCCTTTTGTTGATTATTCAATCTTTTTCTCATGGTAACCTCCCCCTTGGCAGTCCCCTCCCGGAGATCCGAATGGTGGACTATTCCGGAATCTTTTGCCAATGGAGAGATCGTCATGACACTTCTTCAATTACAGGCCACATGTCCTGTGGATACACGTTACGTGTCTTTAATGCAGTGGTTTCCATTGCCTTCCACATCCTCATGTCGTTGATCATTGCTGATTCTTCCGGGGCAATTTCCCACCCCTAGTACCCTGAACCTCTATCCGCTCCTCCGCCCTCTTTGACAAGGCCGTTGGCAGAATGAGGCTGACTTCTTATGCCGGAAGTCTTCGGCAGCCAATGCTGATTATTTATCAAAATTTAGGCATTGGCGGGGACCGAATCCGGGACCGAACACGTTTTGATTATGGAGCAAAGACGCTACCCCTAGACCACGAGTACATGTGTCACTACATCAGCAATTACATGGTGATGACTTTAATCATCGAGTGCAATTCTGTCAATGGGCATTAACAGAGAATGCATTGCAGTTCTACCTGTTTACCGATGAAGCGGGTTTCACAAACCACGGGGCAGTGAATTTATGGAACATGCATTACTGGTCCGTGGACAATCCTCACTGGCTCAGACAGGTAGAGCGACAGCGACCGTGGACTGTAAATGTATGGTGCGGAATCATTGGCGACCACCTCATTGGTCCTCACTTCATTGCAGGGGCCCAAACAGCTGCAACATACATCGCGTTTCTACAGAATAATCTGCCAACGTTGCTCGAAAATGTCCCACTGGAAACGCGTCGACGTATGTGGTATCAGCATGATGGTGCAGCTGCACATTCCGCAATTAACACTAGGCTGACCCTTGACAGGATGTTCGACGGGCGTTTCATAGGACGTGGAGGGCGCATAAATTGGCCAGCCCGTTCTCCTGATCTTACATCTCTGGACTTCTTTCTGTGGGGTACGTTAAAGGAGAATGTGTACCGTGATGTGCCTACAACCCCAGAGGATATGAAACAACGTATTGTGGCAGCCTGCGGCTACATTACACCAGATGTACTGCGGCGTGTACGACATTCATTACGCCAGAGATTGCAATTGTGTGCAGCAAATGATGGCCACCACATTGAACATCTATTGGCCTGACATGTCGGGACACACTCTATTCCACTCCGTAATTGAAAACGGAAACCACGTGTGTACGTGTACCTCACCCCTCATGGTAATGTACATGTGCGTCAGTGAAAAAGACCAATAAAAAGGTGTTAGTATGTGGACGTAATGTGCTTTTCCAGTCTCTTCTGTACCTAAGGTCCATCACCGTTCCCTTTGGATCGCTACGTAATTCGGTGCTCTCCAATACACACGATCGAACAGCGGAGGAGTGGTACTCGAGCGTCAACTTAAGGTTACAATATCTCCGGGTGTAATTAACATTTTACAATGCAACAAACGGCACTGATTATGTATTTGTTTATATGTTCAGATGTGCTAACAAAACTAACGGGGTTCCATTTAAAAAAACCTAGGTTTGTGTTAAAAAACATACTTCCGTGCATTTTTTAATGGTTTGTATTAAGCAATAACACTAGCCCCTCTTCTCACGTTCGGTCTGTGGAATCGGTTCGTCAGTATTTGATGTGGTTTACGAAATATATCCAACGGTAATGTTAGGTGACTCGTCCTGTATAGTGTGCGGATGTGTTCGAGGAAAAGGGGAAGTGGGGGAAGGGGATGAGGTCGTAGAGGATGCGCGTGGGGGACGGAAGGCGGATGCGGAAGGCGAGGCGGAGTACGTGGCGTTCGAGGATTTGGACGGCTTTATAGAACCGGGAAGGGGCGGAAATCCAAGCGACGCTGGCATAACGATGGGGTGGATCAAGGATTTGTGGGTGTGAAGGATGGTGGAAGGATGCAGACCCCACGTCCGGCCGGACAGGAGTTTCAGGAGGCGGAGGCGGTTGTGAGCTTTGTGTTGGATGGTAAGGAGATGGGGAGTCCAGGTGAGGTGGCGGTCGAGTGTGAGGCCAAGTTATGTGAGGGTAGGAGTGAGGTGGACAGGACGTCCATAAATGGTGAGGTAGAAATCATGGAGGCGGAAGGAGCGGGTGGTGCGGCCTATGATGATCGCCTGGGTCTTGGAGGGGTAGGATAAAGGGCTAGGAAGGCGGTGTCATCAGCGAACTGGAGAAGATGAACAGGAGGGGGAGGTTTGGGCATATCAGCAGTGTACGGGAGATAGAGGAGAGGGGAAAGGACAGAACCTTGGGGCACGCCGGCAGAAGGGTAGAAAGTACGGGAGTTGGAATTGTGGATAGTCACATAGGAGGGACGATGGGAGAGGAAGGAAGCAACGAGACGGACGAAGTTGATGGGGAGAGCATAGGTCTGGAGTTTGAAGAGGAGCCCAGGATGCCAGTCACGGTCATAGGTGTTCTGGAGATCAAGGGAAACAAAGTTAGCGGAGCGACGGGAGTTAAGTTGGTGGGAAAGAAGATTGGTAAGGTTAAGGAGCTGGTCGTCGGCGGAGAAGGAAGGCCGGAAGTCACATTGGGTAAGAGGAAGGAGGCAGTGCTGGTTAAGGTGGCGGTGAATACGGCGAGATAGGATGGCCTCGAAGACCTTACTGAACACGGAGGTGAGGCAGATTGGACGATATGAAGAGGTATGAGAGGGGGGTTTGTTAGGTTTGCGGAAGAAGCCGGTGGTACGGCCTATGAAGATCGCCTGAGTAATATTGTTAAAAAGAGGAAGAGTTAAGAAACAGCGGTTGACATGTGCACATAGTGCACCGGGTAATATTAAACAACCATAAAACAAATCGCTAAAGGAGCCACAAATGAAAGAGAACGTAGTGCTGCACATAATCAGCGCCCTCTGTTAGCGCTAAACACCAGAATTCCGCACAGGCGGAAAGTGGCTGGAGGGACGTGACCGGCAGAGGGCCCCTCGTACCATGCGGTACTCCGCTGCAAGAAGAGAATGATAAAATTCCGTAACAGTGGATGATCCACATTATCTGATTAATGCAGTCTACGACATGAATAGAGGAGGAACGAGAACGTACTAGAGTCATGCGTAAAACGTATGAAAATGAAGTAAATACACTCCTGGAAATTGAAATAAGAACACCGTGAATTCATTGTCCCAGGAAGGGGAAACTTTATTGACACATTCCTGGGGTCAGATACATCACATGATCACACTGACAGAACCACAGGCACATAGACACAGGCAACAGAGCATGCACAATGTCGGCACTAGTACAGCGTATATCCACCTTTCGCAGCCATGCAGGCTGCTATTCTCCCATGGAGACGATTGTAGAGATGCTGGATGTAGTCCTGTGGAATGGCTTGCCATGCCATTTCCACCTGGCACCTCAGTTGGACCAGCGTTCGTGCTGGACGTGCAGACCGCGTGAGACGACGCTTCATCCAGTCCCAAACATGCTGAATGGGGGACAGATCCGGAGATCTTGCTGGCCAGGGTAGTTGACTTACACCTTCTAGAGCACGTTGGGTGGCACGGGATACATGCGGACGTGCATTGTCCTGTTGGAACAGCAAGTTCCCTTGCCGGTCTAGGAATGGTAGAACGATGGGTTCGATGACGGTTTGGATGTACCGTGCACTATTCAGTGTCCCCTCGACGATCACCAGTGGTGTACGGCCAGTGTAGGAGATCGCTCCCCACACCATGATGCCGGGTGTTGGCCCTGTGTGCCTCGGTCGTATGCTGTCCTGATTGTGGCGCTCACCTGCACGGCGCCAAACACGCATACGACCATCATTGGCAGCAAGGCAGAAGCGACTCTCATCGCTGAAGACGCCTGTCGCGACACCACTGGAGGCGGGCTGCACGATGTTGGGGCGTGAGCGGAAGACGGCCTAACGGTGTGCGGGACCGTAGCCCAGCTTCATGGAGACGGTTGCGAATGGTCCTCGCCGATACCCCAGGAGCAACAGTGTCCCTAATTTGCTGGGAAGTGGCGGTGCGGTCCCCTACGGCACTGCGTGGGATCCTACGGTCTTGGCGTGCATCCGTGCGTCGCTGCGGTCCGGTCCCAGGTCGACGGGCACGTGCACCTTCCGCCGACCACTGGCGACAACATCGATGTACTGTGGAGACCTCACGCCCCACGTGTTGAGTAATTCGGCGGTACATCCACCCGGCCTCCCGCATGCCCACTATACGCCCTCGCTCAAAGTCCGTCAACTGCACATACGGTTCACGTCCACGCTGTCGCGGCATGCTACCAGTGTTAAAGACTGCGATGGAGCTCCGTATGCCACGGCAAACTGGCTGACACTGACGGCGGCGGTGCACAAATGCTGCGCAGCTAACGCCATTCGACGGCCAACACTGCGGTTCCTGGTGTGTCCGCTGTGCCGTGCGTGTGATCATTGCTTGTACAGCCCTCTCGCAGTGTCCGGAGCAAGTATGGTGGGTCTGACACACCGGTGTCAATGTGTTCTTTTTTCCATTTCCAGGAGTGTATGTGAAGCACTCAATACTAGTGGAACTTATCAACAAATGATATACAACAGAGGAGTGCAGTGATTAGAGTAAATCATTGTCTAATAAAGCAAAGAGGGCATTGGGCACAATGTCGCTCTGCCAGTTAAGCAGTTTAGTTGCTTCGCTATTTTTTGCTTTATAACTTTCAAGCTCCTCCAACAAATTAAGAGCACGACCTGCTTCCACTGCTGTATACAGTTTGCGAGTGTATTTATGTTTTTCCCATTCTTGCTGAAGATCTGATGATGGTCATTAAAGGACGAAATCGGTAATCTGTTAACAAAAAGTTTGTGACCATAGACGTAAATTAAAGGAAACTTATTACATATACGGGTCACTGTTTTTTCGCGACGATGTCGCAGCTTGTGAAAATAACCTTTTATTGTGACTGGTAGCGGAAATTTTTCTAGACCCTGTAAAGGAACAGTCACGGAGTTCAACAGAAATCACTATGCGTAAAATTCATTCCATGAATACCTGCTGGGAAACGAGTGATGGTACTGAAGCTTTGAAAGTTCCCATAGGAAAAGGTTCTCGGATACTTATTGTGCATGCTTGGTCTTCTGATTTGGTTCCTGAGAGTAAGCTTGTATTTAGGTGTAAGACAACCAGTAGCGGCTAGCATTCGTAAATGAACACTGCCATTTTCAACAAGCGGCTCACTGAACAATTCTTGCCATATCTTGTCGGTCCTTGTATTACCATGGCAATTATCATTCAGCTGTTACAGGAAAAAGACCAGGTGTGAGTACCCAGAAATGGGATATTCGCCTCTGGTTCAAAAATAAAAATATTCCGGGCAATATGGGCCAGCTCCTGCAGCTCGTTAATTTATAAAAGTCACGTGAAAGAATGTCCAAATTTTACTTTCTTGCATTTGAACGTGGTCACACAGTTTTGCGTTTACCCACATACCACTGTCAGTATAATCCGTTAGAATTAATTTGTGCACGGGTTACAAGCTATTTGGGGAAAAAAGTAGAACATTCAAAATAACAGACACTGAAACGCTTGTACATGAAGCAATAGACAACGTCACCCTTCAGCTCGAAGTACGATGTGCGCGGCACGCTGAAAAGTGTCAGAAATAGGACCGACAGGTGGTGAAGAAGGATGAAAGCCTTGAACCTATCATCCTAAATTTACAATCAAATAGTTTGGACATGGACTCGGCTAGCATATGGTATTACGATGTAGACTTTGAAACAAGTGAAGCAATAATCTTTCTTGGTTTTAAAGACTCATGGGTTAAAAATCTTTTTGTCAACATCCCAACTTGATACATAGTACATGAGAACTTTCTAGGTTTTATTGATTAGGAATATGTAGCCTACCAAGTATTCACACTATAGGCCTAATATTAACACATTGCCCTAGGAGAAGTTAAGCTTTTCACAGTGTGTTGTACGCTCTAGTTACTCACGAGAATACGGCCTAATAAATTCGTCAAAAACTGCAATATTTCGACAAGTAAACAGCTGTCATTTTCAAGGCACAAATTGGAAAATGCCTTAAAATGAAAGCTAAGGTTACTGTTTGTATATGAGAAATCGGTTGGAAACTTTCCTCGTGTCATCACGTTGTAGGTGTCACCACCGGCGCCAACCTCGTGTGAATGCTCTGAAAAGCTAATCATTTGCATATCACAGCATCTTCTTCCTGTCGGTTAAATTTCGCGTCTGTAGCACGTCATCTTCGTGGTGCAGCAATTTTAATGGCCAGTAGTGTAGTTTACAGCCCACTTTGTGCGCGCACTCGTGAAATAATTTTAAAATGTATTTGTGGCTATATATTAAGCAATTTACGTGTACATGCCTATTCAATGCCCTTATGGTCACCATTCATTGTATTCTGTTCATATAATCCGTGAGACATGTGGTACAGTATGACCTCTCCAAATTTATACACATGGTAGAAATTGGTTAGCCATAATTTAATTCTCTTACAGAAGTACAGGTGCTCAAACCGATACGGAACCGTCTTGTTTGGCCACAGCCTTTCTGGATCCCTGAGAGCCTGTTTCAGTTCGGTGTGATTTTTTACAATTATATCGCCTTCAAATTTGCTACTGTGTTCCCAGGGATTAACATGACACGACGTCCACTCTGGGAACTTCAGCTCAGCTGAAATAAAAGAAAATTATTCAGTTAACTCAGATATCAACATCACCAGTTTGAAATAGTTATACAATAGCACATAATTATGAAGATAAAACTCTGTACAAAAATAGAGTGATGATGCAACATGAAGAAAGCTCATCTCTAAAAGAGTGTAAACGAACAATACAACAGCTGGTGGAGGAAATCAGCAGTATAACAAATGGTGGCCTTAAAACACCCTAAGGTTAAACAGATGATTGTTTGATACCAATGGTGTATTGGTATAGATCCTTATACAGGGTGAGTCACAGTTGCCATACTCCTCCGAAACGGCTCGATCGATTCTGATGAAATTTTACATGTATATTCGGTACGTCTCACAATCGGTTGTAAACTATTTTTCATACCCCTAAGTGATAAGGGTGGTCAACCCCAAAAACTTTTTCTTATTTTTTGGACAGAGCTTTTTATTTTTATTTTTTATGATGAGGCATTAAAAAATACACACAACTCTAAATTTTCATCCTTAAACCACCAACCCCTATTTTTTAATAGCGATTTTAGTAATTTAATAGTTTTCAACCCCAGGTGATAACTGATCAATTATCACTCGATCAGTTATATCCGCCAGGTGTCTACCAGTTATAGTCTTTCTCTATTCTATAGATAGGCAATTGAAGAAAACGTACCAAAAGCAACGATTCGAATATCCCTCTCTGAATCGACTAACTAGACCGAGAAGTTTAACTAGGTATCACTCGTCATTCGCCAAACCGACATTTAGGCCTAGCGCACACGCATAGATTTTTATCGTACGGAAATATATTGTATGATCAAATTCCTTTAGTGGAACAAAGAAGTTCCTATGCTCACCTTTGTTCCTCTAAAAGAATTTAATCGTACACTATTTTTACGTATGATAAAAATCGATGTGTGTGCGCTTGGCCTTATTCATAATGCTGGCGAACACGTTTCGGCACGAAATTGCCGCCATGTTTGTGTGCTCATGGGCGAGCCGTGTATCGGCTGCAGTTGTTAAATCCGCGCGATCTACCGTAGAAACGCCAGAACTAACAGTGGCCGATACTGCCGGACTTCCCCCTAAGCCTTTTCTCACTCCCTACACAGTTTTCGGCCATTATTATTGTTTGTGTGACGAGCTCTCCCCAACAACGGTTATTGTGTTACATGTATACATTGTGTTACACGTATACATTATTCTTATATGGCAAAACAACATTTGTGGGTCACCTATAACATATAAAGATTTTCAGACGCGGAACGAAGTTCGACGGGATTAGTTAGTAGTTCAATAAAAATATATCCTCACACTTCAAGGCTAAGGAAGGTACACGGATGATTTTGTGAAATAAAACTTATTTATCGACTTGCAGAGCAATGTCTGACAAATGATTCAGCTTTCTTCTTTCATTACATCAGAAGACAATAACTGTGTGACAGCAAATGCTATGAGGCGTCTCATGCTGCAACACTGGTCCGAAACTTGTCATTGTCAGAGTAAAACCAGTCATTGTCAGCAAATGTAATAAAATGAGAGATAAAACAATAAAGAAAACCCGCTCACTCTCTGGAAAACTTAATTTCCGATTATTGGTGTGGATATTTGGTGATTCAGTTTAAAATCATACACTGCAGGTTCTATTGCAATGGGGAACCGTCAGTGAACTGTCAGAAGCGTCTGATTCCTATGGAGTTTGTAAGCTTCATTACAAAGTAACCGAATACTGTGGAAAACTGCGCAAACAGAACTGTTGTATACGATATAAAAAGACTGGAGAGTGATGGGACTACGAAATACCCACGAGTCTCCGACTACCTCTCACAGAGAATAGATTATACTAATTTTATTACTGACGTTTATTTTATTATGATGCTTCATCAACAGGAGATAAAACGAGTTCCATCTTATCAAAGAAAAATTGTATACATGTGTAACAATTACATTCATATGTAACTTCAATATGAGTGGACTTCATGCAGAATCCTGTCTTGTATATGTGTACATAGTTTGGGGCTGTTTTAAGATCTGTTCTGCACGATAGCAGGAGCGACGAATTTTAACCAACTATTTTTGCTGACCTTAGTACCACTTAAAACTTCTACGGAACTCACTGTTATGGAATTAAATTTAATGAAGCTGCATAAAATTTACATTTAGGTGATATGTAGAAGGTCATCTATTCTCCTGCTCACCTACATACTAATTATTTTTTGATTAGATTGCATGTGACTCCAGATAAAATTGCTTGTTTCTACAAGGTATTTCAACTATTTGTA
This sequence comes from Schistocerca nitens, assembly GCF_023898315.1. Taxonomy (NCBI): domain Eukaryota; kingdom Metazoa; phylum Arthropoda; class Insecta; order Orthoptera; family Acrididae; genus Schistocerca; species Schistocerca nitens. Next base: position 178,566,592 of record NC_064624.1, on the reverse strand, counting down.
CGTATCACATTTCTTCAGTATATTGATATATTTATTATATTCACATTCATAAATCCGCACCCCGCTCTCAGTTGAACCAAGAACCTTGCCACATCTCAACATTACGGATAGCCATGTTGTACTACAATGAAGGTGTATCTGTTAAGATACCCGACAAAACTGGGGTTACTGAAGTGGAGCAGCAGCCTTTTCAATAGCTGTAGGAACAACAGTCCGGACGATTGACTAATCTGGCAACATAAGCCAATATGGCCTTGACAGTCCCCCCTTCAGATCTCCTGCCATCACCAGGAAATATAAAACTGGCGTTCAATGAGTCAGAGTTAAAAGGATTAACAGAGTAGTGAGGTTTTTAGAAAACTTCAAAAAAGGAATTTATTGGCATTAAGTTAGATTCAGTAGGAATTAGTGAAATATGTGACAGGAAGAATGGGCCAGAGCTATAAAATCAAATAGGGGTAATGAAGAAGTGGGTCTAATAATAAATAAGAAGCTACTATGAACAGTATAGTCAACACATCATCATGGGCAAGATAGAGATGCAGTCCACAGCCACCACAATAGTACAAGGTTATATTCCTGATAGCTCCATAGGTGATAAAGAGATTGAAACAGTGTATAGTGAGGTAAAAAAAATTTGATAAAGTTAAAGAAGAAGAAGTTATTGTGATGGAGGACTGGAATTCGATATCAGGGAAAGGAAGAGAAGGAGAAATACTAGAACATGGACTGGAGAAGAGAAATAAAAGGGGAAGTTACATGGTAGAGTTTTCAACAGAGGATAAATTAATTATTTCAGAAACTCAGTTTAACTATTATGAAAGCAGGTTCATATGTGGGACAAACTTGGGAACACCAGAAGATTACAGGATGGTTACATAGTTGTGTAACACAGAATTCCAAACCAGACTTCAAAACGTAAAACTTTTCCAGGAGTCGATGTGGACTCATACCACAATTATTGCCCATTGCGCAAGCTGTGAAGGAAACTAAGGAGAAATTGCGAAAAGGTATTCAGGGTCAGTGAGAAGAAATAAAAACTTTGAAGTTTTCTAATGGGTTTGCAAGTCTGTCAGACACCGCAAAGTACAGGGTGATTCAAAAAGAATACCACAACTTTAAAAATGTGTATTTAATGAAAGAAACATAATATAACCTTCTGTTATACATCATTACAAAGAGTATTTAAAAAGGTTTTTTTTTCACTCAAAAACAAGTTCAGAGATGTTCAATATGGCCCCCTCCAGACACACGAGCAATATCAACCCGATACTCCAACTCGTTCCACACTCTCTGTAGCATATCAGGCGTAACAGTTTGGATAGCTGCTGTTATTTCTCGTTTCAAATCACCAATGGTGGCTGGGAGAGGTGGCCGAAACACCATATCCTTAACATATCCCCATAAGAAAAAATCGCATGGGGTAAGATCAGGGCTTCTTGGAGGCCAGTGATGAAGTGCTCTGTCACGGGCTGCCTGGCGGCCGATCCATCGCCTCGGGTAGTTGACGTTCAGGTAGTTACGGACAGATAAGTGCCAATGTGGTGGCGCTCCATCCTGCTGAAATATGAATTGTTGTGCTTCTTGTTCGAGCTGAGGGAACAGCCAATTCTCTAACATCTCCAGATACTGTAGTCCAGTTACAGTAGCACCTTCGAAGAAAAAGGGACCAAAAACTTTATTGACTGAAATGGCACAGAAAACGTTCACCTTAGGCGAGTCACGTTCGTACTGAGTTGTTTCCCGCGGATTCTCAGTGCCCCATATACAGACATTGTGACGGTTGACTTTCCCGTTAGTGTGGAAAGTTGCTTCATCACTAAACACAATCTTTGAAACGAAAGATTCATCTGTTTCCATTTGAGCAAGGATAAAATCACAGAAATCGATTCTTTTAATCTTATCAGCTGCAGACAGCGCTTGAACCAATTTCAGACGATAAGGTTTCATAACTAACCTTTTTCGTAGGACTCTCCATACAGTTGATTGTGGAATTTGCAGCTCTCTGCTAGCTCTGCGAGTCGATTTTCCTGGGCTGCGAACAAATGCGTGCTGGATGCGTGCTACATTTTCGTCACTCGTTCTCGGCCGTCCGGAACTTTTCCCTTTGCACAAACACCCATTCTCTGTAAACTGTTTATACCAACGTTTAATACACCACCTATCAGGAGGTTTAACACCATACTTCGTTCGAAATGCACGCTGAACAACTGTCGTCGATTCACTTCTGCCGTACTCAATAACACAAAAAGCTTTCTGTTGAGCGGTCGCCATCTTAGCATCAACTGACGCTGACGCCTAGTCAACAGCGCCTCAAGCGAACAAATGTACAACTAAATGAAACTTTGTAGCTCCCTTAATTCGCCGACAGATAGTGCTTAGCTCTGCCTTTTGTCGTTGCAGAGTTTTAAATTCCTAAAGTTGTAGTATTCTTTTTGAATCACCCTGTATTTGGAAGACCAGTTGAGTGGAATGAATGGTTTCTGAAAAGAGGTTATACACAAGAAAAGAAAGATTGCGATTTGTAGTCGAATTGAATCAGGCGATGGTGAAGATAGTCCACTTCCGCAGCTGAGTGGTCAGCACAGATGGCTGACATGCGGAGGACCCGGGTTCGATTCCCGGTACTACCAAGAACTTGGCCTCAGTAAGAGGACCGGTACAGGGTGCGCTCAGCTTCGTGATGCCAACTGAGGAGCTACTCGACCGAGTAGTAGCGGCTTCACTCTCTGGGAAGTGTGCAAAATGGTCGGGAAGGCGGTGTGCTGACCACGTGCACCTCCACATCGCATCTGCATGGCGTGGCAAGGCAGCGAATGACACGGCGGCCGATAGACATCCCTTGGGCCTTCAAAGCCTGGATAACGAGCACTGGATAAGAAAAAGAGATACCAAACGTAATGTATGACTTTTGCTATTTGTCAGCAGAAAAACTGATGATGAAAGAAGCAGAGGCAATATAAAATGCAGAAATGCAATAGAAAGAAAATAATTTCTGAAGAATTAAAGTTTCTTAATATCAAATGCAAATTTGTATTTTGGGATTTCTTTTCTGAAGGCATTTGTCCAAAGTTTAACAGTGTAGTAGTTGAGCAATAAACAATTAAGACAAGAAGAAAATAGAAGTTTTTGAAATATGGTGCCACTGAAGAATAATAAAGATTAAATGGGCAGAACACATAACAAATGAACTGAATTGTGAGGAAAAGAAATGTATGTCACACAAGTTGATGAAAGAAGGGAACAGTTGATAGAACATATTATGAGGAATCGAGGAATCATGAATTTGCTAGTAGAGAACAGCAGGGGGATGATAGGGAGGGGCGATAAAGTTTTAGAGGGAGACCGAGGTTTGAACACAACACAGAAAGCAGTTCAAATAGGTGTCAACTGCAGTAGTTATGCAGATGAAGAGAAACGCAGAGGATAGACTAACGTGGAGAGCTGCATCAAAGTGAAAACAACAACAACGACACATCTAAGCTTAGTTTCAGTGCTTGATAGCCCGTGTTTTACACATCTTATCCTGTACCTTCAGTTAATATTGTAGCCTTGCAAAATATGACCAAAGATGCAGTTGCTGTCTAGTAAACGCTTGAATGGTAATTTCAGATACCACACCAACTAAAGTGAAAAAAGCAAAAAAAGAGTTGAACGCTGTTGGATAGAAATAACATATTTATTTACCATACAAAAAAATATTTAAATAAAGTCAGTATGTTTGAGACTGACAAATTGAAGAACCATTTGGAACAGAAGGGAGAAACTGAAAGAGTATCTCACAGGGAGTCGAAATAAGTTTTAACGAAGAAATAAATGTATTATGCCACATATTCGCTGTGCTCCATATCTCTATAGATCCAGATGAGGAACTGGAGAAAATACATACATCAAAAAAAGTTTTCCGACACCTGGTTCCCAGAACTCCTGAAGAGAGACGTTGACTGTGGATATTGTATCACAGACAGAGTTCCTTTGACTGTTCAGAGATGTTACTAAACCCATCCAAAGATGTAAACAACCATGCACGAGCACTGTCTATTTAGACGGAGGGGGTCCGACAGCCGATCAGTTCCAATCATTCCACCAGGAAGGAGGTGACGGCTCGTGTTGTCTGTAGTTCAACCGTGCCTAGACGGTCAATACCGCTGTTCAATCGCGTCCGCATTGTTACTTTGGGCCAGGAAAGGCTCTCAACAAGAGAAGTGTCTAAGAGTCTCGGAGTGAACCAAAGCGATGTACTACGGAAGTGGAGGAGATACAGAGAGACAGGAACTGTCGATGACATGCCTCGCTCAGGCCGCCCAAGGGCTACTACTGCAGTGGATGGCCGTTACCTACGGATTATGGCTCGGAGGAACCCTGACAGCAACGCCACCATGTTGAATAATGCTTTTCGTGCAGCCACAGGACGTCGTGTTACGACTCAAACTGTGCACGATAGGCAACATGATGAGCAACTTCACTCCCGACGTCCATGGCGAGGTCCACCTTTGCAACCACGACATCATGCAGCGCGGTACAGATGGACCCAACAACATGCAGAATGGACCGCTCAGGATTGGTATCACGTTCTCTTCACTGATGAGTGTCGCATATGCCTTCAACCAGACAATCGTCGGAGACGTGTTTGGAGGCAACCCAGTCAGGCTGAACGCCTTAGACACACTGTCCAGCGAGTGCAGCAAGGTGGAGGTTCCCTGCTGTTTTGGGGTGGAATTATCTGGGGCCGACGTACGCCGCTGGTGGACACGGAAGGCGCCGTAACGGCTGTACGATACGTGAATGCCATCCTCCGACAACCATGTCGGCAGCATATTGGCGAGGCATTCGTCTTCATGGACGACAACTCGTGCCCCTATCGTGCACATCTTGTGAATGCATTCCTTCAGGACAACGACGTCGCTCGACTAGAGTGGCCAGCATGTCCTCCAGACATGAACCCTATCGAACATGCCTGGGATAGACTGAAAAAGGCTGTTTATGGACCACGTGACCCACCAACCACTCTGAGGGGTAGGACAATCTGGACCAACAGTGCCCTGATGAACTTGTGAACAGTATGCCACGACGAATACAGGGGTGCATCAATGCAAGGGGAAGTGCTACTGGGTATTAGAGGTACCGGTGTGTACAGCAGTATGGACCACCACCTCTGAAGGTCTCACTGTATGGTGGTACAACATGCAATGTGTGGTTTTCATGAGCAATAAAAAGGGCGAAAATGATGTTTACGTTGATCTCTGTTCCAATTTTCTGTACAGGTTCCGGAGCTCTCGGAACCGAGGTGATGCAAAACTGTTTTTTGATGTGTGTATATAGTACAGCTGCATGATCGGACAGATAATAAGGTCACTTGAAAGGCTAGAGGAGTCTGAAAACATTTCGCATTCCATAGCTGTTACACATGTTTCCACATTTGCATACTTACATATCACAGGTTACTTGGCTTTAGGCAGAAGGTTTCCATTCTGGTGTCGTATTCATATGGAAATACTGCCTATAATTTTGTTAGGGTGGCTGTTATGGTAATACCGTGTTGTGGTACCAGTGGTACTGAAGACTATGGCGGTGAAGTCGCAATTCCGACTTCACGTTTTCGTTATTTTCACAAACTGCTGGATTAACTAAGAGGAGAACAGTTCAGAAGGAAGATTAGAAGTTTCATTAAAGACAGTGCCTACGATGGTATACTCAATGATAAAACAAAGCAGTAGGCTTTACCAGAAATATTGACTCTTAGACAATGTGTCTAATAGTGTGTTTTAAATAAGACAGTATGCCATCTTAGGCACCGTATAGCACTTAAAACACTTGATAATGGCACTTTGAAGCCGAAATCATGATCGTGTAAATGTAACACTGCAAATAAACAACAGTCCAATAGCGGTACTGACTTTAAAGAAATATGACTGTCGCCCCGCATTATGTTGTTGTTGTTGTGGTCTTCAGTCCTGAGACTGGTTTGATGCAGCTCTCCATGCTACTCTATCCTGTGCAAGCTTCTTCATCTCCCAGTACCTACTGCAACCTACATCCTTCTGAATCTGCTTAGTGTATTGATCTCTTGGTCTCCCTCTACGATTTTTACCCTCCACGCTGCCCTCCAATGCTAAATTTGTGATCCCTTGATGCCTCAAAACATGTCCTACCAACCGATCCCTTCTTCTAGTCAAGTTGTGCCACAAACTTCTCTTCTCCCCAATCCTATTCAATACCTCCTCATTAGTTACGTGATCTACCCACCTTATCTTCAGCATTCTTCTGTAGCACCACATTTCGAAAGCTTCTATTCTCTTCTTGTCCAAACTGGTTATCGTCCATGTTTCACTTCCATACATGGCTACACTCCATACAAATACTTTCAGAAACGACTTCCTGACACTTAAATCTATACTCGATGTTAACAAATTTCTCTTCTTCAGAAACGATTTCCTTGCCATTGCCAGTCTACATTTTATATCCTCTCTACTTCGACCATCATCAGTTATTTTACTCCCTAAATAGCAAAACTCCTTTACTACTTTAAGTGTCTCATTTCCTAATCTAATCCCCTCAGCATCACCCGATTTAATTTGACTACATTCCATTATCCTCGTTTTGCTTATGGAAAAATTATTAAGATTAAGTGTTTATACGTTCAAAAACTGCTTCATTGTGATTTTCGTATAAAATGGTTAAAAATAATGCAGCGTCGTGTTTATAACTTGGGTACTCTGTGGTGATCTTTACTTTTTATTGGAAGTCTCTCTATGGATACTGATCAAAGGAAATCGCTGCATGTATATCCGTATTTGCAGAGTTTTGTAACGTAGTAAATAATGACATTGTTTAAATCGCACCTCTTTTCTCTTCTTCTTCGCGGTTGCGCTCGATGCCTCTGCTCGTCTTTCTGTTTGAACATCGCAGTTGTTTTCCCTCAGCAGCCAATAGCGAGGACATCAGCAGAGCCAGCAGCAAAACTGCCACACAGCCCATCAGCCTACAAAATACCACAAACAGTACAATTCAACTACATAGGCGCCACTTTCAGAAAAGACCTAATTTTATAGTCTCGTAGTACATGTATATTTTCGAACAACATTTGACTCAGTACCACGCCAAGTACAATCGTATGACATATCAAGCGAAATTTGGGACTGGCTTGAGCATATCTTGGTAGACACGTTAGAGCATGTTGATTTGGATGGAGAATCATCGTTAGATACAGAAGTAACTTCAGGAGTGCCGCAGGGAAGTGTCTTGGGAGCCTTGCTGTTCATGTTGTATATTAATGACCTTGCGGATAAAATTAATAGCAATCTGAGGCGTTTCGCAGTTGATGCAGTTATTTAAAACGAAGTAATGTCTCAAAAACGCTGCACAGTCAGTCAGTCTGGTGCTCAGGAGATTTCAAAGTTACTTTAAATATTCAGAACTGTAATTCTGTGCACTTCACAGAACGATAAAACGTAGTATTCCATGACTGTAATATCGTCAATGGTTGTAACAATGGAGAATTGTACTGAAATGCAGGAGGATCCGCAACGAATTGACACATGGTGCAGGGAATGACAACTGAATCTCAATTTATACAAGTGTAATGTGCTGCGAATACATAGAAAGAAAGATCCTTTATCATTTAGCTACAATATAGCAGGTCAACAACTGGAAGCAGTTAATTCCATAAATTATCTGGGAGTAGGCATTAGGAGTGATTTAAAATGGAATGATCATATAAAATTAATCGTCGGTAAAGCAGATGCCAGACTGATTCATTGGAAGAACCCTAAGGAAATGCAGTCCGAAAACAAAGGAAGTAGGTTACAGCACACTTGTTCGCCCACTGCTCGAATACTGCTCACCGGTGTGGGATCCGTACCAGATAAGGTTGATAGAAGAGATAGAGAAGATCCAACGGAGAGCAGGATCATTTAGTAATCGCGGAAGCGTTACGGAGATGGTAGATAAACTCCAGTGGAAGATTCTGCAAGAGAGACGGGCTTTTGTTGAAGTTTCGAGAACATACCTTCACCGAGGAGTCAAGCAGTACATTGCCCCCTCCTAAGTATATCTCGCGAAGAGACCATGAGGATAAAATGAGAGAGATTAGAGCCCACACAGAGGCATACCGACAATCTTTCTTCCCGCGAACAAAACGAGGCTGGAATAGAAGGGAGAACCGATAGAGGTACTCAAAGTACCCTCCGCCACACACCGGCAGATGGCTTGCGGAGTACGGATGAAGATGTAGATCAAGTCACAACTGGAAAAGGCCAGATAGGTAGGTGGGTGTAGGGATGTGTAATGGAACTATCATAGGTAAGGCAGGTGGCAGACTACCAGGAAAAACATTCTCGAAAGGAGATTACTCACAGAACATTGGTGCGACTCATCCTAGACTGTTGCGCATGTCTGTGGACCGGTCCGAAATAGAACTAGCAGAGGATATTGAATGTATACCGAGAAGCCCAACACGAAAGGTAATAGCTTTGTTGGACCCACTGATGCTGAAGAAACTGAACTAGCAGACACTTGAAGATAGCGAAAACCACCCTGAGAAAGGCTGCTTACGAAGGTTCCAGAACTAAATTCTAATGCAGAATCAAAACAAAACAAAAGTAGTATAAACTCCTACGTTCGCTCCCACAGGGATAATGAAGACAAGACTGGATTACTTACAGCATGCACGAAGCAAAGGCGTTTGGACATTCATGTCCCATTCCATACGTGAATCAAATGGGAAGAACCCCTAGCGCAGTGTGAAGTAGCCTGTGCCTAGCATTTCACGGTGATCCGCCCCCCCCCCCCTTGTCATGCTCTCTCTCTCTCTGTTTCTCTCTCTCTCTCTCTCTCTCTCTCTCTGTCTCTCTCACACACACACACACACACACACACACACACACACATACAGACACAACAAACAATCACACATGCATCCTTTTCGGTTGACTTGCTCCAGACACGACCAGTATAGAAGAGACACACACATACACACACACAAAACAAACAGTCATGCATGCACCTTTTTTTCAGAGGAGTTACGCCATGCTGGGCCAGTTTCGAAGAGACATTCGCGGACGCACGCACACACACACACACACACACACACACACACACACACACACACACACAAAACAAAGTCACTCACCACCTTTTTTCAGTTGGCTTACTCCAGACAGGGCCAGTTTAGAAGACACACATGCACACACACACACACACACACACACACACACACACACACATACACACACAAAACAAAGAGTCACACATGCACCTTTTTTTCAGTTGACTTACTCCAGACAGGGCCAATTTAGAAGACACACATGCGTGCGCGCGCGCACACACACACACACACACACACACACACACACACACACACACACTCAAAACAAAGAGTCACACATGCACCTTTTTTTCAGTTGACTTAGTCCAGACAGGGCCAGTTTAGAAGACACACACGCCCACGCGCACACAACACACACACACACACACACACACTCACACAAAACAAAGAGTCACACACAGGCCTCTTTGTTCGGTTCACTGACTCGAGACCGAGCCAGCTTTGAAGGCTGCTAGGCGAGGAAGAGAGCTACCGCTATATCGCAGCTTGGGTAGTGAATGTTCGCTATAAAATGGGATGGCGAGACGCCATGTCATAGCACAGAAGAAGTACACACGGAATGACGTGCCGTACTTTAGGTGTAACTGTATACACTTAATGGCGCACTGCTAAAAGTGCAGGGAAGCTCCTTTTAAATCGATGAAAAGTAGCATTATGGCCGAATTACAAACTTCAAAGAGAAGGACAGCCACAAAATTTACAAAAGTCAGTCCAGGATGCCTGGCTACAGTTACAACTTATAGCCCTGCAGTGTCACAGACAGCTGCTTCATAAATTTCGTAACAAAATAAATCTTATAGATACGTATAAAATTTTTCCTCAAAATTTCCACGACTTCATAAGTTTGCAGCTACGATTATATTCTGTTGTGAGCAACTTTTTCCGTCAATGAAGACGACAGAGTCTACCCACACACGATCACTCACAGACTGGAGATTTAAAACTTATCTTCGATAATTTAGCAGTGCTCAGAAAGTTCTAACGGACATTGATGTTTTAGTGAAAATAAAATCAGTAGAATTTATTGACATCGAGTGTTATTATGTTTGACATGTGAATAAAATACGAGATGTGTTCAAGAAGTAAGGTGACTTTATATTTTTATGAAAAAATATTTATTTATTCATTAATATTCATGTTGGCCCCTATAAAGTAATCCCCCTCAGATACAATATACACTCCTGGAAATGGAAAAAAGAACACATTGACACCGGTGTGTCAGACCCACCATACTTGCTCCGGACACTGCGAGAGGGCTGTACAAGCAATGATCACACGCACGGCACAGCGGACACACCAGGAACCGCGGTGTTGGCCGTCGAATGGCGCTAGCTGCGCAGCATTTGTGCACCGCCGCCGTCAGTGTCAGCCAGTTTGCCGTGGCATACGGAGCTCCATCGCAGTCTTTAACACTGGTAGCATGCCGCGACAGCGTGGACGTGAACCGTATGTGCAGTTGACGGACTTTGAGCGAGGGCGTATAGTGGGCATGTGGGAGGCCGGGTGGACGTACCGACGAACTGCTCAACACGTGGGGCGTGAGGTCTCCACAGTACATCGATGTTGTCGCCAGTGGTCGGCGGAAGGTGCACGTGCCCGTCGACCTGGGACCGGACCGCAGCGACGCACGGATGCACGCCAAGACCGTAGGATCCTACGCAGTGCCGTAGGGGACCGCACCGCCACTTCCCAGCAAATTAGGGACACTGTTGCTCCTGGGGTATCGGCGAGGACCATTCGCAACCGTCTCCATGAAGCTGGGCTACGGTCCCGCACACCGTTAGGCCGTCTTCCGCTCACGCCCCAACATCGTGCAGCCCGCCTCCAGTGGTGTCGCGACAGGCGTGAATGGAGGGACGAATGGAGACGTGTCGTCTTCAGCGATGAGAGTCGCTTCTGCCTTGGTGCCAATGATGGTCGTATGCGTGTTTGGCGCCGTGCAGGTGAGCGCCACAATCAGGACAGCATACGACCGAGGCACACAGGGCCAACACCCGGCATCATGGTGTGGGGAGCGATCTCCTACACTGGCCGTACACCACTGGTGACCGTCGAGGGGACACTGAATACTGCACGGTACATCCAAACCGTCATCGAACCCATCGTTCTACCATTCCTAGACCGGCAAGGGAACTTGCTGTTCCAACAGGACAATGCACGTCCGCATGTATCCCGTGCCACCCAACGTTCTCTAGAAGGTGTAAGTCAACTACCCTGGCCAGCAAGATCTCCGGATCTGTCCCCCATTGAGCATGTTTGGGACTGGATGAAGCGTCGTCTCACGCGGTCTGCACGTCCAGCACGAACGCTGGTCCAACTGAGGCGCCAGGTGGAAATGGCATGGCAAGCCATTCCACAGGACTACATCCAGCATCTCTACGATCGTCTCCATGGGAGAATAGCAGCCTGCATTGCTGCGAAAGGTGGGTATACACTGTACTAGTGCCGACATTGTGCATGCTCTGTTGCCTGTGTCTATGTGCCTGTGGTTCTGTCAGTGTGATCATGTGATGTATCTGACCCCAGGAATGTGTCAATAAAGTTTCCCCTTCCTGGGACAATGAATTCACGGTGTTCTTATTTCAATTTCCAGGAGTGTACTTGTGCCAATGCTTTTTCTAATCCTCGACGCACTTTTCACAAGCACCATTTCGTACAGCCTTGACTACTTTCAGCGATGCAGTTTTTATTTCCTCAATCGTTGAAAATCTTCATCCTTTCATAGGTTTCTTCAGTTTCGGGAAAAGGAAAAAGTCGCAGGGGGCCAAATCGGGTGAATATAGTGCCTGAAGCATGATTGTCGTGTTGTTTTTGGCCAAAAAATCTCTCACAAGCAACGATGAATGAGCAGGTACATTGTCGTGATGCAAAAGCCACGAATTGTTTTTCGACAATTCCTGCTGTTGTTTGCGTACTGCTTCTCGTAAACGGCGCATAACGTCGAGGTAATACTCCTTATTGACCGTACGACCTTGACGGGAGAATTAATGATGCACTACGCCCCGGTAATTGAAAAAAAAAATAGTGAGCATAACTTCGACATTTGATCGAACTTGGCGTGCTTTTTCTGGGTTTGGCTCTCTGGGATGCTTCCATTGGGACGATTGGGCTTTGCTTTCGACGTCATAACCACAAACCCATGTTTCGTCGCCAGTTAGGACTCTTTTGAGCAAATCAGGATCATCGTTGACGTCATTCAAGAGCTCCTGAGCCATACTCATGCGACCGATCTTCTGATCAAAATTGAGAAGTTTTGGAACAAACTTCGCTGACACGCGTCTCATGCGCAAAACACCCGAAAAAGTTGCATGACACGAGCCGACCGACATGCCAACATCCTCAGCAATTCTCTTACGCTAATTCGACGATTTTCCAAAACAAATTTCTTCACAGCTTCGACTTTATCATCTGTTGTTGTGCTGGGTGTTAAAATTACGAACAACTTCAGTTGGAAAGACCACATAGATAATATTGTGGGGAAGGCGAGCCAAAGGTTGCGTTTCATTGGCAGGACACTTAGAAGATGCAACAAGTCCACTAAAGAGACAGCTTACACTACACTCGTTCGTCCTCTGTTAGAATATTGCTGCGCGGTGTGGGATCCTTACCAGGTGGGATTGACGGAGGACATCGAAAGGGTGCAAAAAAGGGCATCTCGTTTTGTATTATCACGTAATAGGGGAGGGAGTGTGGCAGATATGATACACGAATTGGGATGGAAGTCATTAAAGCAAAGACGTTTTTCGTCGCGGCGAGATCTATTTACGAAATTTCAGTCACCAACTTTATCTTCCGAATGCGAAAATATTTTGTTGAGCCCAACCTACATAGGTAGGAATGATCATCAAAATAAAATAAGAGAAATCAGGGCTCGAACAGAAAGGTTTAGGTGTTCGTTTTTCCCGCGCGCTCTTCGGGAGTGGAATGGTAGAGAGATAGTACAGGGTGTTTAAAAAATGACCGGTATATTTGAAACGGCAATAAAAACTAAACGAGCAGCGATAGAAATACACCGTTTGCTGCAATATGCTTGGGACAATAGTACATTTTCAGGCAGACAAACTTTCGAAATTACAGTAGTTACAATTTTCAACAACAGATGGCGCTGCGGTCTGGGAAACTCTATAGTACGATATTTTCCACATATCCACCATGCGTAGCAATAATATGGCGTAGTCTCTGAATGAAATTACCCGAAACCTTTGACAACGTGTCTGCCGGAATGGCTTCACATGCAGATGAGATGTACTGCTTCAGCTGTTCAATTGTTTCTGGATTCTGGCGGTACACCTGGTCTTTCAAGTGTCCCCACAGAAAGAAGTCACAGGGGTTCATGTCTGGCGAATAGGGAGGCCAATCCACGCCGCCTCCTGTATGTTTCGGATAGCCCAAAGCAATCACACGATCATCGAAATATTCATTCAGGAAATTGACGTCGGCCGTGCGATGTGGCCGGGCACCATCTTGCATAAACCACGAGGTGTTCGCAGTGTCGTCTAAGGCAGTTTGTACCGCCACAAATTCACGAAGAATGTCCAGATAGCGTGATGCAGTAATCGTTTCGGATCTGAAAAATGGGCCAATGATTCCTTTGGAAGAAATGGCGGCCCAGACCAGTACTTTTTGAGGATGCAGGGACGATGGGACTGCAACATGGGGCTTTTCGGTTCCCCATATGCGCCAGTTCTGTTTATTGACGAAGCCGTCCAGGTAAAAATAAGCTTCGTCAGTAAACCAAATGCTGCCCACATGCATATCGCCGTCATCAATCCTGTGCACTATATCGTTAGCGAATGTCTCTCGTGCAGCAATGGTAGCGGCGCTGAGGGGTTGCCGCGTTTGAATTTTGTATGGATAGAGGTGTAAACTCTGGCGCATGAGACGATACGTGGACGTTGGCGTCATTTGGACCGCAGCTGCAACACGGCGAACGGAATGGCGCACCCACAGAATGCGTTGTCTTCTATATCTTTCACATCACTTGCAGCGCCATCTGTTGTTGAAAATTGTAACTACTGTAATTTCGAAAGTTTGTCCGCCTGAAAATGTAATGTTGTCCCAAGCATATTGCAACAAACGGTGTATTTCTGTCGCTGCTCGTTTAGTTTTTATTGCCGTTTCAAATATACCGGTCATTTTTGAAACACCCTGTATGATTGTGGTTCGATGAACCTTCTGCCAAGCACTTAAATGTGAATTGCAGAGTAGTCATGTAGATGTAGATGTAGATGTAGATGTAAATGGGGCGTCCAGAGCGAGGTTCGTCATTGGCATCTTCTCGGCCACCTTGGAAGAGAGCTTTTACCACTTGCAAAGAATTTTTTTTTACTTAGAGCAGACTCACTGTATGTCACTGTCAACATTTGAAGTGTTTTGGAGCACTTCATTCCATTTTTCACACAAAATTTGATGCAAATTCTTTGCTCCACTTTTTATAATAATCGAAAATCGCCGAGCACACTAAAACACATCTAATCTTTTTAACTCTCAAAAACAAACCAAGTATGCTGTACACTTGAAACTGTGATCATATGTGCGGGACATGTGTACCAACATAACAAATAACATCGATAATCGAATGTACGTTGCCCGCGTAATTTGAAAAGTCACCCATCTTCTTGAACAGCCATCGCAGTAACGTTATACAAGTCGACGACAATTAAAACTTCATCCGAAAACGACATACGTCACACGATAATTCGTAAGAATTATCAGGTCTTTACATCACACAATGAATCAAGTTAGACAGAACAAGAGAAATCGGGCTTTGTGGATGCATACTTTTTTAAGTAAGCAGAATTCTTCTAAAACTTTAACTCGGCACTTGCGCTGGATACTTATCTGTTTCCAGAATTTTATGAGAATGCATAAATACGATTTCTAATATGTCATTCAAGCAATTGGTCCTAGAATTGCTGCAGCCATTACAAATATGAGAGAGTGTTTACGAGCTGCAACCAGACTGGTGATCATCATGAGGTTTTTAGCTGCTGGTGATTCATACAGAATTTAAGGTACCTCTATAAAGTTCATTATTCGTAAACAAACCTTATTGTGTCAGATGTATGCAACGCTTTGTTAGACGGACTGAGAGTTTTCATTGTTGAGCTGACTGTGTAAATCATGGAATACTTCTAGATAAGCTCAAGTATTGTGGTGTGAATGGGACAGGGCTCAAATGGGTTAAATCATACCTAACTGGAAGAGTGCAGAAAGTTGAAATAAGCAGTTCACATAATATGCAAAAAAACTGGTGATTTCTCAAACTGGGGAACAAGTTTCTTAATATATATTAATGACTTGCCATTCTATATTCACAAAGATGCAAAGCTGGTACTTCTTGCCGATGGTACAAGTATAGCTATCACATCCAACAGACAAGAATTAACTGGTGAAATTGTAAACGATGTTTTTCAGAAAATCATTAAGTGGTTCTCTGCAAATGGGCTCTCATTAAACTTTGACAAAACACAGTACATACAGTCCCACACAGTAAATGGAATGACACCATTAATAAATATAGACTTCGATCAGAAATCGGTAGGTAAGGTAGAATATTCAAAATTTCTAGGTGTATGCATTGGTGAGGGGTTGAACTGGAAAAAACACACTGAGGATCTGCTGAAACGTTTGAGTTCAGCTACTTATGCTATTAGGGTCATTGCAAATTTCGGCGATATACATCCGAGTAAATTAGCTTACCACGCCTATTTTCATTCTCAGCTTTCGTATGGCATCATATTCTGGGGTAACTCATCATTGAGTAAAAGAGTGTTCATTGCCCAAAAGCGTGTAATCAGAATAATTGCTGGAGCTCATCCAAGATCATGCTGCAGACACTTATTTAAAGAGCTAGAGATCTTCACTGTAGCCTCACAATATATATATTCATTTATGAAATTTGTTATTAACAATCCGAACGAATTCAAAAGTAATAGCAGTGTACATGGCTACAACACTAGGAGAAAGGATGATCTTCACTACTCAAGGTTAAATCTAACTTTGGCTCAGAAGGGGGTAAATTATGCTGCCACAAAAGTCTTTGGTCACTTCCCTTAGCATCAAAACTCTGACAGATAGCCATATAACATTTAAAAGGAAATTAAAAGAATTTCTTAATGGCAACTCCTTCTACCCATTAGATGAATTTTTGGATATAGTAAGTGGGTAATTTCCCCAAACCCCACAAAAAAATATTAAGTGTAATGTAATATCTTGTATAGACACCTTCTATTAACCTGACACATTCCACATCATTACGAAGTGTTCATCAGCACACAGCACTGCTTACACTATCGATTTCCGCTCCAGATACGTCTCAAAATAATACGAGGGGCGTTTGAAAAGTTCGTGCAAAGTCCGAGAGATGGCACCACCGGCGCGTATCGAAGTCTTGTTTAATTAGCAGCGTCTTTGGAAAGAACGCACACCAAGTTCCAGCCATATTGGTCTATTTCTTTGTGTTTGCCACTCGTGTGAATCAAGGAAATCGAGTGATTGTCAAAAAATGGACGAAAAAGAATTTCGTGTAGTGATAAAATATTACTCTATGACAGACAAAATGCCTCAGGAGACTAAAGAGAAGCTTGATAAACATTATGGTGACTCTGCGCCTACGATTAGAACAGTTAATAAATGGTTTCCAAATTTTCGGAATGACCCTATGGGCACAAGTGATGCTGAACGTTCTGGACGCCCTGTGGAGGTTACGACTGCAGAAATCATTCATAAAATCCGTGATAGGGTGATGGATGGCAGAAGAGTTAAGGTGCGTGAGATTGCTAGTACTGTGGGCATCTCGAATGAACGGGTACATAATATTTTGCATAAACATTTTGACATGAGAAAGCTATGCGCAGAATGAGTTCTGCGATTGCTCACGCTTGGCCAAAAACGGAATCGTATCAAGTGTTGCAAGGATGGTTTCCAGCTGTTCAAGGTCTGCAGGTTGTGGTCGTGCGGTAGCGTTCTCGCTTCCCACGCCCGGGTTCCCGGGTTCGATTCCCGGCGGGGTCAGGGATTTTCCCTGCCTCGTGATGACTGGGTGTTGTGTGCTGTCCTTAGGTTAGTTAGGTTTAAGTAGTTCTAAGTTCTAGGGGACTGTTGACCATAGATGTTAAGTCCCATAGTGCTCAGAGCCATTTGAACCATTTTTTTGCAGCTGTTCAGGAAGAATCTGCAGGACTTTAAGCATCGTTTCGTCGCTGTGGATGAAACATGAAAAGGCGAAGACCATTCCTTCAGCCGGAAAGGTTGTGGCGACTGTCGTTTGGAATTCGTGAGGGATAATCCTCATCGACTATCTGGAAAAGGGTAAAACTATTTATTACAAGTGCATATTATTCATCGTTATTGGACCGCCTGAAAACCGAGCTGCAAGAAAAACGGCGGTGATTTGACCGCAAAAAAGTCCTTTTCCATCACGACAATGCACCAGCGCACACCTCAGCAGTTGTGGAGGCAAAATTAATGGAAATAGGATTCCATCTCGTTTCAGATCCCCCCTATTCTCCAGACTTGGCTCCATCAGACTACTTTCCCAATTTGAAGAAATGGCTGGTAGGCCAAAGATTTTATTCAGACTAATAGCAGCAACTAATAGCTACTTTCAGAATGAGATTTTCACTCTGCAGCGGAGTGTGCGCTGATATGAAACTTCCTGGCAGATTAAAACTGTGTGCTGGACCGAGACTCGAACTGGGGACCTTTGCCTTTCGCGGGCAAGTGCTCTACCAACTGAGCTACCCAAGCACGACTCACGCCCCGTCCTCACAGCTTTGCTTCTGCCAGTACCTCGTCTCCTACCTTCCAAACTTTACAGAAGCTCTCCTACGAACCTTGCAGAACTAGCACTCCTGAAAGAAAGGATATTGCGGAGACATGGCTTAGCCACAGCCTGGGGGATGTTTCCAGAATGAGATTTTCACTCTGCAGCGGAGTGTGCGCTGATATGAAACTTCCTGGCAGATTAAAACTGTGTGCCAGACTTGGACAATTCCTATTTTACAGAAGGGATGAACAAATTAGAACAGCATAGGACGAAGTGTATAAGTCTAAAAGGAGACTATGTCGAAAAATAAAAAAGGTTTACCCCGAACACGTAAGTAGTTTTTATTTTTGCACGGACTTTTCAAACACTTCCCGTATGAGACCAACGTCATCAAATGCAAACCATGTGAATGAAGAGCTAATTGCGCTTCAGCTCCTCCTACATAACTTTTCTCCTCGCACGCAAAATGTATTCGCACTCTCCAATAAGGACAACCATCAGTTATATAATGGAATGACGACAATGAAAATTTGTACAGTTCTGGGATCCTAGTCCGGATTTCCCGCTTATCGTGGGCGGTCGCCTTACCATTAGTCTATCCGAGCACGACCCACGGCCAGACCCAAACTTCCATATGTCGCCAGCTATTTGTCTACAACCTGTACTCGTACACGCATGATGTCCATATCGCAACTGCGAGTACATTTCATGTATTTCATAACAGATGTCGTTGCCGCAGTGCACACATGTCCGAAGGAATATTGCGTTGTGCATCTTCACAACCCAGGCATTGCAATATCGTCCTGATCAGCCGACACTGGGCAAGTGACATTCAGTTAAAATGTCTCCCTGTACAGGTATATACGAGGGTCACTCCAAAAGAAATGCACACTATTTTTGTAAAAACACAGTTTTCGTTCTGCATGTGTGAAAGTTTTACAGTGTGTAGATACATCCCTCCCGCTTGTTTTCAAACTTAGTTCAACCAGTTCCCGTGAGTGGCGCCATCACAGCATGTCTTCAAGATGGCTGCTACACTTGACGTTCGTCAGAAGCAACGTGTGCATTGTGGGAGGAAGGTTAATTGGCCCCCATTTTATCGATGGCAATCTAAATGGTGCATTCTATGCTGATTTCCTACGTCATGTAATACCGATGTTACTACAAGATGTTTCACTGCTTGACAGAATGGCGATGTACTTCCAACCTGATGGATGTCTGGCACATAGCTTGCGTGCGGTTGAAGCGGTATTGAATAGCATATTTCAAGACAGGTGGATTGGTCGTCGAAGCACCATACCGTTGACACAATGCCAGAAACGTTGGAAATTCTAAAATATTAAACTGTTTAATGTTTATCTTTAATATAGCTATACCGTACTATAAATAATCAACTAATGACGTCTAATAAAGTTGAGCTACAATCATTCATGTAACCACACACATCAAAAAAAGTTTTGCATCACCCCGGTACCCAGAACTCCTGAACATAGACGTTGACTGTGGATATTGTATCACAGAACAAGTCTCTTTGACTGTTCAGAGATGTCACTAAACCCTCCTAAAGATGTAAACAACCATGCATGACCAGCACCTATTAGACGGAGGGGGTCCGACAAGCGATCAGTCCACGAAGGAGATACACGACTCGTGTTGTATGTTGGTAAAATGTCATGTGACTAGGGCCTCCAGTCAGGTAGACCGTTCGCCAGGTGCCAGTCTTTCGATTCGACGCCACTTCGGCAACTTGCGCGTTGATTTTCTGTAGGTTAACCATGCCTAGACAGTCAATACCGCGGTTCGATCGCGTCCTCATTGTTACATTGTGCCAGGAAGGGCTCTCAACAAGGGAGGTGTCCAGGAGTCTGGGAGTGAACAAAAGCGATGTTGTTCGGATATGGAGGAGCTACAGAGAGACAGGAACTGTCGATGCCTCGCTCAGGCCGCCCAAGGGCTACTACTGCAGTGGATGACCGCTACCTACGGATTATGGCTCGGTGGAACCCTGACAGCAACGCCACCATGTTGAATAATGCTTTTCGTGCAGCCACAGGACGTCGTGTTACGACTCAAACTGTGCCCAATAGGCTGCATGATGCGCAACTTCAGTCCCGACGTCCATGGTGAGGTCCATCTTTGCAACCACGACACTGTGCAGCGTGGTACAGATTGGCGTGACGTTCTCTTCACCGATGAGTCTCGCATATGCTTTCAACCAGACAATTGTTCAAGACGTGTTTGGAGACAACTCGGTCAGGCTGAGCGCCTTAGACACACTGTCCAGCGGGTGCAGCAAGGTGGAGGTTCCCTGCTGTTTTGGGATGGTACTATGCGGGGTCGACGTTTGCTGCTGGTGGCCATGGAAGGCGCCGTAACGGCTGTATGATACGCGAATGCCTTCCTCCGACCGATAGTGCAGTCATAATGCAACATATTGGCGAGGCATTCGTCTTCATGGACGGCAATTCCCGCCCCCATAGTGCACATCTTGTTACCCTCGTTCGACTGGAGTGGCCAGCGTGTTCTTTCGAACATGGCTGGGATAATTCCAGAATGAGATTTTCACTCTGCAGCGGAGTGTGCGCTGATATGAAACTTCCTGGCAGATTAAAACTGTGTGCCCGACCGAGACTCGAACTCGGGACCTTTGCCTTTCGCGGGCAAGTGCTCTACCACCTGAGCTACCGAAGCACGACTCACGCCCGGTACTCACAGCTTTACTTCTGCCAGTACCTCGTCTCCTACCTTCCAAACTTTACAGAAGCTCTTCTGCGAACCATGCAGAACTAGCACTCCTGAAAGAAAGGATATAGCGGAGACATGGCTTAGCCACAGCCGGGGGGATGTTTCCAGAATGAGATTTTCACTCTGCAGCGGAGTGTGCGCTGATATGAATTTTCCTGGCAGAAGAGCTACTGTAAAGTTTGGAAGGTAGGAGACGAGATACTGGCAGAAGTAAAGCTGTGAGTACCGGGCGTGAGTCGTGCTTCGGTAGCTCAGTTGGTAGAGCACTTGCCGGCGAAAGGCAAAGGTTCCGAGTTCGAGTCTCGGTCGGGCACACAGTTTTAATCTGCCAGGAAGTTTCATGGCTGGGATAGATTGAAAAGGGCTGCTTATGGACGACGTGACCCACCAAGCACTTTGAGGGATCTACACCTATCGTCGTTGAGGAGTGGTACAATCTGGACCAACAGTGCCTTGATGAACTTGTGGATAGTATGCCACGACAAATACAGGCATATATCAAAGCAAAAGGACGTGCTACTGGGTATTAGAGGTACCGGTGTTTACAGCAATCTGGACCAAGACCTCTGAAGCTCTCGCTGTGTGGTGGTTCAACATACAATGTTCACGAGCAATGGAAAGGGCGGAAATGATGTTTAATTTGATCTCTATTCCAACAGGTTCCGGAACCGAGGTGACGCAAAACTCTTTTTAATGTGTGTATTTAACAAATGAAATATCTTATAATAACCTACTACACATGGTGACAACTGGTACTGAGGTCACATCCTGCAGGTATCAAATACAGGCATTCGATTCCGTAACTATGGAGAAGGGTTCGGTTTGAAGAAGACTAGGAACAGCACACGTAAAGGAAATGAGTGGAATCTGGTACTGCGGAGAAAATTCAAATGCAACGGAGAGCTGCTATTAGATTTCATAAGGAATGTCGATGAATATACCCTAGCACTTACAAGGGAACCTCCCCATCGCACCCCCCTCAGATTTAGTTATAAGCTGGCACAGTGGATAGGACGTGAAAAACTGAACGCAGATGAATCGAGAAAACAGGAAGAAGTTGTGTGGAACTGTGAAAAAAATGAGCAAAATATACAAACTGAGTAGTCCATGCGCAAGATATGCAACATCGAGGATACTGTAAGCTCAGGAGCGCCGTGGTTAGCATGGGCAGCTCAGGAACAAGAGGTTCTTGGTTCAAGTCTTCCCTCGAGTGAAAGTTTTACTTTCTTTATTTTCGCAAAGTTATGATCTGTCCGTTCGTTCATTGACGTCTCTGTTCACTGTAATAAATTTAGTGTCTGTGTTTTGCGACCGCACCGCAAAACCGTGCGATTAGTACACGAAAGGACGTGCCTCTCCAATGGGAACCGAAAACATTTGATGGCAAGGTCATTCGTCAACCGATTCCTCCAGAGGAAAACACGTCTGATATGTTCTATACGACACTGGTGACGGCATGTGCGTCACATGACAGGAATATGTCGTCGACCCACATAACTTGTACACTTGACGAATGGGAAAAAGGATTCTTCTACCTTGCCCGATTTAGGTTTTCTTGTGGATGTGATAATCACTCCCAAAATGTGATGAAAACATAAGAGTTTGTCACATAAACTGCAACAAATGAATGCAACAGCTTCACAGTCGCACAGTTTTCCCTGTGCTCTGTCAAAACATATGTTTTTAACGTTTTCAAATTTTTCCGGGTGTAGACCGTGAAACCCCGCGTATTCCCAAGCAAATCTGAACATGTCCTGGAATTTTGGAGAGAGAAATGATTATGTGTGAGTGCCTGAAATTTGATAGTTGTCTGAAAATAAAAAAATATATTTTTCACTTGAGATAAGACTTGAACCAAGGACCACCCTAACCACGAGACCACGGCGCTCCTGAGTTCAAATTGCCTCGATATTGCCTGTGTTACGCATGGACTACTCAGTTTGTATATTTTGCTTATTTTTTTCTTAGTTCCACACAACTTCTTCCTCTTTTCTCGATTGATCTGTGTTCAGTTTTTCAAGGCCTATCCACTGTGTCAACCTATAACTAAATCTGAGGGGGGTGCGATGGGGAGGTTCCCTTGTTAGAAGGAGAAGTGCCGTTACTTCTGTTTTCGTGGTATCCTTGGTAAGGTAGTTGCTGCGCCCACCGACAGATCGCGCAACGGTCGCTTGTGGCTGGGTGAAGTACATTCTGACAGTGCACTCGTTAAGACATATTTAGAATTGTTCTTGTATTTAGTTGTTTCGTGATGTTAAAGAATTTGTTAATTAAAAGTGACAGTAGAGTAATATTTCCATGTGTGTTTGTAGGGTTTTTCCGCAAAACTAATCCCGAGAATTTTAGCGGCAGAAAAAACACGGTAATATTCACGAGAGATATGAATACCGCAATGTATCAGATGAGTTCAACTCTAGAATACCAAATAACTCACTTCACAAACATTCCCCTTCATACAAAATATTAACTAACTTTTACGAAATCATCTGCTCAGAAAACAACACATTTTCTCAAACAGAAGAATGGAATCGCTGTCACACTGAAGGATACACTAGGAGTTTTTCCGTATTTATGGTCCAAAGATTTTAAGTACATAATGACAGGAAAAATCAGCCAA
The DNA here is from genome assembly GCF_023898315.1 of Schistocerca nitens. Classification (NCBI taxonomy): domain Eukaryota; kingdom Metazoa; phylum Arthropoda; class Insecta; order Orthoptera; family Acrididae; genus Schistocerca; species Schistocerca nitens. Next base: position 178,543,354 of record NC_064624.1, on the reverse strand, counting down.
GACCCTCTGGAACGTCATTCTGGAATAAGTTGTGACACCATCCATCAACTGTAGATTTTCTGCAAGTACATAAGTTAGAGTGCGTGTATGCCCTGTTAGGATGGCTGTATCTGCAGCCGCAAACTGTGACCCGAGTTTAATGCGTCTGTGTGCTAAAGAAACGGAGGACAAAATTAAGGACAAAACGGTGATAGGGGACTGTAGGGTACATTGTCAAAAAGCTTAATAAACAGAGCAGCTGTGTGAATTGTGCTCAAGCCTTGTGAATAAAAATCCATCTGACACAAAAGTTTCAACTTTCATCGGCATGAAGGACCACGGCTCAATAAATACGCCTTCTTATTTGACTTATTCGTCCGAAAGCGTTTTCTACACACTTTTACAAGTTGAAGTAGTTCGTGGAAAGAAACTGTCTTCCATCTCAATCTATGTGTGGTATATTTTATGAGTGTTTAATCAGCGCTAGCGAAATTGTTTTTGGAACATGCGATTTAGGATGTTGTTGGAACATAAACTTGAGCCGGCCGAAGTGGCCGTGCGGTTAAAGGCGCTGCAGTCTGGAACTGCAAGACCGCTACGGTCGCAGGTTCGAATCCTGCCTCGGGCATGGATGTTTGTGATGTCCTTAGGTTAGTTAGGTTTAACTAGTTCTAAGTTCTAGGGGACTAATAACCTCAGCAGTTGAGTCCCATAGTGCTCAGAACCATTTGAACCATCATAAACTTGACCTTGGCGGTAAATTAATTTTCCATTTCTTTCGCACGAAAGAAATCAGCAAAGATCTCTTGTCAGCGAAGACTGCTAAGTCATTACGCAAGCTTTCCAGTTTCTGGCAACTAACAGCTACAAATTATACGGGTGAGTTTATATTATCTTTTATCTCCTATACAGGGTGATTCAAAAAGAATACCACAACTTTAGGAATTTAAAACTCTGCAACGACAAAAGGCAGAGCTAAGCACTATCTGTCGGCGAATTAAGGGAGCTATAAAGTTTCATTTAGTTGTACATTTGTTCGCTTGAGGCGCTGTTGACTAGGCGTCAGCGTCAGTTGATGCTAAGATGGCGACCGCTCAACAGAAAGCTTTTTGTGTTATTGAGTACGACAGAAGTGAATCGACGACAGTTGTTCAGCGTGCATTTCGAACGAAGTGTGGTGTTAAACCTCCTGATAGGTGGTGTATTAAACGTTGGTATAAACAGTTTACAGAGAATGGGTGTTTGTGCAAAGGGAAAAGTTCTGGACGGCCGAGAACGAGTGACAGAGCACTTCATCACTGGCCTCCAAGAGGCCCTGATCTTACCCCCTGTGATTTTTTCTTATGGGGGTATGTTAAGGATATGGTGTTTCGGCCACCTCTCCCAGCCACCATTGATGATTTGAAACGAGAAATAACAGCATCTATCCAAACTGTTACGCCTGATATGCTACAGAGAGTGTGGAACGAGTTGGAGTATCGGGTTGATATTGCTCGTTTGTCTGGAGGGGGCCATATTGAACATCTCTGAACTTGTTTTTGAGTGAAAAAAAAACCTTTTTAAATACTCTTTGTAATGATGTATAACAGAAGGTTATATTATGTTTCTTTCATTAAATACACATTTTTAAAGTTGTGGTATTCTTTTTGAATCACCCTGTATTTTAGTCTTTATTATTGATTGGTATCGGCCTCTATATATGATTTTTTGCATGTTAAGCTGTTTTTCGACATATTTGCGTAGGCTTCCGCGGCCAGAGTCAGTAGGCATAAAAGTTTTCTGGGTTTGGTACCGCGTCGTAATGTAAAAACTACTGCTGCTGGAGAAAAGCCAACGTTTCGGCCACGATTGCAGCGGCTCACAAAGCTTTGCCGTCCTGCCGGCACATTAGATCGTTTCCTACAAGCGACAATGTCCTATGGTGTGTAACAGCACACGCTTTTACAGCACAACTGCGATAACTTTGATTCTACCCGGCGTGTCAAGATGAAAGCTGAATCACATTTTAAGTTTTTGCCTGCAATAATACAACTGAAATTCGCATCAAATTCCGTGCATTAGTTTTTGCGTGGTGAGCGTACAGATACACTCCTGGAAATGGAAAAAAGAACACATTGACACCGGTGTGTCAGACCCACCATACTTGCTCCGGACACTGCGAGAGGGCTGTACAAGCAATGATCACACGCACGGCACAGCGGACACACCAGGAACCGCGGTGTTGGCCGTCGAATGGCGCTAGCTACGCAGCATTTGTGCACCGCCTCCGTCAGTGTCAGCCAGTTTGCCGTGGCATACGGAGCTCCATCGCAGTCTTTAACACTGGTAGCATGCCGCGACAGCGTGGACGTGAACCGTATGTGCAGTTGACGGACTTTGAGCGAGGGCGTATAGTGGGCATGCGGGAGGCCGGATGGACGTACCGCCGAATTGCTCAACACGTGGGGCGTGAGGTCTCCACAGTACATCGATGTTGTCGCCAGTGGTCGGCGGAAGGTGCACGTGCCCGTCGACCTGGGACCGGACCGCAGCGACGCACGGATGCACGCCAAGACCGTAGGATCCTACGCAGTGCCGTAGGGGACCGCACCGCCACTTCCCAGCAAATTAGGGACACTGTTGCTCCTGGGGTATCGGCGAGGACCCTTCGCAACCGTCTCCATGAAGCTGGGCTACGGTCCCGCACACCGTTAGGCCGTCTTCCGCTCACGCCCCAACATCGTGCAGCCCGCCTCCAGTGGTGTCGCGACAGGCGTGAATGGAGGGAGGAATGGAGACGTGTCGTCTTCAGCGATGAGAGTCGCTTCTGCCTTGGTGCCAATGATGGTCGTATGCGTGTTTGGCGCCGTGCAGGTGAGCGCCACAATCAGGACTGCATACGACCGAGGCACACAGGGCCAACACCCGGCATCATGGTGTGGGGAGCGATCTCCTACACTGGCCGTACACCACTGGTGATCGTCGAGGGGACACTGAATAGTGCACGGTACATCCAAACCGTCATCGAACCCATCGTTCTACCATTCCTAGACCGGCAAGGGAACTTGCTGTCCCAACAGGACAATGCACGTCCGCATGTATCCGGTGCCACCCAACGTGCTCTAGAAGGTGTAAGTCAACTACCCTGGCCAGCAAGATCTCCGGATCTGTCCCCCATTGAGCATGTTTGGGACTGGATGAAGCGTCGTCTCACGCGGTCTGCACGTCCAGCACGAACGCTGGTCCAACTGAGGCGCCAGGTGGAAATGGCATGGCAAGCCGTTCCACAGGACTACATCCAGCATCTCTACGATCGTCTCCATGGGAGAATAGCAGCCTGCATTGCTGCGAAAGGTGGATATACACTGTACTAGTGCCGACATTGTGCATGCTCTGTTGCCTGTGTCTATGTGCCTGTGGTTCTGTCAGTGTGATCATGTGATGTATCTTGACCCCAGGAATGTGTCAATAAAGTTTCCCCTTCCTGGGACAATGAATTCACGGTGTTCTTATTTCAATTTCCAGGAGTGTATATACACAAAAGTTCTAAAAATAATTTTTTCTCTTCGATAGGTGATATAAAAAACACCGTCATATTCAAACTTGCTGGCAGATAAAAACTGTGTGCCCGAGTTCGAGTCTCGGTCCGGCACACAGTTTTTATCTGCCGATAAAAACTGTGTGCCCGAGTTCGAGTCTCGGTCCGGCACACAGTTTTTATCTGCCAGCAAGTTTCATATCAGCGCACACTCCGCTGTAGAGTGAAAATCTCATACCGTCATATTCAGTTTTCTTAAATATTCCCTTCGTTCAGACATCTACAAGTTACAATTTTACCATATGTGTAAATCCACAGTGCTGTAGAAACCACTGAATGTATCATTCAAAGAGTACCGGCTTATATGCAGCAGAGCCATGTCCAATATTGAATTACTTTCGCTGCCAATGTCTTGAGTAGCTGGGTGGACGCCAATCACCATCCTTCGAAAAATTGTTAGAGGGAACACTTCCTTTGAACTGTAAAGCTGACAATATTAATGTGAAGTACAGACTCAAGAGCTATACCATTCTTCAGCGCTACGGATTTGTAAATTGAAAATTATTAACCCGTTATTAAAATAACTGTTTAACCAATTACCTGTGTTCGTGCTTCACGCTTTACCATTAAGAGGATACAGTGGAGTGGGGTATTGCAACGTCCTAATGCTTTACCATAAATGTTCATCACAGATGGTCAAACCTGCGCACTTTCAAAATTATCGCTCAAATTTTGACGCAAAATCGATTGCAAGGTTATTATTTCACCAGTATTATGTTTTCCTCTTTAAAATATGACTTCAAGTCGATAACGCTGGATTGTAGTATTAAAAACTCTAAAGTATATACCAATACTAAGGGTGAACGAGTAGTAAGCGCTAATAATTGTCTCCTGTATTCGAAATCATCCAAATAAAGACTACAGTGTTTTATGATGATCTGAAACACAAAGAGCTGATTCCTACATGGTTACATACCGGGAACCAATATCCTTTTTTTAAATTTAAACTTCGGGCTATACAGGGTGGTCCACTGATCGTGACCGGGCCAAATACTTCACGAAATAAGCGTCAAACGAAAAAACTACAAAGAAAGAAGCTTGTCTAGCTTGAAGGGGAAAACCAGATGGCGCTATAGTTGGCCCGCTAGATAGGTCAGATATCAACTGCGATTTTTTAAATAGGAACCCCCATTTTTTATTACATATTCGTGTAGTACGTAAAAAATTTGGATGTTTTAGTTGGACCACTTTTTTCGCTTTGTGATAGATGGCGCTGTAATAGTCACAAACATATGGCTCACCATTTTAGACGAACAGTTGGTATCAGGTAGGTTTCTTAAATTAAAAGACAGAACGTAGGTAAGTTTGAACATTTTATTCCGGTTGCTCCAATCTGATACATGTACCTTTGTGAACTTATCATTTCTGAGAACGCATGCTGTTACAGCGTGATTACCTGTAAATACCACATTAATGCAATAAATGCTCAAAATTATGTCCGTCAACCTCAATACATTTGGCAATACGTGTAACGGACATTCCTCTCAACAGCGAGTAGTTCGCCTACCGTAATGTTCGCACATGCATTGACAATGCGCTGGCGCATGTTGTCAGGCGTTGTCGGTGGATCACGATAGCAAATATCCTTCAACTTTCCCCACAGAAAGAAATCCGGGGACGTCAGATCCGGTCAACGTGCGGGCCACGGTATGGTGCTTCGACGACCAATCCACCTGTCATGAAATATGCTGTTCAGTACCGCCTCAACCGCACGCGAGCTATGTACCGGACATCCATCATGTTGAAAGTACATCACCATTCAGTCATTCAGTGAAACATCTTGTAGTAACATCGGTAGAACATTACGTAGGAAATCAGCATACATTGCACATTTAGATTGCCATCGATAAAATGGGGGCCAATTATCCTTCCTCCCATAATGCCGCATCATACATTAACTCGCCAAGGTCGCTGATGTTGCACTTGTCGCAGCCATCGTAGATTTTCCGTTGCCCAATAGTGCATATTATGCCGGTTTACTTTACCGCTGTTGGTGAATGACGTTTCGTCGCTAAATAGAACGCGTGCAATAAATCTGTCATCGTCCTGTAATTTCTCTTGTACCCAGTGGCGGAACTGTACACGGCGTTCAAAGTCGCCGCCATGCAATTCCTGGTGCATAAAAATATAGTACGGGTCCAATCGATGTTGATGTAGCATTCTCAACACCGACGTTTTTGAGATTACCGATTCTCGCGCAATTCGTCTGCTACTGGTGTGCGGATTATCCGCGACAGCTACTTGGGCATCATCACTTGTTGCAGGTCGTGGCTGACGTTTCACATGTGGCTGAACACGTCCTCTTTCCTTAAATAACGTAACTATCCAGCGAACGGTCCGGACACTTGGATGATGTCGTCCAGGATACCGAGCAGCATACATAGCACACGCCCGTTGGGCATTTTGATCACAATAGCCATACATCACCACGATATCGACCTTTTCCGCAATTGGTAAACGTCCATTTTAACAGTATTGTATCACGAAGCAAATACCGTTCGCACTGGCGGAATGTTACCACGTACTTATACGTTTGTGGCTATTACAGCGCCATCTATCACAAAGCGAAAAAAGTGGTCGAACTAAAACATTCGTATTTTTTTACGTACTACACGAATATGTAATAAAAAATGGGGGTTCCTATTTAAAAAAATAACGGATTTGATATCCGTTTGACCTATGGCAGCGCCATCTAGCGGGCCAACCATAGCGCCATCTGGTTTCCCCTTTCAAGCTGGATGAGTTTCGTTCTTTGTAGTTTTTTCGTTTGATGCTTATTTCGTGATATATTTGGCCCGGTCACTATCAGTGGACCACACTGTATATGAACAAACAAGGATCTTACCTTATGCTTCAGTGGTTCTCTCTTTCCAGTCAGCAATTTTGGAATCACTGTATAAAATCGATGTCACCCACTTAATGATCTGCTTTGTAAAATAAGCTGACGATTGGTCTCCAAGCACCGATTGTTAGATGTGTGTGCCTAGCGTGACCATACGTCCCGATTAATCGGAATTGTCCCGTTTTTTTTGAGGCTCAAAAATTTGTCCCGACTTTTTTTTAAAAAACAAGCAATTTGTCCCGATTTTCAAGGATTATTTTCAGACATCTACAAAGTGGTTAAAATATTTTCTGAGTGTCACTTTTATAAACTATCAATTGAAACTGACGTTCCGTACGTTGGTACCCCCTGATAATGTACAGCTGGAGCACTATAATTGTTGCGTAGTCTTATTTTCTTTGCTTTTGCTTGCCATTGTTGTCAGCACTCAGTGTCAGTTTGGTGAAGTGCTAGCACGGCGTGGCGATGCCGAAACGAAAATCAGAGTTTTCGGAAGAGATTCAGAGGAAATTTCCTTGCTTCACTGCTACAATGACTGTTCAGCAAAATGTAACGTATGTAACTGTGCTGTATCCGTGTCTCGTGGTGGTGCTGCAGATCTCAAGCATCATATGGAATCAGAGAAACACAGGAAGAATCTTCGATCGGCAGGTTCCTCGCAAAAAATAACGAGATATTTTGTAACTTCAAATACACAGGAACAGAAAAACGTAGCTGCAGCAGAAGGAACCCTGTCATTCCATGTCGTTAAACACCACCAAAGCTATCGTTCTAATGACTGCAGTGTTCAACTTAACAAAAAAAATTTCCTGATTCTAAGGTTGCAGAAAATGTTTCGTGTGGAAGAACAAAGTGTGAAGCAATTATCAACTATGTTATAACTCCGCATTCCCAGAAACAGGTAATAGCTGCTGTAAACAGTGCAAAATACTTTTCAATATCTACTGATGCTAGCAACCATGGGCATCAGAAAATTTTTCCTGTGATAGTTCAGTATTTTTCTGTAAGTGAGGGTGGACTGCAGACGAAATTGCTTGATCTTGGTGAATTGCAGAACGGAAAGTCCGAAACAATTTCCAATTATCTTTCTCATGTTATACAGTCATTCAGTATCATCTCAAAGTGTGTTACATTTGGTGCAGACAATACTAACTGTAATTTTGGGGGGTTAATGAAGAAAGAGGGAAATAATGTTTTCACACATCTGAAAGAAAAATTATAAAACTCTAACATTGTTGGCATAGGTTGTCCAGCACATGTTGTTCATAACACACTTCAAAGTGCTTGTGATGTTTTACCTGTTGACATTGACTGCATTGTCATGAAGTTGTACAACCATTTTCATATTTTTTTCTATTCGTGTTGCAGAACTCACTGAATTCTGTCAATTTGTTGGTGTCACTTACAAAAATTTACTTTCCTTTTCCAAAACAAGGTGGCTTTCATTGTTGCTAGCCATAGAAAAGATCTTGAAAATGTATGAAACTTTGAAATCTTACTTTTTGTCACAGTCTAACTCAAAGTGCCCTGCAATCTTAACGAGTTTTTTCAGTGATCCTATAAATGAATGTTATTTACTTTTTGTACATTCACAAATGAGTGTTTTCCAACGATCCATTCTGAGCATTGAGAAACAGAATAATTCCATATGTGAAGTATTAGCAGTCTTAAATAAAGCTTTTACAAGTCTAAATTCAAGGAAACATGGACATTTTGTACCACTAAGTGTAAAAAAACTGCTGAATGATTGTGATGACCAGTCTGTTAAGAAATTTGACATAGCAGTATCAACGTTTTATGATGCTTCAGTAGACTATTTATCCTCATGGTTACAGGGAATAGCCGAATTTTCTGTATTCTCATGGATGATGCTCACAGAACCATCAGAATGGTCAGTAGTTGAAAATACTTTAATGTGGCTAAATGAAAAGGGCATTCTAGTAAATGACAGCCTCTTATTTGATGAAATAGTTCATATACAGTCATTTGTAAAACAACAAGTGGAAACAGACAGTGAACAATGGAATCAGTTGATGGCACATGAAAAATGGTGTAGGTTTATTAGATCTTGCCAGTGTAATGAACAGTTCAGAGAATCGCTTAATATAGCGCAGTACTTCTTTCCACTCCCTGCCCACAGTGCAAATGTTGAAAAAGTTTTCGGCTTACTATCGTCACAGTGGACAGATGAGAGGAATAGATTTACGGTGAGGAGCGTTAAGTGCATTTTACTGACCTGTTTAAACTTCAGTAAATACAGTTGCACTGACTTCTGTTCATACCTATTAGGCAAACCTGAGTTGTTGAATGAAATTTCATCTTCGAAGAAATATGATTGCAGTGTGGAATCCACAAAACCATAAATTCCTTGTGTTCACTAAGAACTTTTTTTGTAGTGATTGTTACTGTATGTCTTTCTACATTCTGTGTTATAAATGCTACATTTCTTAATAAGTAAAGTTCTGAAAACTTGAAATGTACTTCTTTCCAGTCTTTCCATTCGTTGTTTGGTTTTGTACACACACACAAACACAAATATCAGTGAAGGCTATATTTGCAGAGGAAGAAGAAACGTCAACATTAAAAGTGATATTTAACGAGAAATAAAAATTGTCCCACTTTTTGGCCAATAAAATGTGTTAAAGTCCCACTTTTGTCCGAAGAAAATATGGTCACCCTAGTTACAACTGCACCACGGAGCTTTAAATGGAAAAATGTCCGTGAGTTGTATTTACTTCACGCGGCCCGAAGAGAACACTTCCTGTGAGTTATACCGTATTTAACTCACGTGACAGTCAATGTGTTACAATATCTGCTTGAAAATATCGAGCAACAATGATCAGAGATACGAGGAAACCGATTGTTACCGGCTACCTCAATATCTTTTTTTAACGTAATAGCGGTGTGGTTTAAGATTTCAGTGAAATTGTTTTCATGTAATCTGGATTGTTATCGTTTTGTTTGTTCAGACAATGGCTTTGAAGGGAGCGGGAGCTTATACTGTAGGCTGAAGGTGTGTTGCAGCGTTAATAGCTACTTCAAAGAAGAGGGTCTACCGACAGGATGCGTGGAGCAAAAGCTCTTCGTCGAACAAAAGTTTCCGCAATTTTCAAACGTTGCGTGATTACTGGACGCGTGTGGAAAGCTGAAACACAACATTGCGTATTGCTTCTACGAATACTTTCGAGTTCGAACAGTTTCCTTGTTGCTATGGATAAATTGGTCGTAAGTTTGTCGTCATCATCACTAACACCGACAATGGTGAAAAGCAAGTTCAGCAAAAAAATAAGGAATGGGAGAACGTGTCTTCTGCCAATTCCTGTAGTATATCAGCGAGAAGTGTCGAGAAACCGTCAGGCAGGTCATATGGCTCTGAGCACTATGGGACTCAACTGCTGAGGTCATTAGTCCCCTAGAACTTAGAACTAGTTAAACCTAACTAACCTAAGGACATCACAAACATCCATGCCCGAGGCAGGATTCGAACCTGCGACCGTAGCGGTCTTGCGGTTCCAGACTGCAGCGCCTTTAACCGCACGGCCACTTCGGCCGGCAGGCAGGTCATACTACGAAGGATGGAAAAACACATTTCCTTCGATTTATTACGACAAAGTGTTCTGTAGGGTTCAAGATAAAAGTACAAAATTATACCTGCTTAGTATTTGAAGCTCATACTTATAAAGAACTATCTGTGAAATTATGTGATCCAAACAGAGTTAGTGAACTCAACACCCACAGTACCCAAAGTGATCTGTTGATGCCAGTTAAATAATCAATACCTTCCATTACAGAAAGTGCTCCGCATTGTGCAATTTCACTAGAGATCAAGGTGAGTACAGAGAGGTTTTATAAGTACAAATCAATTAAACAAAAGATAGACCTGTGGGCCTATGCTTATTGATACTGACTGTCAATCACTATGATGTGTTTAATTTTTAATAACATTTATTGGTATTGCTAATTTTTAATACTTCAAATATAGTAAACGAATGATGTCTTTGTTTATATTGCATGGGATTTTACAACGCACTCCATTACATTCCTACCTGTTGCAATGAGAGCTGTTGTTGTTGTGGTCTTCAGTCCTGAGACTGGTTTGATGCAGCTCTCCATGCTACTCTATCCTGTGCAAGCTTCTTCATCTCCCAGTACTTACCCTCCACGCTGTCCTCCATTGCTAAATTGGTGATCCCTTGATGCCTCAGAACATGTCCTACCAATCGATCCCTTCTTCTAGTCAAGTTGGGCCACAAACTTCTTTTCTGTCCAATTCTATTGAATACCTCCTCTACCCATCTAATATTCAGCATTCTTCTGTAGCACCACATTTCGAAAGCTTCTATTCTCTTCTTGTCCAAACTATTTATCGTCCATGTTTTCCGTCTCTAATGACCTCGTTGTCGACGGGACGTTAAACACTAATCTCCTCCTCCGTCCATGTTTCACTTCCATACATGACTACACTCCATACAAATACTTTCAGAAATGACTTCCTGACACTTAAATCTATACTCGATGTTAACAAATCTCTTTTCTTCAGAAACGCTTTCCTTGCCATTGCCAGTCTACATTTTATATCCTCTCTACTTCGACCATCATCAGTTATTTTGCTCCCCAAATAGCAAATCTCCTTTACTAGTTTAAGTGTCTCATTTCCTAATCTAATACCCTCAGCATCTCCCGACTTAACTCGACTACATTCCATTATCCTCGTTTTGCTTTTGTTGATGTTCATCTTATATTCTCCTTTCAAGACGCTATCCATTCCGTTTAACTGCTCTTCCAAGTCCTTTGCTGTCTCTGACAGAATTACAATGTCATCGGCGAACCTCAAAGTTTTTATTTCTTCTCCATAGATTTTAATACCTACTCCGAATTTTTCTTTTGTTTCCTTCACTGCTTGCTCAATATAGAGATTGAATAACATCGGGGAGAGGCTACAACCCTGTCTCACTCCCTTCCCAACCAATGCTTCCCTTTCATGCCCCTCAAATCATAACTGCCATTTGGACCTGAGTTGGATCTCAATTCTGTTGCTTTTATGTCAGCTGTTTTACCGACTAAGCTAGCGCAGTCTCAATGTACGCTTATAGTACAGGTATATTTTACCTTATCACAGCACAGATCTTTATGACCACAGGCAGTGTTCATAAAAGATTATAAATGAAGGGTAACCATCGAAAAAAAAAGACCATCAAAACTCACCAGAAAACATATACTACATTCTGTCATTGATATGCACCCACAGAAATTTTGGGAAGTCGGCGCCCGTGTTAATGCACAGTTATAAACTTAAAAATATTTACAAAAATTAAAGCAATAGTGAAGAGGAGATAATCTTTAACAATTCTTACATTACAGACCAGTCCTGTACAGAAAAACTGGGTGCATATGTGAGACCAAGAACTGCATGGTAACATCTGAGGTTTGTCTGAGCCTACAAAGGCACACGACATTCCAGCAAAAATCTGAAGATGCCAGAAACCGTAGGGTTTGTCAATTCCATTGGATATGTGTTTAACCATGCAGGATGGAAGGGTTCTTTGCTAAGTCTTACCTAGGTGTTAGGTGTTGTTGGTACGACGACATGTGTTCCTGCCTTGTAGACACGGCAGCAGCATCAGCAACGATGTGAGTATTTCAAGAGCTCTCGTGTCTGCGATACTGTGTGAGGAACTTAAGAACATGGGTTTTATCATACGCCATTAAAACGTTGAATATGCTCGAGATGAGTGTTCTAAGAAATGTACATCTTGCAACGACGTGAGAATTTAAAGAGCTCTGACGTCAGCCATACTGTGTAAGGAAATTACAAACGTGTCGTATTGTACGCCATTAAAGCGTTTAATATTCTCGAGATGAAAGTTGTGATTGTTCCAAGAAAGGTGATAGCGTAAGTAAGGGGAAGCAGCTTTCAGAGACCATAACGGGCGAATGACAGAACTGTTAGGCCACCGAAAATGCGTTTATACCAGTCCGTAAGGCAACAGAAGACAACAGTGAAGGTCACGCAGCTGGCGGTTGTTCAAATGGTTCAAATGGCTCTGAGCACTATGGGACTTAACATCTATGGTCATCAGGCCCCTAGAACTTAAAACTACTTAAACCTAACTAACCTAAGGACCTCACACAACACCCAGTCATCACGAGGTAGAGAAAATCCCTGACCCCGCCGGGAATCGAACCCGGGAACCCGGGCGCGGGAAGCGAGAACGCTACCGCACGACCACGAGCTGCGGACTAGCTGGCGGTTGTAAAGGTTCGTTTACGCTGGGGCAACACCTTAAGGGGGGACGTTGATGAAAATCACACACTACTTCAAAAATGCACCAAATCCACAGTTTTGGAGATATGGCAATGAAATTTTGTACCACACTGTACGTGAAAGTAACACATTTACATATAAATATCCTTAGATTATATATATTCAACTTTTCTTCAATTAAACTTGAAGTTTTATTTTCAAAAAATAATGTATGTTCCTTTTTCTCGGAAAGTATTTAAAAGATACAAAAATTACTCTGTTTTATCTCTTTGTATGTTGTATGCTTCTCTCATGAGGTCTTTGGAATAAGTCAAATACGAGAATTTTCAAACAATTTCAAATTCATGCAGAGTTCCAAGCACTTTGCCCCATATCTCAGGTTGCAATCAGAATTTCAAAATTTGCTCTTGAGACAACGTTTATTAGATTTACAGAAATATGTGTACAAAATTTCATAATTCTAGCAGTCATAGAATCTGAGGAAAAGGTACATAAACTTTAAAAAACAAACTTTTCAGGAAACGCAATTTAAAGTTCAGCCTAACATTTTTCCTTGTATCACTTCTTCAGAAGGCACCACATTTGCACTCTGGGTGGTCTTTCCTTTCTGGTTTTTTGTTGTCTGTCTTCTTTCCTTTACCAGGTCGTCAACTGACTTTTCAGCTGCAGAGGCGCGCTGCAAATCTATTTTTCTCAGGTTGTCCTGAGTAAAATTTCCTATCTTGAAGCGCATTCTTTCTATTACCTTCATCCTCCCGACATTCCCATCATTAAATACAATAACTGCATCATAAGTTGCAATTCTGACAACTGTAGCAGATGCAAAAGTGTTTTTAGGGCATCGTTTCCATATGAGTGACTCATTTGGATTTTGGGTTTTGCCATGAACACACTTTTTGAGAAGTCCAGAATCGACCAGAAACCTGTAGGCAGGTTTGACAAGATCTAGGATACAATTTGGAAGACTTTCCTTGTGAATGTAGCGGTTGTTATCCCTCTGAGCTTGGCGTGGTAGGGAGGCCGCGTCACACTTTTAATTAGTTTTAAGGCACTTCATATGCGATTTAAACATTGAAACTTTGGGAACTTATTGTGCATGAGCTGTACTAACAAAAGAAAAATAAATCGAAAATTGACATTTTTGGTCCATTTCGTCACCCCTCTTAAACGTTGTGGCATGCTACGGAAATGTGGCGTCTTGTAGTGTGCTACGAAAGGCAACACCTTGCGGCCTGTGTTGCACGCGGCAGGTTAATTTATATCAAAGCAACAGAATTTGTGCCACACTGAGTGGGTCTTGCAGGAAAATGGGTAATAAAGTGATTGCGGTGGCTACTTGCTTGGTCATCGCACATGCAGCTAACAATGGAAATGAAAATAAACGGAAAAGGAAACGATGTTAAAACAGAAGAATATTTAAATAAGGCCCACGAACGAGTACACTAGGAGATCTAGCAATAGATGATGGTGCATTGTTTAGTAATTTTACGAGAAAGTGCAGTGAAGACTTCAGTTATTTATTACAGTTAACTACACCTCTTATTCTAAAGAAAGAACCAATTGCCAAGACAGTATTTCACCAAGAATTCGACTGGTCATCGCATTACGATTTTTAGCCACTGGGGATTCGTACAAGTCACTAATGTACTTATTCAAAGGATCATATTCTGCTATTTCCCTCACGTTGAAGTATGTGAAGCTATTTCATCAGTGTCGGAGAATTACCCAAAGGTAACATTCAATACCCACTTTATTTAAAAACTTTTTATTTTCAATTTTAAGTAAGTTATGATCGAAATTAAATAATTGGTACGAAGTATTCCACTTATTTCTTAAATTGTTAAAATTGATGAAGCTTTTCTAATGTGCCTGGTGCTTCAATGAATTCTTCACTCTCACCAGTACCATTGTCATCGTATATAATTTCGCAGTTAGCTTCTGAACAGCTTATTTCTGCACTGTTTTCCAATATGACAACCGCTAATGATGTGATTCTGGGAGATCTACATCTACATTTACATCTACATCTACATTTATACTCCGCAAGCCACCCAACGGTGTGCGGCGGAGGGCAGTTTACGTGCCACTGTCATTATCTCCCTTTCCTGTTCCAGCCGCGTATGGTTCGCGGGAAGAACGACTGCCGGAAAGCCTCCGTGCGCGCTCGAATCTCTCTAATTTTACATTCGTGATCTCTCGAAACCTGGACAGCAAGCTACACCGCGATGCAGAGCGCCTCTCTTGCAGAGTCTGCCACTCGAGTTTGCTAAACATCTCCGTAAAGCTATCACGCTTATCAAATAACCCTGTGACGAAACGCGCCGCTCTTATTCGGATCTTCTCTATCTCCTCCGTCAACCCGATCTGGTACGGATCCCACACTGATGAGCAATACTCGAGTATATGTCGAACGAGTGTTTTGTAAGCAACCTCCTTTGTTGATGGACTGCATTTTCTAAGGACTCTCCCAATGAATCTCAACCTGGTACCCGCCTTACCAACAATTAATTTTATATGATCATTCCACTTCAAATCGTTTCGCACGCATACTCCCAGATATTTTACAGAAGTAACTGCTACCAGTGTCTGTTCCGCTATCATATAATCATGCGATAAAGGATCCTTCTTTCTATGTATTCGCAATACATTACATTTGTCTATGTTAAGGGTCAGTTGCCACTCCCTGCACCAAGTGCCTATCCGTTGCAGATCTTCCTGCATTTTGCTACAATTTTCTAACGCTGCAACGTCTCTGTATACTACAGCATCATCCGAGAAAAGCCGCATGGAACTTCCGACACTATCTACTATGTCATTTATATATATTGTGAAAAGCAATGGTCCCATAACACTCCCCTGTGGCACGCCAGAGGTTACTTTAACGTCTGTAGACGTCTCTCCATTGAGAACAACATGCTGTGTTCTGTTTGCTAAAAACTCTTCAATCCAGCCACACAGCTGGTCTGATATTCCGTAGGCTCTTACTTTGTTTATCAGGCGACAGTACAGAACTGTATCGAACGCTTCCGGAAGTCAAGGAAAATAGCATCTACCTGGGAGCCTGTATCTAATATTTTCTGGGTCTCGTGAACAAATAAAGCGAGTTGGGTCTCTCACGATCGCTGTTTCCGGAATCCATTTTGATTCCTACAGATTAGATTCTGGGATTCCAGAAACGACATGATACGTGAGCAAAAGACATGTTCTAAAATTCTACAACAGATCGACGTCAGAGATATAGGTCTATAGTTTCGCGCATCTGCTCGACGACCCTTCTTGAAGACTGGGACTACCTGTGCTCTTTTCCAATCATTTGGAACCCTCCGTTCCTCTAGAGACTTGCGGTACACGGCTGTTAGAAGGGGGGCAAGTTCTTTCGCGTACTCTGTGTAGAATCGAATTGGTATCCCGTCACGTCCAGTGGACTTTACTCTGTTGAGTGATTCCAGTTGCTTTTCCATTCCTTGGACACTTATTTCGATGTCAGCCATTTTTTCGTTTGTGCGAGGATTTAGAGAAGGAACTGCAGTGCGGCCTTCCTCTGTGAAACAGCTTTGGAAAAAGGTGTTTAGTATTTCAGCTTTACGCGTGTCATCCTCTGTTAGAATGCCATCATCATCCCGGAGTGTCTCTATATGCTGTTTCGAGCCACTTACTGATTTAACGTAAGACCAGAACTTCCTAGGATTTTCTGTCAAGTCGGTACATAGAATTTCAGTGTCGAATTCACTGAACGCTTCACGCATAGCCCTCCTTACGCTAACTTTGACATCGTTTAGCTTCTGTTTGTCTGAGAGGTTTTAGCTGCGTTTAAACTTGCAGTGAAGTTCTCTTTGCTTTCGCAGTAGTTTCCTAACTTTGTTGTTGAACCAGGGTGGGTTTTTCCCGTCCATCACAGTTTTACTCGGCACGTACCTGTCTAAAACGCATTTTACGATTGCCTTGAACTTTTTCCATAAACACTCAACATTGTCAGTGTCGGAACAGAAATTTTCGTTTTGATCTGTTAGGTAGTCTGAAATCTGCCTTCTATTACTCTTAATAAACAGATAAACCTTCCTCCCTTTTTTTATATTCCTATTTACTTCCATATTCAGGGATGCTGCAACGGCCTTATGATCACTGATTCCCTGTTCTGCGCTTACAGAGTCGAAAAGTTCGGGTCTGTTTGTTATCAGTAGGTCCAAGATGTTATCTCCACGAGTCGGTTCTCTGTTTAATTGCTCGAGGTAATTTTCGGATAGTGCACTCAGTATAATGTCACTCGATGCTCTGTCCCTACCACCCGTCCTAAACGTCTGAGTGTCCCAGCCTATATCTGGTAAATTGAAATCTCCACCTAAGACTGTAACATGCTGAGAAAATTTATGTGAAATGTATTCCAAATTTTCTCTCAGTTGTTCTGCCACTAATGCTGCTGAGTCGGGAGGTCGGTAAAAGGAGCCAATTATTAACCTAGCTCGGTTGCTTAGTGTAACCTCCACCCATAATAATTCACAGGTACTTTCCACTTCTACTTCACTACAGGATAAACTACTACTAACAGCGACGAACACTCCACCACCGGTTGCATGCAATCTATCCTTTCTACACACCGTCTGTGCCTTTGTAAAAATTTCGGCAGAATTTATCTCTGGGTTCAGCCAGCTTTCCGTACCTATAACGATTTCAGCTTCGGTGCTTTCTATCAGCGCTTGACGTTCCGGTACTTACCAGTTCGCTTCTCATACTCCCCCAACGGTGCTCTGAACAGCACATTTCCAATGATGTGATTCACATACGTTTGTGTTGTGGAGGAAAATTTTCTCATTCATTGGCGATGAACTTTCCATACACACTCCATTCGTCTGCGTTGTCAACAGTTTTTAGAATCTGATAAGCTTCCTCAATTCGAGCATCTCTCTCCATTTCCTGAGCTGTTTTTGGTTGAACAACTCTCTTTCTGTGTGTTTCCTCAGGAGACTTCGTTGGCATTTGAAATTGAAATGGCTCCAAGCACTATGGGACCGAACATCTGAGGTCATCAGTCCCCTAGATGTAGAACTACTTAGACGTAACTAACCTAAGGACATCACACACGTCCATGCCCGAGGCAGGATTCGAACCTGCGACCGTAGCAGCAACGCGGTTCCGGACTGAAGCGCCTAGAACCGCTCGGCCACATCGGCCGGCTAGTTGGTGTTTGAGGCACATTGTCTTCAGAAGGCTGACTTGCATATTTTGTTTCTGTGTCCTCTGTGTCGTCATACTGAAAAAAATGGGGAAACTAATGATAATGTTTTACTTTTCAGATTCTAAAGGATACTGAAGAATCGAAGAATGTCGCCAGAAATTTCGAAGTGAAGTGGAACTACCCTCACTGTGCAGGACCCATAGAAGGCAAACATGTGCAAATTATATGTCCTGCCAATACTGGAAGTGAATATATTAACTACAGAAAAACATTTAGCATCGTCCTTATGGAGATTTCAGATGCAAATTACTGCTTTCAATATGTACAGCGGCTGATCCCGGCGGAGGTTCGAGTCCTCCCTCGGGCATGGGTGTGTGTTTGTCCTTAGGATAATTTAGGTTAAGTAGTGTGTAAGCTTAGGGACTAATGGCCTTAGCAGTTAATTCCCATAAGATTTTTTAAAAAATATGTACATGTTGCCTCTCAGGACCGCATATCAGATGGCGGAGTTTTTAAGAACACTTCGTTTCATAAAGCGTTAACGGAAAATAAATTAAACATTCCTTCCCCAGAATCTCTTCCAGGAAGAAAATTCGGCACCATATGTTTTAGTAGCGGACGAGGCATTTCCATTGACCACAAATGTAATGAAACCGCATGCTGGACAGTTACCAAGATCGGAGGAAAGAACATTTTAATTACCGACTTTCTCGCGCACGACGTATTGTCGAAAACACTTTCGGAACAATGTCGTCTGATTTACAGTGTTAACGAAGCCATTGTTACTTAAAGTTGAGAAAGCTGAAACAGTTTCAAAAGCTTGTACGTATCTCCGTAGATTTTTAAGGCAAAGTGCAACGTCCAGAACTATTTATTCACCTCCAGATAGTTTGGACACAGAAGAGGTAGATAATGGTGTAATTACTGTTGGAGAGTGGAGAGAAACTACTCGCCACTATACAGGCTTAATGAATTTATCAAAGGCAACTCGAAGACGTTCCTGTGATGCACAGGCAGTACGAGAGGAATTCGAAGAATATTTAAAGACACCACTTGGAAAGGTTGAGAGGCAAGAGAGATAGCAATAGTATCGTCCTGCACCAATGTATAGTAATCATACAGGGTGTTACAAAAAGGTACGCCCAAAATTTCAGGAAATATTCCTCACACACAAATAAAGAAAAGATGTTATGTGGACATGTGCCCGGAAACACTTAATTTCCATGTTAGAGCTCATTTTAGTTTCGTCAGTATGTACTGTACTTCCTCGATTCACCGCCAGTTGGCCCAATTGAAGGAAGGTAATGTTGACTTCGGTGCTTGGGTTGACATGCGACTCATTGCTCTACAGTACTAGCATCAAGCACATCAGTACTTAGCATCAACAGGTTAGTGTTCATTACGAACGTAGTTTTGCAGTCAGTGCAATGTTTACAAATGCGGAGTTGGCAGATGCCCATTTGATGTACGGATTAGCACGGGGCAATAGCCGTGGCTCGGTACGTTTGTATGAGACAGATTTCCATAACGAAGAAGTCCCGACAGGAAGACGTTCGAAGCAATTGATCGGCGTCTTAGGGAGCACGGAACATTCCAGCCTATGACTCGCGACTGTGGAAGACCTAGAACGACGAGGACACCTGCAATGGACAATTCCTCGTGCAGTTGACGATAACCCTAATGTCAGCGTCAGAGAAGTTGCTGCTGCACAAGGTAACGTTGACCACGTCACTGTATGGAGAGTGCTACGGGAGAACCAGTTGTTTCCGTACCCCACGTACAGGGTCTGCAGGCACTATCAGCAGCTGATTGGCCTCCACGGGTACACTTCTGCGAATGGTTCATCCGACAATGTGTCAATCCACATTTCAGTGCAAATGTTCTCTTTACGAATGAGGCTTCATTCCAACGTGATCAAATTGTAAATTTTCACAATCAACATGTGTGGGCTGACGAGAATCCGCACGCAACTGTGCAATGACGTCATCGACACAGATTTTTCTGTGAACGTTTGGGCAGGCATTGTTGGTGATGTCTCGATTGGGCCCCATGTTCTTCCACCTACGCTCAATAGAGCACGTTATCATGATTTCATACGGGATACTCTACCTGTGCTGCTAGAACATGTGCCTTTATGGCTTTACAAGTACGACACAACATGTGGTTCGTGCACGATGGAGCTCCTGCACATTTCAGTCGAAGTGTTCGTACGCTTCTGAACAACAGATTCGGTGACCGATGGATTGGTAGAGGCGGACCAATTCCATGGCCTCCACGCTCTCCTGACCTCAACTCTCTTGACTTTCATTTAAGGGGGCATTTGAAAGCTCTTGTCTACACAACCCCGGTACCAAATGTAGAGACTCTACGTGCTCGTATTGTGGACGGCTGTGATACAATACGCCATTCTCCAGGGCTGCATCAGCGCATCAGGGATTCCATGCGATGGAGGGTGGATGCATGTATCCTCGCTAACGGAGGACATTTTGAACATTTCCTGTAACAAAGTGTTTGAAGTCACGCTGGTACGTTCTGTTGCTGTGTGTTTCCATTCCATGATTAATGTGATTTGAAGAGAAGTAATAAAATGAGCTCTAACATGGAAAGTAAGCGTTTCCGGACACATGTCCACATAACATATTTTCTTTCTTTGTGTGTGAGGAATGTTTCCTAAAAGTTTGGCCGTACCTTTTTGTAACACCCTGTATATGAAGATAGTAATTGTTCTCGAAAGAACAGATACCATTGATGATTGTGCAGCTTCTCTAGAATAATTATCAAATAATTATCAAATAATTATCATTTATATTAATTATGTTCTTACTACAATATATATTCATTTACGTAAATAAACAGAATTATCTAGATGAACTCAAACTGTTTAGTTTCTTTCTTCCACTGTAGCAAAATGTATATTGAAATTTCTGTTTACATCTATCGATTACATTCTTAATCGAAAGCCTTTCGTAGAAGGTACTACATGTAGCCCATTCATTGCACCAATTTTACGAATATACTTATTGATAATTTCGTTGCCGTGGATTGATATACCATAGCACTGAGTTAAGAAATATGAGTAGTTATTGAAATCGAGATACTTACAACTGAGCTGTCCAATCCTGCACGTGGTTCTGTCACATCTAAGACGAATTTTAACGATTCATATGCGAAACATTTTATTTCCGTATTACCCTCTGAGCCGCTTTTTTATTCGCCACATGCGTGTGTTCGCGACGAAACACACTTCCCAGGTTTTTAATCTTCTTCCTCACATCATTCTCATCGATTTCATATCTTGAAGCGAGATTTCGTATAACGTCCATTTTCACTGCATTATTTCTTTAATTACTTTCATGTACGTTCCAGGGAGCCTCAGTTTGTCTGCAGTTCTCTACGAATGCTAAATGCTTATCGTTCGACCACTCCGTATTTTCAAATGGTTCAAATGGCTCTGTGCACTATGGGACTAAACATCTGAGGTCATTTAGAACTACTTAAACCTACCAGGTGTACCGGTATGAAATGAGCGTTAAGATACAAATGTGTCGATAGGGAACATTTGTTGTGAACGAGCCTTAATTTTTTTTGTTTGGTTGGTATGACATCTGTCAAAGATATTTAGTATACACCAAGTCATGGAACAAACATCATATGTTTTCATCATGTTAACAATGTCGAATTTTGCACCAGGAAGTGAAGATTTCCGGAAAGCATTAATTTTTTGTTTTCATTTGAAAAAAAAGTGCTGCAGAGTCGCATCGAATGCTTGTCGAGGCATATGGCGATCGTGCTCTATCAGAAGCAACATGCAAAAGATGGTTTCAACGGTTCAGAAATAATGATTTTGATGTAAGAAATGAAGAACGTGGAAGACCACCAAAAAGGTTCGAAGACGCCGAATTGCAAGCAATATATTGGATGAAGATCATACTTTTAGTCAGAAGCAAATGGCAGCAATGCTAAATAATGTTGCACAACAAACAATTTCTGACTGTTTGAAAGCAATGGGAAAGATCCAAAAGCGTGGAAAATGTGTGCCACATGAATTGAATGAAAGAGAGATGGAAAACCGAAAAACCATTCAAATTTTGCTTCAAAGACATGAAAGAAAATCAATTTTGCATCGAATTGTTACTGGCCATGAAAAATGGATTTATTTTAAGGATCCTAAACGGGAAAAATCATGGGTTAATCCGGGACAACCATCAACATCGACTGCAAAACCAGATCGATTCGGCAAGAAGACAATGCTCTGTGTTTGGTGGGATCAGAAAGGTGTTGTGTATCATGAGCTTCTAAAACCCGGTGAAACTGTGAATACTAATCGCTACAGACAACAAACGATCAATTTGAACTATGCATTGATCGAAAAAAGACCAGAATGGTCCAGAAGACATGGCAAAGTAATTTTTCTACATGACAATGAACCTGCACACAAAGCAAAACTGGTTCAGGATACAATCAAAACACTTGGCTGGGAGCTGCTACCCCACCCGCCGTATTCACCAGACTTGGACCATTCCGACTACCATTTGTTTTCATAAATGGGACATGCATTGGTTGAGGAACACTTTGATTCCTACAAAGAAGTCGAAAATTGGCTGTCTGATTGGTTTGCTTCAAAAGATGAACATTTCTATTGGCGTGGTGTCCACAAATTGCCAGAAAGGTGGTGAAAATGATAGGAAAGCAATGGTTAGTACTTTGAATAAAATGTTTTTACTTTTCAGTTCAAAATTAGTGTTTCATTTTCACAAAAAAACGCTGATTTCATACCTGATAACTCACCTAAGGACAGCACGCACATCCATGCCCGAGGCAGGATTCGAACCTGCGACCGTAGCAGCAGCGCGGTTCCGGACTGATGTGCCTAGAACCGCTCGGCCACAACAGCCGGCTACTCCAGTTTGAGAAAAGGAGTGCTTCTGAGAATAATTAAGGTCCTCAAGACTGGGACATATGTGCTCACTTTGCGAACTCTGGAAAATCTCCGGTACCTGCAGTACTGGTGCTGCGCCAGACCAGCTGCCGAAAGAAACCCAGTGTCAACTATACTGCATGCCGACGCCGCAATCAGCTCCTCTAGACGCACCGGCAGAGGTCGTAGTGGCGGCCGCGCTTCCCTTCCCAGTATTAGAAACCAACCAAACGAGACACTGAAGAAATAAAGTTCTACCTCTGTAGCAGAGCATCATAGCACAACAAACTCATGTACAGTAAAAGACAAAGAGCGAAAAATGCTATTTAAAGAAGAGATGGAAAGAATACATTGAGGAATTGGAATGCCTTTATCAGAGGATGTAATAGGAAAAGAAGAGGAAGTAGATGAACATCACAACGGAAACTACATTTTGCAAGCAGAATTTCAGAAAGCTCTTAAAGATCTACGGAAGAAAAGTCAATGGATATTGATGACATTCCTGCAAAACTAATTAAAAATGTTGGTGACAGAATGAAGATGATGCTACTGAAACTGATTAGGTCCATATATAACATCAGAGATATCAACAGCTTCCAGAGATGCATAATGGTTCCTATACTGAAGAAGGCAGCAGCTATGAAATGCAAACTGTACGGGACCCTAAATCTAGTATTGCAAGCATAAAAAATTCTTATAACGATAATTCTGAGGAGAATTGAAGAGAAGATGGAGGATATACTGAGTGACGAACAGTTTGGATTCAGGAGGGGATTAGGGACAAGAGAAGCGATTCTGGCACTGAGTCTTCTAATTTAAAAGCAAATACAGAAAAATAAAGCAACTTATATTGCTGTTGTAGAGCTGGAAAAAGCATTTGATAATGTTATCTGGCAAGAGATGTTCAGAGCGTTGAAGAAAGCAGATCTAAAATAGAAAGACATGCAGGTGATATAAATATTCTATAAGAATGAAGAACAAACAAGACCTAAAGTGGTAAGAAACATGTGGTGGAGGAAGGTAGACATTTACATTGACTCAGGAGTGAGGTATCTCTGGTATCCCAGGATTTCTTAGAGACAATTAAAAATAAGAATCCTTGCCCCATATTACCACTGACTGGAGGCATTTTGCTGGAATAATGGGAAGCAAAGGAAAGTTAATTAAATAAGAAACAAGGTTACCCCTAGATGTAAATAACTTTAAGATCATGCAAACTTTGTTCAGTGGCACCAAATGTAAATTTTCGCAAATACTGCTAGATATTGATGGTTACTAACATGTAAGGAGAAATTAGGCTTTGAGGCTAAAGTATTGTACTGGAAGAATGAAGATTATAATTACATACTACTGTTTAATGTAAATCATCCAGAAAGTAAGCAAAAGGTATTATTTGATTAAGTAGTGAGCAAAGAGGAAAAAGTTATGGACTTTGATTAATTGGAAGAACATATACGGGTTAAAGCTTACACATCCAACCTTTTAACTGAAGAATAAAGGCGTGATTATCATGTTAAAGAACAATACTGTATTCTCCGACACATGAGAAGCAATTGGCGAATATGTCTGCCAATACCTAACAAAAAGTAAATTGTATCCCGTTCCTTTTAGTTTAAGACATGCAGTACAGGAAGAGGGAAATAGTATGGTGGAAAATAGAGTAACAGAAAGACGATTAAGTCTGTATAATAAACACTCAGTAGTAGTAAGAAAAACCATAGCAGAGGTGTGTTTCATATTAAATGCACGAACGCTTAATAATCATTTAGAAACAGAGAAAGGCAGACCCATCTGTATTAACAAGTAAAATTTGAACAGGGGCGATAATTAGTTCTATGGATTTACAGGGTGACAGTTATTGAACTATACGAAATAAAACCTTCATAACTTCTGAACAGTTTGAGTTAGGATGTTCAAACTGCACGGTTTGCTGTGGGGCATGGGGGGAATTAGTATGCAGTATGTGGTTTGGTTTAGCGATGAAGCCCACTTTCATTTGCGTGGGTTCATCAATAAGTAAAACTGACACATTTGCGGGACTGAGAGTCCGCATTTCGTGATCAAGAAGTCTCTTCACCTTCAACAGGTCCAGTGTCCAGTCATGGAATAATTGGTGTGATATTCCTTGATGACATGGTCACTGCCAAATGGTATATGAAAGTCTTGGAAGATTATTTCATCCCCATTACCAAAATTGACCCTGATTTCAACGAGATGTGGTTCATGCAAGACAGAGCCCAACATCATTGAAAGAGGAGAGTATTTGATGTCCTGGAGGAGCATTTTGGGGACAGCATTCTGGCTCTGGTGTACCCATAGGCCACTGGCATGGGCCTCGATTGGAGACCATATTCTCCAGATATGAACAAATGAATCCTTTTTGTAGGCTATAAGGCGTACAGCAATAAACCCAAAACCATTTCTGAGCTGAAAACAGTCATTCAGGAAGTCATCAACAGCATCTATGTTCCAACACTTCAGCGGGTCATGCAGAATTTCGCTATTCATCTGTACCACATTATCGCCAATGGTGGCAGGCATATCGAAAATGTCATATCCTAAATCCGACAACATGTAGTGACATTTACATGTTGAATAATGTGTGTGCATGATGTAGTTTGTAACTAATTTACAGTTTTTTTTCATTTAGTTCAATAATTGTCACCCTGAGTCTGCCAAGTCCTGATAGGTAAGCCTGAAGGAGAACTCTAGGAAGTATACTGTATTTTTATTTGACAGTCAATTTCGAGGGCTGCCTTTTGGGATAAACATCTCAGTCTCAGTGTTCATATGAGCACTGGGTGAAGTGTTAGGTGAGGATTTATTACTGTAGTTAATCATTTATATAGATTAAAATTGAAACAAATGAGCCCTCAATCACAATTTTTTAGTCTTATTAACCAGGTTTCAACACTTCTAAGAGTGCCTTCATCAG
This sequence comes from Schistocerca nitens, assembly GCF_023898315.1. Classification (NCBI taxonomy): domain Eukaryota; kingdom Metazoa; phylum Arthropoda; class Insecta; order Orthoptera; family Acrididae; genus Schistocerca; species Schistocerca nitens. The sequence goes on along the minus strand of NC_064624.1, from coordinate 178,517,665 downwards.
AATTTACACATTTAAAGTGGTCTGTAACATAATTACAAATTAATGGAAAGAAAAAAAAATTATATAAAAAAGTGTAAGTACTGACTAACAAGCAAAACTCCTTGTGTATAAGAATTATTACATCCCTATTGTCACCTATGGTGGAGAAACATGGACAATGACAGAAAGGGATTGGAGCAGACTGCAAGCAGGGGAAATGAAATTTCTCAGAGCAGTTAAGGGAAAAACAAGAATGGACAGAGTAAGGAATGTAGAGATTAGAAAGGACCTCAAACAAGAAAGTATGAGGAGAAGAAATTGAAAGAAAGAGATTAAGATGGTATGGCCATGTTAAGAGGATGCATGGGCAGAGACTCCCCAAAATTATGGAAGAACTAAAGATGGATGGGAAAAGACCTAGAGGGCGCCCAAGAACACGGTGGAAAATGGGAGTGAGAATATCTGTAGAAAGAAGAGGTGTGACCTGGCAGCAAGTGGAGGAAGAAAAGTGGTGGGAGGAGCGAGCCAAATGGAGAGGACTCGTCAGCACCCAGACCCGGCAGTAGCTGGAGCGGGATTCGGATATAGATAGACAGACTGACTAACAATACAAGACAAAGACAGTACTTACATATCTCGTAGAAAATAAATAACAGGCCAGAAGGGCTTTAGTCACAAAATATTTAAAAGGAATGTGTGAAGGCGAGCCTCTAAGGGCCGCTCATACCTGTACAGCCACAGGTTGCAACGGACTGAGATGCCCGCGTTAACAAGTGCGGCAGGTGAACGGAACATTGCAGCGAGAGCGCCATCTAGTAGCCGCATGTACAACTTTGCTACCGTACGTAACATTCGAATGTAGACAGGTGAAAATTATAATGAATATAGTTCAGTGCATAATGTAAAAGTCAATATTTTATTTAATAGTGACAGATAAAGTAACATGTTGTCCACATCGGATCTTAGAAGTACAGTTTGAAGCATGAAAACTTCATTATAGAAAATACAGAAAGGGCTGAATGATACAGCCTGTAGAAAACGATATAACATGAAATAAAACCAATAAACCTTTTAATAAATGAAAAATTATGAGATGACTTAGATGGAAAAAAAAAACCATTTCGGTGAACTGCACGAGGCGGCCCGAAATTAAATGTCAGGTACCAGCTTTATACCGTTGAAGAAATTTTTATTACACAACTGCAGCTGCTCATTGGGAATGAGGCTATCATTTCGAGAAATATGTTTAAAAATCTCTAAGTCTTCAAGAATGTAGATGATATTTTACTAGTGTCAAAGACGTGGGAAGAGTATTGTTAAACAAAACTTTAAAAAATTTATACTTAAAGGGCATTACCATTGAGTTGCTGGAATCACATTTTAGGGAAGTATCCCAGGCACTGGCACTGGGATGGAGTTGATATCCAAGCTAGTCCTACAAATGTTCCATTGGGATCAGATCTGGGGCTCCTACTGGCCATGAAATTATGTTAACACCACACAGATGATTCCAGGAGACTTGTGCCACATTTGAATAGGCATTGTCCTGTTGCAAACAATACGGGAGATGTAACAAGTGAGGATGCAGGATGTCCGCGACATACCACTGCACCGTCAGATTTCCCTCAGTAACTACCAGCCACACCTCACGGCTCTCCACACCATGATACCACCAGTAACTCTGAACTCTGCTGTGCCTTTCCAAAACGTTGGAAGAACGGAAACTCTCTCCCGGTTGCCATCATACTCACTGACAGTGGTCATTACACCTACATCGATACTCTGCAATCCACCTTACAGTGTGTGGCATCGGGTACCCTATACCACTACTAATCATTTCCTTTCCTGTTCCACTTGCAAACAGAATGACAGAAAAACGACTATCTATATACCTCTGTATGAGCCCATTTTCTCATATCTTATTCCTGTGGTTCTTATGCACAATGTATGAGGGTGGTTTGAAAAGTTCTTGGAATGGAACAGAAAAAAGTACTTACACCACTGAGACGTTTTTATTTCATCAGGTTACCTTCCATTCAGAAGGCTGTTGCACGCAGCGACTGTTATATTGACTTGTAAGTAATAGATTTCAGCTATCAGTCGTCCTTTTTAAATTTTATTGGCAGATCTGGATTTCAGCTAGAAACTAGCCATTCTCAGTGCACTATCATTGAATACTCAATGAACTGCGGATGAAGCCCAACCAACAGGCATTACATGCATTGATCAAAAATGATAGTTCATTGAGAATGGCCAGTTTCTAGCTGTAATCTAAATATGCCAATAAAATTTAAAAAGTACGACTGATATGTGAAATCTATTATTTACTTGTTTTATTTTTCAGTGTAGTCTCCTTGTAGATTAATGCACTTGGTCCACCGATGTTCCAGTTCCTTGGTCCCATCTCCAAAACCGGTTTCCTCCAGGTCTGCAAAATAGCTGTGAACTCCAGCTGTCAATTCTTCGTTTGAAGTGTATCTTTGTCCACCAAGAAAAATTTTCAGTTTTGGGAAGAGATGGAAGTCTAACGGAGCCATATCACAAGAATAAAGTGGGTGTGGCAACAATTCATATCTTAGTTCGCGTAATTTTGCCATGGCGACAGCACATGTGTGCGGGCACACATTATCTTGATGGAAGAGTACTTTCTTCCTCACTAAACCTGGCGTTTCTTTGCGTATCTTTTGTTGCAATTTGTCCAGGAGATTAGCATAGTATTCTCCAGTAATTATTTGCACAGTGGGGAGATAATCTACATCCCAGAACACTGATGCCATGACCTTTCCCACCAAAAGAATTGTGTGTGTGCTTTCTTTGGTGGCAGAGAACCAGCATGTTTCCATTACTTTGATTGTGGTTTTGTCTCTGTGGTACAGTAGTGCAACGTTTCATCTGTCGTCACAACGGGGCACAAAAATCTTGTTCTTTTCTCCTAAAAAGGGCCAAACATTGTTCCGTTATGTCCATTCTCATGCGTTTTTGATTCAGCATCAAGAGTCGTGGCACCCACCTTGCAGATAATTTGTTTCCATTTCTAATTCTTCAGTTAAAATGTGATGTACGCTTTCGTATGACATCTGGCAAGCATGAGCAATTACACGCACTTTCAGTCGGTGATCCTCCACGACCATTTTTTGCACTTTGGCGATGATTTCTGGAGTAGTGACACATCTTGGCTGACCACTGCGCGGATCATCATCTAAGCTCTTCCAACCAAATTGAAACTCATTTGTCCACTCGACAACAGTTGAATATAAAGGAACAGAGTCCCCCAGTGTATTCTGAAAATCAGCATGAATGTCATTTTCTTTCATACCTTTCTTTACGAAGAAGTTAATCACTGCTCGAATCTGAATTTTTTTCCATCTTTGCAAATCACTACATGGGAACGACGACAGAGTCACGTCACCGTCACAACCCTCTTCCAAGACCAATGATGTGGCACATGTTTACAGGCAACAGTCCAATGAATATCACGTGAACAACTCGTTGCGCTAGTGCTGGCCTCTCGCGGTGATTCTGAGAACTTTTCAAACCACCCTCCTATGTTGTTGACAATAGATTCGTTCTGCAGTCAGCATCAAATCCTGGTTCCCCATTTTTTCGACAGTGTTCCTCGAAAAGAAGTTTGCCTTCCCTCCAGGCGTTCCCATTTGAACCAACCGGTAGCAAATCTAGCAGCCCACCTCTGAATTGCTTCGAAGTCTTCCACGAATCTGACCTGGTACAGATCCCAAACACTTAAGCAACACTCAAGAATAGGCCACACTAGCATCCTACATGCGGTCTCCTTAACAGATGAACCTCACTTCTCTAAAATTCTCACAATAAACTGAAGTCCATCATTTGTCTTTCCCACAACAATCCTCACATGCTTGTTGCATTTCATATTGCTTTGCAACGTTACACCCAGATATTTAAACAATGTGACTGCACCAAGCAGGACACTACTAATGCTGTATCTGAACATTACAGTTTGTTTTTCCCACTAATCCACATTAACTTATATTTTCCTGTATTTAGAGCTCACTGGCATTCATCACCCTATCTAGAAATTTTGTCTAAATCATCTTGTATCCTCCTACACACACTCAACTTTGACACCTCACCGTACACCACAGCATCATCAGCAAACGATACATTTCTGCCAAACCTCTCCACCAAATCATTTATGTATACAGAGAACAGTAGTCCTACCACACTTCCCTGTGGCACTCCTGATGATACCTTTGTTGAAACTTCCTGGCAGATTAAAACTGTGTGCCCGACCGAGGCTCGAACTCGGGACCTTTGCCTTTCGCGGGCAAGTGCTCTACCATCTGAGCTACCGAAGCACGACTCACGCCCGGTCTCACAGCTTTACTTCTGCCAGTATCTCGTGTCCTACCTTCCAAACTTTACAGAAGCTCTCCTGCGAACCTTGCAGAACTAGCACTCATGAAAGAAAGGATATTGCGGAGACATGGCTTAGCCACAGCCTGGGGGATGTTTCCAGAATGAGATTTTCACTCTGCAGCGGAGTGTGCGCAGATATGAAATTTCCTGGCAGATTAAAACTGTGCGCCCGACTGAGACTCGAACTCGGGACCTTTGTTTATGACAGACACTCGCAATGGACGACAACATACTGGGTTCTGTAATATAAGAAGTCTTCAAGCCAGTCACATACCTGGCAACCTACTCCATATGCTTGTACCTTATTTAACAGCATGTGATGGGGTACCATGTCATATGCTTTCTGGAAATATAGAATTATGTAATCTGCCTGTTGCCTTCATCCATAGTTCGCAGTATACCTTGCGTGAAAAGGTCAAGCTGAGTTTAGCACGAGTAATGCTTTCCAAACCCGTGCTGATTTGTGGACATAAGCTTCTTGTGCTCACGAAAATTCATTATATTCAAACTGAGAATATGTTCGAGGATTCTGCAGCAAACCTGGGTTAGTGGAGAACTGCAATTCATCACTAAACACAACATGACTCCAATCATCAACAGTCTCCACTTCCCACTTGTAGCACCACTCCATAATCAGCTGTTTGTGTTGTGGTTTTAATGGAAGTAATTCCCTAGTACGGCTACTGCTAGTCTCTGACCAGTGGTGTGGAATGACACAGGAAGATGAAAGGAGTCCATTGTTTTCAGGTGAGATGCGCAGGTGTAAAGGAGTTATGATGTGCTTGCTGCACAATACAGCAGCCCTCCCTTGCGGTTGACAGGTGTGGTCATCTGGAACCTTGACAATAAGAAGGTTGCCCTCACATTCCAAGTAAAACTGTGTGTGTGTGTGTGTGTTTGTGTTTGTTCCCCTGCCACTGCTTGAGAGTAGATTTTTCATCTATCCATTTACATTATACCTTCACAATTGTTAGTTTACATTACATTAGCTTAGATTCTGCTTCCAAAGAATTAATGCCTATAATTTACACTATGTATCTGGACAGCCCCAAAAATACAAGTTTTTCATATTAGGTGCATTGTGCTGCCACCTACTGCCAGTCACTCCATATCAGCGACCTCAGTAGTCATTAGACATCGTCAGAGGGCACAATGGGGCGCTCCGCAGAACTCACAGACTTCGAACGTGGTCAGGTGATTGGATGTCACACGTCTGTACGTGAGATTTCCACACTCCTGAACATCCCTAGGTCCACTATTTCCGATGTGATAATGAAGTGGAGACGTGAAGGGACACGTACAGCACAAAAGCGTACAGGACGATGTCGTCTGCTGACTGACAGAGACTGCCGACTTTTGATGGGTTGTACTGTGTAATGGGCAGACATCTATCCAGACCATCACTCAGGAATTCCAAACTGCATCAGAGTCCAGTGTGAGTACTATGGCAGTTGGACAGGCAATGAGAAAACTTGGATTTCATAGTCAAATGCTGCTCGTAAGACACACATCACGCCGGTAAATGCCAAACAACGCTTTCCTTGGTGTAAGGTGCATAAACATTGGTCGATTGAACAGTGGAAAAACATTGTGTGGAGGGACTAATCATGGTGGTGTTATGGTGTGGTCGTGTATTTCAAGGAGGGGGGGCTTGCACCCCTTGTTTTGCAAGACACTATCACAGCACAGACCTACATTGATGTTTTAAGCACCTTCTTGCTTCCCACTTCGGGGATGGCGATTGCACCTTTCAACACGATTTCATAATGCGCAGTCCTTGGCAGAGCGGTTACACGACAGTAACATCCCTGTAACAGACTGGCCTGCACAGAGTCCTGGCCCGAATCCTATAGAACATTTTTGAGATGTTTTGAAATGCCGACTTCTTGCCAGGCCTCACTGACCTACATCGATACCTCTCCTCAGCGTAGCACTCCGTGAAGAATGGGCTGCAATTCTCCATGAAACCTTCCAGCACCTGATTGGACATATGCCTGCGAGAGTGGAAGCTGTCATCAAGGCTAAGGATGGGCCAACATCATACTGAATTCCAGCTTTACCTATGGAGGGCGCCAAGAACTTTCATTTTCAGCCAGGTGTCCGGATAGTTTTGATCACATAGTGTAGCTAAGTTGCGATTCCATTCCTTCTGTAAAGTCAGCAGCCTGTAAAGTTAGTGCCTTTACAGAGCTAGTATGTGAAATACTGTGACTCAGAAAATGATTTTTGATGTATTTTGTGCATTTCTGACTGCAGGCTTCTGTGAAGTTTGGAAGGTAGGAGACGAGATACTGGCAGAATTGAAGCTGTGAGGATGGGTCGTGAGTCTTGCTTGGGTAGCTCAGCTGGTAGAGCACTTGGCCGCGAAATGCCAAGAACTTTCATTTTCAGCCAGGTGTCCGGATAGTTTTGATCACATAGTGTAGCTAAGTTGCGATTCCATTCCTTCTGTAAAGTCAGCAGCCTGTAAAGTTAGTGCCTTTACAGAGCTAGTATGTGAAATACTGTGACTCAGAAAATGATTTTTGATGTATTTTGTGCATTTCTGACTGCAGGCTTCTGTGAAGTTTGGAAGGTAGGAGACGAGATACTGGCAGAATTGAAGCTGTGAGGATGGGTCGTGAGTCTTGCTTGGGTAGCTCAGCTGGTAGAGCACTTGGCCGCGAAATGCAATAGTACCAACTTCGAGTCTCGGTCTGGCACACAGTTTTAATCTGCCAGGAAGTTTCATATCGGCACACACACCGCTGCAGAGTGAAAATCTCATTCTGGAAACAAAACTGTTGCATCCTTGAGCCCCTGGTTCCCGATGTACACTTCCTATACACTATGATACACAGTCATATAAACAACAAAATCAAACTTTGTATCAATTCCATGACCATGAACAAATACATGCACTGTGTCATCTTCACACAATTTACACATACATCTAATATGAGCACATACAGATTTATATTTATAAAATTTAGCAGACGTGGTCCGTCCTCATTGCAGCCCATGTATGATTGATCATAAATGTCCTGTAGGTGATAATATCTCGAGGTGAGAAATTCTGCACCCTCGTTGCCAGCAGCCGCTGCCATAAGCCAGTGGTTGTCAAACTGCGGCCCAAAGGCCACATGCGGCCCATTTCGAGAATCTGTGTGGCCCACGGTTGCACCTAGCAATTAGCACAGTGGAATTTGAAAATGTTAACTAGTGGTAAGAGCTGCTCAGTTACAGACAAGAACTTAAAATGGACAATATTTTAAGATGTGCTTATCTTTAACCGACACTGTTTAATTTGGCAGTGATCCAAGTAAAGTTGGCCACTTACCTCACAGGCAGAGGGGGTAATGTGACCACTGCGAGGTTATAGGATGTGATAAGGGTAGATATTTTATTGTTTGTCTTCCAGTACGAACAACTGAAAAGCGTGTGCAACTCATACTGATCAGCTGGTACGGTATAAACATTAACACGAAAGTAATGTGGGTTTGTGAATGCGCATTATAGAGACTTCACCTTCAAATTTGGTACCTATTTGTAGCAAGAAATTCGAATTATTGCTGTTGTAATAGAATGCAATGAGTAGAAGAAAAATGACATAAGCACAATTACTGTTGTTAATGAATTAATCACCCCTTATACAGTCAGCACAACACTTTCTGAGGCAATTACAGTGTCACTACTTGGGAGTCACTGAGGGTGCAAGCAATCTGAAACATAGAACAGTGACAACATTTGGATGACTTCACAGGAGAAGTGAGATTGAGAAACTTAAGAGAACGAAGAGGGATGAGTGTAACCCAGGAGTTTGGTACTGTTCACAGTACTGTTTCATGCACACAGAGAGAATTCCAAAACACAGGCACTGCTGTGCAAAGGACAGGAAGTGCTCGACCACGGTCAGTGACATCAAATTATGCGACACACAAGGAGGGATCCACAGCAAACAATGGGTGTAATTGCAACCACATTTTATAGGACTGTAAGGGACATCCTCTCACGCTTCACAGTGGCACGGCAAACCCGGGGGGTTGGTCTCTGCCCAACAGACAGTACTTTGTCTTCTGTTGACACCCACACATTGATGGCACCGTTTGCAGTGTTTTTTTTGTTTTTTTTTGTTTTGGTTTTAGGGCGCAAAACTGCTATGGTCATTAGCGCCCGGTCCGTGACTTAGGAAACAGTAAAAAACCGAAATTGAAAACCAGCAGCAATGGGAACGAAAGTCAAAAATTGGAGAAACTAAAAGCAGAAGGAAGGCTTAAAAATCCACTACAGAAAGGGGTGGTTGTCCCCAAAAAAGCTTCAAACGACTGACGTCACTTCACTGGCACTAATAAACTTGAGAACGTGGTCGGCTGAGCGCGCGTCATCTGCTAAAATCGACGATATATCAGGCGATAGCTGTATACGGGAGCGTAACGGATTAAAATAGGGGCACTCAATTAAAAGGTGTCTTACCGTCCACAGCTGAGAGCAGTGGGGACTGAGAGGGGGAGGATCGCCGCTTAAAAGGTATCGATGGCTAAAAAGACAGTGCCCTATCCGGAGTCTAGTTAAAATTGCCTCCTCCCGACGACGCGTTCGGGAGGAAGAGGTCCAAGCACAAGGAAGAGCTTTCACGTCCCGCAATTTATTATGGGGAAGTGTCGACCAATGTGCGTACCATAAAAGAACAATTCGACGACATAAAACGCTCCGTACATCGGTGAAGGGAATCAACTGAATAGCTGGCCGAAGAAGAGAGACTGCAGCCTTGGCCGCAGTATCGGCCGCCTGATTCCCACAGATACCAGCGTGTCCCGGGAGCCAGAGGAACGCCACCGAGACGCCCCCCCAGGTGGAGCAAGCGCAGACAGTCCTGAATCCAGTGGACCAGAGGGGGCACAGGGTAAAGAGCTTGGAGACTGAGGAGAGAGCTGAGAGAATCTGAACAGATTACGTACTGTATCCGCTGATGGCGGCGGATGTAGTGGACAGCCTGGAGGACAGCGTAAAGCTCCGCAGTATAAACCGGTCGGGAAGCCGAAAGTGATTTGGGGTGTCGCCAACTATATAGGCACTCCCTACACCTAACGATGTTTTCGAGCCGTCGGTGTAAATAAATGTGGCGTCCGCCATTTGTGCACATAGAGCAGCAAATGCCCGACGATAAACAAGTGAAGGGGTAGCATCCTTGGGAAATCGACAAAGGTCACGGAGCAGGCAGATCTGGGGACGGAGCCAAGGCGGTGCTGTACCCCAAGTTGTCAAGAAGGTTTTAGGAAAGCGGAAGGAAAGAGAATGGAGCAGTTGACGGAAGCGGACTCCCGGTGGTAGTAGGGAGGAGGCGTCGAAAAAAAGGACATGGGCTGGATTAGCAGGCATGGAAGACAGATGGCTAGCATAACGACTCAGAAGGACTGCTCGCCGATTGGACAGCGGAGGTTCAGCAGTCTCAGCATAAAGGCTTTTCACAGGGCTGGTGTAAAAAGCTCCAGACACTAAACGTAATCCACGGTGGTGGATAGAGTCGAGACGCCGAAGAATAGACGGCCGAGCAGAGGAGTAGACTATGCTTCCATAGTCCAATTTCGAGCGCACTAAGGCGCGATAGAGGCGGAGAAGGACCACTCGGTCCGCTCCCCATGAGGTACCATTAAGGACACGGAGGGTGTTAAGGGATCGCAGACAGCGAGCCGAAAGATAGGAAACGTGGGAGGACCAGCACAGTTTTCTGTCAAACATAAGACCCAAGAATTTAGCGACGTTGGAAAACGGTAGGTTGACAGGACCTAGATGTAAGGAGGGCGGAAGAAACTCCTTACGTCGCCAAAAATTAACACAAACAGTCTTACTGGAAGAAAAATGGAAGCCGGTTTCGATGCTCCAAAAGTGGAGGCGATCGAGACATCCTTGAAGACGTCGTTCAAGAAGGCTGGTCCGTTGAGAGCTGTAGAAGATCGCAAAATCGTCCACAAAGAGGGAGCCCGAGACATCAGGAAGGAGACAATCCATAATTGGATTGATGGCAATGGCAAACAGTACAACACTCAGCACAGAGCCCTGGGGTACCCCGTTTTCTTGGGAGAAAGTACGGGAGAGAGAAGTGTTCACCCGCACCCTAAATGTGCGCTCTGCCATAAATTCGCGAAGAAAAAGGGGCAGCCGACCTCGAAAGCCCCAAGAGAACAGCGTGCGGAGGATGCCTGTCCTCCAACAGGTATCGTATGCTCTCTCCAGATCAAAAAATATTGCTACCGTTTGGCGTTTCCGGAGAAAATTGTTCATGATATAAGTGGAGAGAGCAACAAGATGGTCAACTGCAGAACAATGCATTCGGAATCCGCATTGGGCAGGTGTTAAAAGACTGCGGAATTCCAGCCACCACGCTAAATGGTAATTCACCATACGCTCCAAAACCTTACAGACATTACTCGTGAGAGAAATGGGGCGATAGCTAGAGGGGAGATGTTTGTCCTTTCCAGGTTTCGGAACAGGAACGACGATAGCTTCCCGCCATCGTCTGGGAAAAGTACTGTCGGTCCAAATTCGATTATAAAGGCGAAGGAGGTAACGCAGACTATGGGTTGATAAATGCAGCAACATTTGGACGTGGATACCATCCGGTCCTGGGGCGGAGGAGCGAGAAGAAGAGAGTGCATGTTGTAGTTCCCGCAAGGAGATAACAGTATTGTAGCTTTCGCGATTTTGAGAGGAGAAAGCAAGAGGTCGCACTTCCGCTGCACGTTTCTTCGGGAGAAATGCTGGCGGGTAATTTGAAGAGCTCGAAATCTCAGCAAAGTGCTGACCCAATGAGTTAGAAATTGCGATGGGGTCCACTAATGTGTCATGCGTGACAGTGAGCCCAGAGACCGGGGAGAAACGGGTGCGCCTGAGCACCGTCGAAGCCGACTCCAAACTTCCGAGGAGGGAATGAAGGTGTTAAATGAGCTAATAAAGAATTTCCAGCTTGCCTTCTTGCTATCGCGGATGACACGACGGCATCGCGCTCGGAACTGCTTATAGCGGATACAGTTGGCCAAAGTAGGATGGTGGCGGAAAACGCGGAGAGCACGTCGCCGCTCACGTATTGCATCACGGCATGCCTCGTTCCACCAAGGAACTGGGGGGCGCCAGGGCAATTCGGAGGTGCGTGGTATTGAATATTCCGCAGCTGCAAGAATAACGTCTGTAATATGTGTGACCTCATCGTCGACGCTAGGAAAGTGACGGTCATCGAATGTCGCTAGAGACGAAAAAAGTGTCCAATCGGCTTGGGCAAACTTCCAGCGTCGCGGGCGCATATATGGCTGTTGAGGCTGCAGTCTAAGGACACATGGAAAGTGGTCACTCGAGTGTGTATCATCAAGGGCGAACCATTCAAAGCGCTGAGCTAGCGGAACAGTACCGACCGCAAGGTCCAAATGAGATAAATTTGTCGTGGAGGCAGACAAATATGTAGGGACCCCAGTGTTGAGGCAAACTAGATCCGCTTGGTGAAAGACGTCTAGCAATAGTGAGCCACGTGGACAAGGATGTGGAGATCCCCAAAGCGGGTGGTGGGCATTGAAGTCCCCAACCAGCAAATAGGGGGTGGAAGCTGACCAAGAAGATGAAGATCAGCTCGTGCCATTGGTGTGGACGATGGAATGTATACGGTACAAAGAGAGAATGTGTATCCAGAAAGGGAAAGAAGGACGGCGACAGCTTGGAAGGAAGTGTTTAAATGGATTGGGTGATAATGGAGAGTTTCATGGAGAAGAATCATGAGTCCTCCATGTGCTGGAGTGCCTTCAACAGAGGGGAGATCATATCGGACGGACTGAAAATGAGGGAGAACAAAGCGGTCACGGGGACGCAGCTTTGTTTCCTGAAGACAGAAGATGACCGGCGAGTAGGATCATAAGAGGATCGACAATTCATCCCGATTGGCTCTAATACCGCGGATAAGGGACATAGGGGGAACAGAAAATGGAGGAATGTGACCAAGGTCGCTGTCAACTCAACGACTGCTCAGAGCTTGCGACCGACAGCATGGAATGGCATTCAGTCGAAGGCAGAAGATCCTGATCCATAGGTTGGTCAGGAGCAGCTCCTGCCACCAGCGATCGGCCGGTTGATCGGCCGCCAGCAGTGCGCCTCGACGACACAGAAGACGGCCGAGGGCGATTTCCGCCAGGTGGTGCTGTAGATGAGACACGCCTTGGCGGAGAAGGAGATGAATTGGGTTTCTTTGTAGCCTTCTTGGAAGTATGATGTCTAGATGAAGGAGGAACCGATGGTTGGGAAGTGGCGGTACGTAAAAACTCTTCACGAGTATGCTCTTTTTTCGAAGTCTTGGTGTCTGACTTTTGGGCTCGAGATTTAGCAGAACCCGACGAAGGGTGAGCCAGAGAGTGGGCAGGCGAAAGTGGTGAGGTTGAGCGGACGATCTTTGCGCTGGCCAATCTGACGACCGTGGCACTAAAGGTGAGGTCGCAAGTCTGCGTGGCCGCCTCCTTTGTTGGCTGAGGAGAAGCAAGGACAGTGCTGTATTTTCCTGTCTGAGGCACGGTGGGCTGTCGACTGGCGAATAATTTTCGAGCAGCAAAGGTCGACACCTTTTCCTTCACCCTAATTTCCTGGATGAGCTTTTCGTCCTTAAAAACGGGGCAATCTCGAGAGGAAGCAGCGTGGTCACCAATACAGTTGGTGCAGCGAGGGGATGGAGGTGGACAAGCACCCTCATGGGCATCCTTGCCACACGTAACACATTTGGCCGGATTGGAACAGGACTGGCTGGTGTGATTGAACCGCTGACACCGATAGCAACGCGTAGGGTTTGGGACATAAGGGCGAATGGAAATTATCTCATAGCCTGCTTTGATTTTCAATGGGAGTTGAACTTTGTCAAATGTCAAGAAGACAGTGCGGGTTGGAATGATGTTCGTGTCAACCCTTTTCATAACCCTATGAACAGCCGTTACGCCCTGGTCAGACAGGTAGTGCTGAATTTCTTCGTCAGACAATCCATCGAGGGAGCATGTATAAACGACTCCACGCGAGGAATTTAAAGTACGGTGCGGTTCCACCCGGACATGCAGGGTGTGTAGTAGTGAGGTACGCAGCAATTTTTGTGCCTGGAGGGCACTGACTGTTTCTAACAACAGGGTGCCATTCCGTAATCTGGAACAAGACTTTACAGGACCTGCAATTGCGTCAACACCTTTCTGAATAATGAAAGGGTTGACTGTGGGGAAGTTGTGACCTTCGTCAGACCGAGAAACAAGGAACTGTGGCAACGATGGAAGAACTGTCTGTGGCTGAGACTCAGTGAACTTACGCTTGTGAGCAGACATAGTGGAAGGTGAGGAAACCATTGCGGAGGAATCCCCCATGATTACCGGCGTCTCCGATGGCGCGCTCCTCCTTTGTGGGGGCCCTCTCTGAGAGCACTCCCACCTTAGGTGATTGTTCACGCCTCAGGTCACACCTCCCGACAAATGGACGGAGGGACCAATCGGCACTTTTGGAAGGTATCAGCTCAGGTAATCACCCCTCCCTGGGCCTGGCCGTTACCAGGGGGTACGTACGTGTCCTACCTGTCTACCCGGGGCGGGGAATTACGCGTTACCTTGTCACCGGCTACGCAGAAAAAGGCGTGGGTCGGCCTTCAGACACGCACAGGGTGGAAGAAAGAGAAAGGGAAAGGAAACAAGAGAGGTCTCAAACGCCGCAGCGGAGAAAAGGGTAAAGAGAAGAGGTAAGGAAAAGAGAAGGACAAAGGAAGGATGAAGACATATAAGCAAGGAAGGCGAAGAATGCGGTACATTTACGAGCGTCCATCTCCGGACATAGGCACAAACGTGTGTGGACACGTAAGTTTCATCGCAGGTGTACCAGCCTCCAAATCTTTGATCACGGTAGTCATCAGCCAATGTACCTGCGACACTGTACTCCTTCCCCAGGTGCATCTTTTGATGGCTCTGAGCACTATGGGACTCAACTGCTGAGGTCATTAGTCCCCTAGAACTTAGAACTAGTTAAACCTAACTAACCTAAGGACATCACAAACATCCATGCCCGAGGCAGGATTCGAACCTGCGACCGTAGTGGTCTTGCGGTTCTAGACTGCAGCGCCTTTAACCGCACGGCCACTTCGGCCGGCGCATCTTTTGAGGGGCGTACTCGGCACCGGCTTCATTTTCATGAATGACAATGCGCAACCACGTCGAACAGTGCAGGTGGTAGAGTTTGTGGAATGAGAGTGTTGTGTGAATGGATCGGCCTACCCATACTCTACAGTGAGACATACTGCAGCATGCCCAAGTGCACCAATGACCATCCAGTAGCTGTCATCCGTGCTTTTTGAGGAATGAAAAGGCCTACCACCAGAACGCCAAGCCAATACTGTGGCCAGCATGGGAGCAACTACCAGAGCACGCATTGCCATCCTTTGTGATCAAACACCCCATTAACAACCATGTCCCCCATTTTGTAACGTGCAGTGTACTGTCAAGAATCGCGGCGATTTCAGCGAAATTTATGTATTTGAATAACAGTGTCGTTTCCGTTCGTTCCATTGCGTATTTCTGTGCGTTATCTTCTGTATTACGCCGTGGCTGTTCTTTCTATGTACGATCCAAGTTCCATCGAGCTACGTTACTTGGTTGCGACACATTATGCAAAAGTTACTTTTGTCCTTAAGTTACGTACACAAGTGGAAGAGTGGTACACATGCAGCCCAATGTGTCACACTGTGTCGACAGTTGATCAAAAAAGTTTAACGATATACCATATTTTCTCGAATCTAAGCCGCACTTTTTTCCGGTTTTTGCAATCCAAAAAACCGCCTGCGGCTTAGAATCGAGTGCAAAGCAACCGGAAGTTCTTAAAAATGTCGGTGGGTGCCGCCACAACTTAGTTCTGCCGTCGAATATATGTAGCGCTACACAGGCACGCTTTGTAGGCACAAAGATAAATACTGGCGCCAAAACCTCTGCGTCAGTAAATAAAAAAATGATGGAAGACGAGCTTTTTTTTCTCCGCGCCGAGTTTCGACCACTGCATTTTCATACATTATCCAACGAAGTAAATACAAATTCCGTATTGTTCATCTTCGAATGTAGCAGCATTTCAATGTACTACGAAAACCCGACTGGCAAGAATGTTTAGGATGTTTGTCAATATGGCCAACTCTACGTTCTGAATTTTTTCCTATCTGTGAGAGGAGATGGTTGCTAATAGGAACTTTTATGAGTTGTGAATCACATGCAGTATTCTCTTCACCATAAGAATAATACAAATATAAACATTTTGCCATGTATTGTTTCGTGTTTGCTGCTATCTCATTTAAATCCTGTCTGCCTAATAAACTACGAAACTAGAGTGAGACAACAGCAAACGCGGAAGAATATACATGTCATGTCATGTTTATATTCGTATTGTTCTTATGCTAAACAGTGATACAGTCAGAAATGAAGCGAGGCAATTGACTAGATTTTTAAATCTAAGATGACTCCAATTTCTGTGCAGAATGTAATGTACTAAAGAGGCGCCTGCAAAGATTTTCAAACGGAGAAAAATTTTCGCTTAACTCTCGTTCAGAACATCATCTATCATACGCAGTCTATTATTTGGTTCTTGTTGATCATTATCAAAGAAAGCAGCACTGTAAGTAGCAACAAGTAGCAGTCTCTTGCCATTGTTTCGCTAATGAGACGATTCCTCTCTATTTTTTATTTGTAAGCGGCGGTAGCCTGCACAAAAGCAAGCTACGCCGCAATCGGCGACAGGCCAAGTACGCAGTATCAGAGTACGACAAACAATGCATGACACAGTACAGTAATGCATTTTCAGCGTAGAGTGACGTAAACACCTATAACAAAGAAAACTGCGCTTATCAGATCAAAGAAAAATAAGCAATCAATTCAAACCAGACGAAGCACGTGAAAAAGGAAGGGTACCCGTATAAATAAGGACGGAGCGCCTGACGCATAGCAATGCTACCTGGTAAAGCTTAACTGCTAAGCTTACGACTCGAACCAAACCACTGTAGCTGTATCATCATTCATTTGACCTAAATTGTGTCTCACATTACAGTGGACCAACTTTGTTTCGATTTGGAGATGCGGCCTAAAACTTCTCTCTCCCCTTGAATTTAGAGTCTCAAATTTCAGGTGCGGCTTAGATTCGGGAAATTTTTTTTCCCTGACTTCGAGTCTCATTTTTCAGGTGCGGCTTAGATTCGAGTGCGGCGTAGACTCGAGTAAATACGGTAAACATATCTTAAGGAGATATGATGCTGCACAACAACCCAGAACTTCAAACAAAGTTGTTACCATGATTTCCCTAAATCGCTCCAGGCACATGCTGGGATGGTTCCTTCAAAAGGGCACGACTGACTCCCTTCTCCATCCTTCCCTAATCCGATGAGACCGATGACCTCACTATTCGGTCTCTTCCCCCAAACAACCCAACCCCAAAGTTGTTACCACATGAAAATGGCATCATGGTAATATTTTAACTAATGGCCAAGAACTATATTTCGGCCAAATCTAGCTCGAAATATCCTCAATCATACAAGATTATGGAGTGTAAAAAATGGTATTCAAATGTTTGCCTATGTTTCAAAAAGAAAGATTTGTACACCACATCTGTCACCCTGTGACTGAGTAAGCGTGGAAAACACTAAGTATTACTGTAACTGAATTGTCCATTAGACAATCATCAAAATAGTTGTTTAACAACTTATGATATTTTCATGGCTGTGTCAACATCAAATCTTACACACACCGAACTGGCCTTGCAGACCCAGGCTTAATGTAGTATCAACTGGCTGCCTCAATTGGCCCCACAAGGCTCGAGTGCATCCCACTCACCAACAGCACTAGGCAGACTCAACAGCACTGTCACTACACAAATAGCAGCTGAAGTGAAAAAGAACAAGCCTAGGTTACAAGTTACATAAAAGAAGCTACAACAAACCCAAATTGTTTTTCCAGTTTGTAATTCTATTCGAGACACTACATAACAAGTACCATATTTTAACACTGCAGATATGGACACCAGCACAAGCAGGCTGACATGGGTGCAACTGCATTACTCAAGCCCTTCAGTTGCTGTGCTTTTTTTCCCCAACAGTGGCAATGGTATTTATGAGGCTTTAATTGGAACAGTTTACTTTATTATGCATAAATGCTGGCAAAAGCAATTACTCCACAAGACATCTTTTGCAGCTACGAAATATATCTGAAGGGTTAGACACTCTGATGAACCGAGACATGTGTTGCATGAATCCGACTTCAAACTGGTTAAAGATGTGGACTTGCAGAATTATATGTTTCATTGCCTCAGTATTACAAAGCCATTTAAATAGATTTGTTCAACTGGAATAAATATGTGACACCAAACATCAATTCATGCTAAACCTAATTGTCTTGGGTGTATCCAAGGCAATTAGATGATATTCAGGGGATGGCAGCAAATGAAGCAGACATTCTGCGAAATATTTTATTACAGGAAAAACCAGAAATAAATTACACATTTATTGTAACATTCGAGAGGTACAGAAGTAGAGGGCTTAGTTATGTCACATTTAGTACATCCTGAACAGCTCTCTAGTGGACGAGGTAGCAGTGTCCGCAGGTGTAATGTCTTCGTCATCCTTCACCTTCTTGCTCGCTCCGGCGAGCAACAGAGCCCTTACTGCTTCTACCTGCTTCGTGGCAGCAGCCCAGTGCAGCGGTGTTTTCCCCCAACGGTCCCGAACGTCTAGTTGTGCCGAGGACGTCAGCAGCACCCACATTGCTTTCAAGTTACCCCGGTACGCGGCCGAGTGCAGAGGCGTCTGCAGACTCGAGTCCTTCGCATTGATGTCAGCCCCCGCACTCAGCAGACACTTGACAGTCTCCGGATTCGCGTCCATCGCTGCCAGGTGCAGGGCGGTGCACCCAGTGCCGTCCCTCGCGTCAACGGGTGCTCCTGCGGCCAGCAGCCGCCGCAGTTCACCCACATCACCCGTTCTGGCTGCCACTGTCAGCCACTCGCTCAAGTCCTCTGTCTGCTCCACAGATGAAGTCCTGAAAAGTACACTGAAGTTATCACAATTCTGTACTGACAGTGACGTCGCATGTGTAATACTCAAAACTCGCACAAGCGGCTGTGTTCGTTTGGAATGAAAGTGTCATATTGTAAAAATTGTGTAAGAAAATTTACAGGGAAGTGCAGTAGCATATTAAGATTACAAAAATGGTGGTACTTTTAAGTTAACTTTGGGATAAACAATAAAACAGATAAAAATAGTTAATATTCTGCTCGAGTCATGTTTCTTAAACAAAAAGAATGTTCCGTTCATATGGAAATTCTACATGAAATGTTAGTCACATGTCTGGTTGACAATCTTTACAACTCGGGACCTTTGCTTTTCGCGGGCAAGTGCTCTACCAACTGAGCTTCCAAAGCACGACTCACGCCCCGTTCTCACAGCTTTACTTCTGCCAGTACGTCGTCTCCTACCTTCCAAACTTTACAGAAGCTCTCCTGCAAACCTGCTTCTATGAAGTTTGGAAGGTAGGAGATGAGGTATTGGCAGAAGTAAAGCTGTGAGGACACGGCTCGAGTCATGCTTGGGTAGCTCAGTTGGTAGAGCACTTGCCCGCGAAAGGCAAAGGTCCCGAGTTCGAGTCTCAGTCCGGCACACAGTTTTAATCTGCCAGGAAGTTTCATATCAGCGCACACTCCGCTGTAGAGTGAAAATTTCATTCTAGAATCTTTACAACTGTTGTGCAACAATCTTTACCATTCAAAATATGGCAGAAAATTCCGTATCACAAAATTACAGTTTGACTTGGGGTGGAAATAAAACACGGACAGCATATATACCCCCCAGGACAACTGCGAAACCCAGGAAAAATATGGGAATTTTTAAAAAAAATTCCAGGAATATTTCATTGTTTTAGTTTTTAGTTATATTTTTGTTATTTTGACTGTTAAGAATTGACACTTTAACAAAGAATTTTACTTTAGCTTGCTACTGCAGAATAATACTGCAGCAATAAAACAAACGAGAAAGTAACACCAAACTAAAACTTAAGTTGCAAAGCAATGTGTGATTTACAGCAACAAGACAGTGCACATATGAACATCTACTGACAGCACAATGTGTCAAAGGCTTTAGGATGAAGACCACACAGTATTTCGTAGCAACATGCTGCTTTCGATGAGAGTGATGTCACAACTCTCCCCATTTCTAACAGGTCTAGAGAAAATATTGTGAATGGTGGATTTAGAAGCATTACTGGTACTTGCAAAGTAAATTTACTTTTACACAAGATCAATTATGCTACATGTGACAATGTGCAATGAATTTCTTAAATTACAGAAGGTTTGATGCTCATTCAAAACTTAACATTTTGAAGACCAGCCACTTGGAAAAATTTCAGTCCCAGAAGACCAGTCATTTATGCCATTATTTAAAATTTTACTGGCACATTAGTGTTTGATATATCTTCCTTCAAGAAACTAGAAACAATGATACTAATCCATCAAGCTTCTATTTGCCTCTGAAAACCCAACACTACAAAGCAGAGAAAACTGAAACTGTGTTAGAAATATTACACAAAATACCGAAAGAACTTACTATGAATTCTTGATGAACTGGAAATTTATATTCATAAAGAAATATCATCTCTGGTAAGCAGTATAAAGTTCGCAAACATATAGCATCAGAATAAAGAACTGTCGAAACTGAACTGTCGAAATATCTGCCAAAAACTTGTTTTTACATTTCAATACCTACAAGAACTATTATACTTACCAAGACATGACAGAAGGGCTTTACTATAAATGCAATATGAACGTCACTTCCAACTAGACTTAAGTACCAGTGCAAATGTAAATGTAAAACAGCCACAATTGATGTACAGAGATGGTTATTAATGTTGTTTCACAGGTGACTTGATAATGGCAATAAACAAACAGGCCTGTCATTTAAAATATTAAAAAACATACTACCTTATTGCAGCTGGTTTGGAGCATTCATTTCTATAATGTCGTATACTGACATATACAATGCTGCAGGCCCAACAGAACATAAAATATTAATTTCAACTCTCTCATAGTTTATGAATTATGCAATGCAAGAGTCAAAATGCTCGACAGAACATACATTCATTCAGCCAAGTAACCCACGAAATTTTTAGTACACAGCAGTGAATTTTTTAATACTGCTTGTCCGAAATATTCAGCTGCTGCAATTTAAACTGTGCTCTTTGGATTATTGGGAACTAGAGAGGGAGGGAGGGGGAACCAGCACAAAATTTTTGCACAACCAATGTGAAAGCTTAACTTTTCTTGTAGCTACACTGTATGCATATTAACTTAAACCACCAAGTTTCACTATGTGTGTGTGTGCGCGCGCGCACGTACGCCCCCGCTATTAACAGTATTTTTCCTATCTGCTGACTACATTGCATGTCCTATGCTCTGAATATCTGCTGCTGTTGGCTGGTGAGATCACGTGGCATAAGCTATTATTGGCTGACAAAAGCACATTGCAATCTTAATTTTAATGCTTCAGAAGTTACCCTGCTGTAATTGGTGGAATTCATATTTGTACTTTTGTAATACGAAATTATGCAGTGAATATGTTGCTACATCAAAGATCTTTACAAAATGCATTGTTTTTTGCTGGATTTTGTTTCCTGAAGTGCCTGTAAGTTCTACATAGGTGTACAAAACCTTTACCAGTCAAAGGCTTGATATGTTTTAGAGCTCCGAGAGAAAGTATATTGTCAGTTAACATAGAAAAATGTATTTTACCTGGGGTATAGTGTACTTTCACCCAGGAAAAAGTATGTTTTAACTAGGAAATTCAAGAATTTTTTTTCTCATCCATGTATACACCCTTATATAAGTTAAGATGTAACAAAGCACCAATTTTCAGCATGATGAGTTTTGTCTGCTCAAGCTCTTGCTCACGAGCAGAGCATTTGCAGGAGGAAGATGTGTGCTCATAGTGTGGTCACGATTACACTGGAGAAGTGTCAACTGTGAAATAGGAGAGGGTCAGTTTTCCAAGCAGTGCCACAAAACGAAACTGGGAGGGGTCTAGATTTGCACCAACTGAATTGGTGTGTTTATGCCAACACAATTAGCTACCAGCTGCCATTGTTGGCTTCCGACTGCCTTTGACATACAAAGTTGGCGCGAAAAACAGTGTGTTGCCAATGGCAAAAATAATTTAAAAAGTACTGTGACTGACTTTGATCCATTTAGCACTTTTAAGCTGTACTAAAACAAAAAATAATCTTATTTCTATAGTCATGATTTTTGGCTTAAAAATATTAGAACGAAAATATTTTTCCAGATTATTGAAACTTGTCACAAGTTGAAATAGTATTCCAGTACAGAGTCAATCACACATCTGACAAAGCAAAACAGCTGCACTAGTTATGGCACAATTTTTTGCTGACGTGGAAACCACTGTCTTCCCTATATTTCTGTACTATAATTGTAACTTAGTGGGTGATGGAAAAGTCTTCTAAATATCCATATTTTGCTAAAGCAGTTTAAGACAAGTCAATTAAGCATTATCAGTTACAAATGTAAAAACGTACAGAATTCCACAAACTACCGAGGGGGACCATATAATGGGAAGACATACGTGAAAATCATTACAGAACACTTTGTTTCAGAGTCGGGATTTCTATCTCCAAAATTCGAAACTCAATTATTAGCTATACTTTCACCTGGGGGGGAGGGGAAGGGGGGGAGGGGGGGGGACAACAGATGAAATGCAAACATGTTCAAAAAGAGTTTCTCCAGAGAAGAGACGACAGGTGGTTTCTATCATAAAAATGCCACGCTGTCAATGAGAATTTCATAAAACACTCCTGACAATTTTATGCTGTTTTCTGTTTCGTGAAGAAATTCTTATTTTCTCTGCTCAAAATTATTAATTTTTTCTTATTTATGTTTCACATTGATATTGATACAGTTAAGAATTATTTTGAAAACCTTGAAAAGACTCTACAAGGGATCAGCCTAACATCCTAAATTACGATGAAACCAATCTGTCGGATAAACGGGATGGAAAAGTGTGTATTCTCAAATGAGGTCAAAGTATCTGGAGAGAAATGAGATTTTTTAGCGGAGAGAAATGAGATTTTTTAGCGGGTTTTTAGAATTATTTTAGGGCAGGCATGCGACTTAAAACTTGTAGCATGTCAATGACAGAGTTGCGAGAGGCTAACGATGGCAGACCAATGCAGTAAGGAAATGAGGCGCCCAATAGCATAGCGTTACCGTCAAGCACACGGCGGTAACCACGCCACAACACCTAGGCACGTTAGTTCACAACAGCACCCGAGCCGGCGCAGTCGACAGCATATTTGGTAGCTATGGGACGGCCATCGACCTGCGTCAACAACTTTAATGTAAGACGAGGACCCACAGTCCAATATACTTTTAATTCTCTTTTTTACTCTATGGACCCACCAACTATTGGTGATGGTATTTTGTCTTTTTAGTACGTTTAATTTCGCGACATAGATTTTACAACCTGATGATGAGAGCATTGTCTCTCGAAACGCGTTGTTAAAATATATATAAAAATCGCGGTTGAATGCTAAATGTGATAACCAGTATAACGACAACTGCTACCTCGACTCCATAATGGATTATATCAAATCGTTAGTGTCAGGCGAGACATTGAGGTTAGTGTATAAATACAAAAATTTAAGACGTAAGTTATTAAAAACTGCCGCAAACATAAACTTTAATAAAGAATGTGTTAAGAATCATGTTATCCCGAATTATGTGAAGTTGAAACTTTGTGATTGCAAGTCATGGGCGGGACGACTAGCTGTTGAAAAAGCAAAAAAGTTTTGGATACGCGCAGAAATTAAACATCTGTATAAAAAGAAAGACTTAATTAAAAAACAAATAATTCAAGCAGAGACTAAGGTCAAGGAAATATTACCAATGAACGTATGGGAAGAGGTTACATGTAGACTTCACAAAATACTACAGAAGGAGTTTATAAAGAAAAAAGAAAAACAAGATAAAAAACTTCGTAAATTAAATAATAACACGCGCGAAGACGAAAAAGATCAACAACAAAGGACTTTTACCCACGGGTGGTTAACAAAACGGATATTACATTTGATAATACAGAAGTAGAAATGTTAAATAAGGCATTAAAGTTTAATATTGAGCCGTCATTTAACAAGAAGGTCGCGAAAGAAGTAATTGCCCTCACTAAAATGACAACAGAAATTGCTAAATTAAATAATAATGAAACAGGCCATGTCGGTCATAAGCTACATAAAATAGTAAAAAATGAATTAAATAAGAGAAATAGTGTTAATCATAAGACTAGAGCAGACCGACTAACTGTCGATTCTATAAATAAAAAGCTTAATGAAGCGAAAGCTATTGCCACGAAAGCGGATAAGGGGAATACGGTCGTAATATTAAAAGAGGAGGAGTACGTTTCGAAAACCTTAGCGTTTTTTGTCGAAAATAGCATTACAGAAATTCCGAAAGACATAACAGCCAATTTCCAAACTAAACTAAAAAATGTTCTTAAACGCACGCACTTCCTGCTGACAGAAGCCGAAAAAAGAAGATGTGTTATCATGAATCCAACGGCCCCCAAATTAAGATCACAGGTGAAGATACATAAAGATCTGCATCCGGTTCGTCCGATTGTTAACGGTCGAAATAGTCCAGCATATAAAATAACGAAAATATTGGACCAAATTCTGAAAAAGACTTACGTGTATAATAATAATTATTCAGTGCGTGGTAGTATGACCATGATAGGTGAAATTAAAGATACGCCAGTCACTGACACTTCCCGTTTGGTTTCGTTGGATGTTAAGAACTTATACTCCAGTGTTCCGGTTAACGAAACTATAGAAATCATTAAGAGAAATTTCCTGAAATACGGTAAAATTTCAACGCAAGAGACAATTGAATTTATTGAACTCCTACAGCTCATTACAAGTTTTAATTATTTTACGTTTAATAACAAATTTTATATTCAGGACGATGGGTTAGCCATGGGGTCCAGCATTTCAGGAACTATGGCGGACATTTTTATGAATGACCTTGAAGATAAAGTTCTAAATTCTGACGAAAACATTACGGATAAAATTGTTTATTACAAACGTTATGTTGACGACACTCTGTTACTTGTTGATGGTTCCAGTGAGGACATTGAGGAAATAGTAAAAAAGTTCAACGACGCACATAATAAAATAAAATTTACCGTGGAGCACGAAACTGACAACTGTCTACAGTTCCTGGACCTGAATATAAAAAAGCAGGGCAACAAACATGCGTTTTCCGTTTATAGAAAACAAACTACAACTGATGCCGTGATCCCGAATGATTCATGCCATCCGCAGGCGTATAAAGAAGCTGCTTTCCGTAGTCTCGTGCATAGGGCAGTCAATATACCTATGAGTGAAAAAGATAGGGAGACTGAAATTAACACCGTTAAGAGAATAGCGAAGAATAACGGTTACAGAATAGATATAGTTAAAAAACTGTTACGAAAATGTAATAAGCGCAAAAAGAATAAACCTGATGGAGAGAAAGCGAAAATTATCACGATGCCATACTACGGAAAAGTCTCACAAAAGATAGCAAATATTTTTAAGCCATACGATGTCAAAATAGCCTTTCAGACTAATAACCTAGTGAGGTATAGCCTTAAGCACGATATTGGCGAGAAGAGAAATAAGTTTGAAAGATCGGGAGTTTATAAGATTCAGTGCAGAACGTGTGATGCAAAATATATAGGGCAGACAGGAAGATCATTCGCGATCCGGTATAAAGAACATAAAGATGCGTTCAGGTTAGGAAATTATGACAAATCAGCTGTTGCGAACCATATATATGAAACAGGCCATCCCCTTAATAGCATAGAAGACAACGTAGAAATATTGCATGTAGAAAAGAAAGGGAGGAAACTTGACTTACTAGAGGAATTCGAGATAGCTATCCATGAAAAGAAACAAAGCAATATCCTAAACGTACAAGATAACTTTAAAGAAATGAGATTTTTTAGCGGGTTTTTAGAATTATTTTAGGGCAGGCATGCGACTTAAAACTTGTAGCATGTCAATGACAGAGTTGCGAGAGGCTAACGATGGCAGACCAATGCAGTAAGGAAATGAGGCGCCCAATAGCATAGCGTTACCGTCAAGCACACGGCGGTAACCACGCCACAACACCTAGGCACGTTAGTCCACAACAGCACCCGAGCCGGCGCAGTCGACAGCATATTTGGTAGCTATGGGACGGCCATCGACCTGCGTCAACAACTTTAATGTAAGACGAGGACCCACAGTCCAATATACTTTTAATTCTCTTTTTTACTCTATGGACCCACCAACTATTGGTGATGGTATTTTGTCTTTTTAGTACGTTTAATTTCGCGACATAGATTTTACAACCTGATGATGAGAGCATTGTCTCTCGAAACGCGTTGTTAAAATATATATAAAAATCGCGGTTGAATGCTAAATGTGATAACCAGTATAATGAACTCTTCTAAATCAGCAATGAGTGCTATGTTTGCCGATGCAATCAATGGCGAACTCCTACCTGCATATGTCGTTTACAAATCTGAACATATGTGGGATACTTTGACACAAGGAGGGCCTAAGGGAACAGATGTAACAGGTCGAAGTCTGGGTAGTTCGATGAAGTCACGTTCAAAGACTGGCTCCAGACTACTGTGATACCTTGGGACAACAAGGAGTTAAAGCAGTGCTGGGTGACAAACTGTCTTCCCATTTTTCATCAGAGGTGCTGAAAATGGGGAAGGAGCACAAAACTAAATTCATCTGTCTCCATCCAAATCCCCCACATTAGCTACAACCTCTAGATGTGGCATTTTAAGACCCTTCAAATGGCATGTAGAGCAGCATTGTCAAAATGGCACCAGAAAGCAGACAGGAGACCAAATTCAATTCCAAAGGACAATTTTCCTGCTCTTGTTTGTGAATTGACTGAGACCATCCATCGTAATGCAGCTGCTAGCTTGAAGTCTGGATTCTGAGTTTGTGCAATTTCTCTGTTTGAGCCACAGAAAGTCCTTAATAAACTACCATCATCACAGTCTGGTATGGTAGAGTCTCCAGAACCTCAGCCCACACCCACAGTAATGGGAGATATGAATAAATCACCAACGGCAAAAAAGGGGAAAAGACAGGAAAGTGTGTCGCCAGTACTGAAGGCAGAACATCTCTGCCAACGGAAGAAATCTTTCATCATGTGTTAACCGAGAAATGAAGAAAAAGAAACTGTGAAAAACAATAGGTAAAAAAATGAAACAGTGTTCCAGGATTCCATTGACTCTGACGAAGACAGACAGTATTCCACTAAAGATTCGTTGGATGAATGGGTTAAAGAGGAAGGTAACAATGGTGACAATTTTGATGATCCTAAACCAAGATATTTGCTTTTAGTGGCATTTCCAATGGGGGATTCTGGTTCATATGTCTATAAGCTGCTTCTAGTCCAAGCTATACATCAATGTAACTGCTCAGTCATGGGTTGTGCTGTAAGATGTTAACACGTGTTTGTGTCTCTCGTCACAGAAATCGAACCGCATAATACTGCGCAACGGTAGCCATTTCTTTTTGTGTTAAATTGGGTGAAACTTACGGTAAGTTTCAGAAGGCTTTTGGAGAGGAGCTTATGTCAAGAGCTCAAGTTTTTTGTTGGCATAAAATGTTTAGTGAAGGCAGAACGAATGTTGAAGATGAAGTGGACGACCATCAACCTCCAATTCCATGGGAATTGTTCATAAAGAGTGGGTGTCTCCTGGACAAACAGTTAACCAATATTACTACAAAAAAAAAGGAGTTCTTCGTGTCCGTGCCAACACTGCTGATAATTGGATTCTGCATCACGATAATGCGCCATCCGATACTACTGTCAATACAGCAATTTTTAACCTCAAAACAAATTTCAGTACT
Source organism: Schistocerca nitens (assembly GCF_023898315.1). Classification (NCBI taxonomy): domain Eukaryota; kingdom Metazoa; phylum Arthropoda; class Insecta; order Orthoptera; family Acrididae; genus Schistocerca; species Schistocerca nitens. The sequence goes on along the minus strand of NC_064624.1, from coordinate 178,490,342 downwards.
ACCACGGCCACCTCATTCACTAGGTATTGCTCCATGCGACTTTTTTCTATTTCCAAGAGTCAAAATGGTGGTCAAGGGACACTATTTTCAAACAACACAAGATGTCCAAAAAGGTGACTAGGGTCTTTGAGGATATTACAGAATATGAGTCAAGAAATGTTACCATCAATGGCAGAAGCGTTGGAAAAAGTGTGTGCAATCAGAAGGGAACTACTTTGAAGGAGAACACTAAACTTGACTAAAACGGTAAGCAACATTTTTTTCACATCAGTCTCATTACTTTATTGTCGCACCTCGTAGAAAGAAAACTAAGTGCTCCTATTTCTATGGAGTAAAAGGGACCTTTAAAATTTGCTGCAAATTTCCAGGGCGATCATATTAATTAGGAACTTCCAAAGACATAAACCATATTTACTATATTTTGGGGCTATTGTATTAATTATTTCATTTATAATTGTGATAATATTGTGTGTAGGCTGACATTTTTATGTCCAGGAATTAAATACACCTGCACAAACATATATAATGTATGCACTTAACAAAATGTATTAACGTGCACATTTTATGATCCTAAAGTTCCTTTTAAAAAATTAAAAAATAAGTGAATACAAATAAGTAACAAAATAATCCAATAGGGTTGTCAATATCGACTGGAATGCGTGTAAACGTCGATTTATGTGTATTTTTAATAAGGTAGTCCACTGAACACCGATTACTTGGTAGAGTCGAATGGCACTTAAAATGTGTTTTCCTTAGAGATTGTTGACGTTAATAAAAGGAAAATAACAGGGAACAGTGCCTTACCTGTGAGCTGCAAGAAACTTTCAGAGAAAATGCAGACTGTTTTGTTTGTGAAGTAGTGTCAAAAATTAAAAATGGTGCCATCTAATAGCAGCAAAGTCAAGTCAACATTGTGCAACACTGACAGTCTCTTCACATATCTATCCGCAGTGCAAGGAATCTGTCTTTTTACACAAAAAGTAGAGTTCACACAAATTATGGTGTATCACATGACAATGAATTCTTCCATTTAGTTTAATTTTCAAAGGCACTACAGGTCTTACCAGTCAAAGAATACAGAAGTAGAAAATAAGCACGTGGAAGTAGTTTTTCAGCTCAAAAAGAAACACTGAAGAAGAGAAAAAAAAAAAAAAAAAAAAAAAAAAAAATCAAGTAAGTGTGCCATTTGGATGAGCTACAAAATTGCACTATTTTTAGCAAAGTTCTTGCAGTCTTTCACTGATGGTGATTTATTAAAAGAACACTTGGCAGCTGCAGATGAATATTCATCCCTCAGGATTAATTTCCCTTATTAACACAAGTCTGCACACACATCCCCACCCTATTCCTCAAGATGGTGAAGTGGGGTACTTGCCACTCGCTATCTGCTCACAGCAGATTTGCGGTCAGGCACTGATGTAAGTACCATCCAGCTGATTACTGCACAGTAAGGTCAAAGATCAATAACACTGAAGTAAAAGGGAGTGTCCAGTTCCTGTGTAGTTGTCAAGAAATGTAGGTATAAAAGTGACGACACACAACACAGCTCAATGACTAGGCAATATTACCTTCTCCCACCACTATGCAATGTATTTACTATACCTCCATGTCTCAGTCATTTTTGCATACTGACTGTCTTAGTGCTTGAGACTTCCTGGCAGATTGCAACTGTGTTCAAACACAGAGACTCTAAACCAGAAACTTTGACTTTTGTGGAGAAATGCTTCATGAACAGACATCTAGGTACAACCTCATGACTTTACTTCCACTGATACTACTTCTACCTTCTAAGCTTCACAGAAATTCTCACGCATACCTTGCCATACTAGAGCTCCCGCAAGAAAGGATATCGCCGAAAAAGGGCTTACAAGGGGACGCCGCCAATTGTGAAATTCAGATTCGATTCATACTGCGCATAATAAAAGCTCATGGCCAGAGGTGTAATGTGGCAAAGCACTAAGATGCACTTCTCAGCCGTTGTCGAGAAAATCGACAGTTAAAAGAAACCGTTGTGGTGAAATACTCTGTACGCTTAATAATTTTCCGCAGCGTCGTGGCACTGCGATAAGCGCTCCGGTTCGTAATCTGAAGGTCGGCGGATCGAATCTCGCGTCATGCAACCTTTTTTTTTTTTTTTTTAGTATTAGTTTTTTGTAATTCAAATGTGTGTATAAACACACACACACACGTATATAATTCCCGGCAATCAGTCGCAACAATTATGCATATAATAAGTTGTTGAAAGTCGTTTGTCGCGGAAAAACTGGCGACTTCGAACATCATTATGTTTTACGCAAACAAAGTTGTATTTCAAAAATGTTGTTAATTGTCTTCATAATGTTAACCACGTATAGTTAACAGAAGACGTAAAAACGATATTCCGAAACGAATACGTATAGCGTAAGTCAAACGTTTGAATTAGAATAGAGACCCCACGAACACAAATTTGCTGTGGCAGGTATGAAATATAAACTCCGTTACTCGCTCATTACACTTGAAGGACAGATGTTGAATGGGCCGAAATGAACCGCCGCATAACAGCGTAGTTGCCTGCTAACTTCGAAAGAAGGTAGATGCGGTCCCTAGCGCAACTTATAACATCGTCGAAAATCAGTGCGGACGGGAGAGCTTTGGTACACCCTGTTAAACAAACAGAAAAATGGAGGCGGTACAATTGGAGAGTGATCCGCCTTCACCAACATGCATAAGCAATTCATTAATAGTTTATATATATATATATATATATATATATATATATATATATATATATATATATATAACAGAGGGAAACATTCCACGTGGAAAAAATTTGTGTGTCTATCGACCTGCCAGCTCTTTATATATATATATATATATATATATATATATATATATATATATATATATATATATATATATATATATATATATGTGTGTGTGTGTGTGTGCGTGCGTGCGCGCGCGTATACCCGTCCTTTTTTCCCCCCTAAGGTAAGTCTTTCCGCTCCCGGGATTGGAATGACTCCTTAACCTCTCCCTTAAAACCCACATCCTTTTGTCTTTCCCTCTCCTTCCCTCTTTCCTGATGAAGCAACAGTTTGTTGCAAAAGCTTGAATTTTGTGTGTGTGTTTGTGTTTGTGTGTCTGTCGACCTGGCAGCACTTTCATTTGGTAAGTCACATCATCTTTGTTTTTAGATATATGAATTACAAAAAAACTAATAATAAAAAAATGTTGCATGGCGCGAGATTCGATTCGGCGACTTTCGGATTACGAACCCGAGCGCTTACCGCTGCGCCACGACGGTGTAGAACATTATTAATCGTAGAGAGTATTTCACCGCAACGGTTTCTTTTAACTGTCGATTTTCTCGACAACGGCTGAGAAGTGCATCTTGGTGCTTTGCCACATTACACCTCTGGCCATGAGCTTTTATTATGCGCAGTATGAATCGAATCTGAATTTCACAATTGGTGGCCTCCCCTTGTTAGTCACAAACTGGCAGTTTGCTACCACAATGAATTTTCACTCTGGAGTGGTGCGTGCACCAACTTTAAACTTCGACAACTGTTAAAGATGTGAGACCAGGTCACGAGTAGTGCCTCAGTATCTCAATTGGAAAGAGCATCTGTGCACGAGAGTCGAAGATTCCGGGTCTGACTGTTGGTCTGGCAGACAGGTTTAAGCTGCTAGGAAGTTTCAAATCAGCACACCCTATTGTGAAGAGTGAAAATTTATTCTGGTCAATATTGCTTTATGCACTTTGTGCTCTTAAAGTGAACGCAAGAGATGTATAATTGAGTGTAATAAAATGACAGTTAAAACAAATTACCAACATATTATGCTAGCTCACAATATAGCAGAGGTAGTGCCTTTATTTCGTGGATCATTCCCACATTTTGAAGAACAAAAGCCTAACAATATGAGCGAAAGGATCACTAACGTATTAGGTCATCGTCATCATCATCATCATCAGCCAATTCAATCATTAAATGATGTGGCCTCTTCGAGTCGTGGATTCAGGTAGGCTTTCAGCAGTCTTCTCCAAGTGGGACGGTCTTGGGCAGTTCTCTGCCAGGTGTTACCAGCGATCTTCTTTATGTCTTTGTCCCATCTGTCTGGGTGTCTTCCTCTAGGCCTACAGTACTCTCTCAGACTCCACTCCAGTACTAGCTTCGTCCATCTGTTGTCTTTTCTTCTTGTGACATGGCCAGCCTACTGCAATTTCAAGGAACTTACTGTCTCTAAGATGTCGTTAACCTTTGTCACAGACCGGATGTCATCTGCCCTTTTCCTATCCTTTCTTGTACAGCCCAACACTGATCTCTCCATGGCTCTCCGTGCTCCATGTCTCGCAGCCATACGTCGTCAAAGGAAGAATGCATCGATCAAATACTCCTGTGTCGATAGATTTCTGGCCTTATGTCTCCCTTCATATTTATAATCTGGCCAAGGTAGACATATTCACTGACCTCTTCTAATAGACTGTCCTTGACTTTCACATCTCCAGCTGGGACCCATTTGTTGCACATTAGGTAAAGTACATAAATTGCAAGTGTTACGAAAATGTGCCGAGCGTTCGGTGTCACTGAGGGTGACCGAGTCGTAGGGAGATCACACTTGGGCCAATGACCAACTGAATGGATTCTAAATAAACCATCCTTACATTTGTTTCAAGTGGTTAATGAAAACGACCAGATGGGGATAGTAGTCTAGTGCCGCAAAAGCCCTCTCACTCACTCACAGCCAATTTTAAAGGTAACAGATAAAATCTGACCACTGTCGGGCACACACGGTGGTTGCTACTTGTGAAAGCTCTGAGTGACCTTGCAGATTGAACGGTAGTGCCTTCCTGCCATACGGAAGTCCTCTGATAGTAGTTCCAAAGATACTTGCCATCTCAGCTAGACAGGACTGAAACACACTATATTCAATCAAGTGATTAATTAACAGTACCATGTCTACATCTGCGTCTACATCTACATCCATACTCCGCAAGCCACCTGACGGTGTGTGGCAGAGGGTACCTTGAGTACCTCTACCGGTTCTCCCTTCTATTCCAGTCTCTTATTGTTCGTGGAAAGGAGGATTGTCGGTATGCCTCTGTGTGGGCTCTAATCTCTCTGATTTTATCCCCACGGTCTCTTCGCGAGATATACGTAGGAGGGAGCAATGTACTGCTTGACTCCTCGGTGAAGGTATGTTCTCGAAACTTTGACAAAAGCCCGTATCGAGCTACTGAGCGTCTCTCCTGCAGAGTCTTCCACTGGAGTTTATCTATCATCTCCGTAATGCTTTCGCAATTACTAAATGATCCTGTAACGAAGCGCACTGCTCTCCGTTGGATCTTCTCTATCTCTTCTATCAACCCTATCTGGTACGGATCCCAGACTGCTGAGCAGTATTCAAGCAGTGGGCGAACAAGCGTACTGTAACCTACTTCCTTTGTTTTCGGATTGCATTTCCTTAGGATTCTTCCAATGAATCTCAGTCTGGCATCTACTTTACCAACGATTAACTATATATGATAATTCCATTTTAAATCACTCCTAATGCGTACTTCCAGATAATTTATGGAATTAACTGCTTCCAGTTGCTGACCTGCTATTTTGTAGCTAAATGATAAGGGATCTATCTTTCTATGTATTCGCAGCACATTACCCTTGTCTACATTGAGATTCAATTGCCATTCCCTGCATCGTGCGTCAATTCGCTGCAGATCCTCCTGCATTTCAGTACAATTTTCCATTGTTACAACCTCTCGATATATCATCCGCAAAAAGCCTCAGTGAACTTCCGATGTCATTTATGTATATTGTGAATAGCAACGGTCCTACGACACTCCCCTTCGGCACACCTGAAATCACTCTTACTTCGGAAGACTTCTCTCCATTGAGAATGACATGCTGCGTTCTGTTATCTAGGAACTCTACAATCCAATCACACAATTGGTCTGATAGTCCATAAGCTCTTACTTTGTTCATTAAACGACTGTGGGGAACTGTTTCGACAGGGAAACACCACTTGTGCAATGTTTGTCTTTGGAAGAATTTTTTTTTAAAAAAGATAAGATTATTATTTGTAATTTTTCACACACACACACACACACACACACACACACACACACACACACACACACACACACACTGGTGCTCAGACCTGTTTTTTGGTGTTGCTGCCGCCACGAGACTGCAAATTTGAGCTGCAGCATCTGCATTGTTCCGCAGCACTTTTATCCAGCCGTCAGAGGTCATCACCTCAGGGTGCCTCACTATGAAGTCCACGGTGGCACTTCTGAGCACCGGACACGAGTGCAGCACGGCGAGGAGTGAGGTGGCGGCGGCGTTGTCCACACTCAGGTCCAGCGCCAGTTGCTCCTCACACCTCTTTTTGAGCAACGGCAGGTCGTACTTATCGGCAGCACGTAACAGTTCCGCTGCCATTCTTCCCAGTTTCGGAACTGTGTCGGTATACACGAAACACAGCAACTGCCACAACACATCTTCCCGCACGTCGGTTATCTCAATTTGGCGGCTGCCGGCTTCTTTCGTGTCGATCCGCAACATGGCGGCAAATACCGGGCTCCTCGCTGCTAATACGAGACTGTGCGCCGGCAGCTGCGAGGCGCCGACCACCAGAGTCACGTCCGCACCCTCGCGAGAGGTTAGCAGAGCGCACATGTCACTCGCGAAACTGCCGTCCTTAGAGTTTCTCGCTGCCATTGCAGTACCTCCTGAAACACGTACGACGTAGCTTCAATTTTCGAAGGTTACTAAACAGTAAATCATTCTCTCTTAATACATCTAATTTGTCCTTCTTTAGCAGAATTGTTGTTTGTAAGTTAGCCGCAGCTACTTGCCTTTCTGTCCTCTTACTTCTTAAACCGTGAAATGACTAAATTATTCCAGCACTGTACAGATCCCGACTTCACTGTTGAATCACTTGTATAAGAAACTGAAACAATTATCCTTCAGAGCCATGATCAGAACTGCTTCTGGACATGTCAGGATTCATTCCAAGAAAAGGCTTTATCTCAAATATTGTGCATAACAATGCATAATGAAACATTGTTTACTGTTGTAGAAAAAGAAAGTACATCAATAGTTATTTTTTGTGTGATGACAACAGGACTGTTTGGTGCAAGACAGTGCAACCCCTATGTCCATACTAAATTTGATAAGACAGATTTAGTTAAAAAGTCTGAAAAGTTAAGCACCTTCACCCTCACCCTAATCCAAAACTTATGCACGACAGTACCTAAAATGCTTAAAATAGGGAATCAAGTTAATGAAGCAGTGACTGAGAAAACAAAAGAGAGATGCATGTGGCTGGATCGTCACTGCACGAAAAGAGGACAAGTCCACCACTTGGTGACACTAAACTCTCCAGTCTATGGGCTTAGTCCGTGATCCAGATGACCCACATTTTAGACGTTTTAAGAAATCTCTGATAATTAGCCAAGTTGTGGTGGTGTGCTACTGCAGTATTTCCAGTTTTCCATTCGTCATCTTCACCTGAGGACGACAAGTAGGAAACTCGTCAAAACGTTGCAGCAACACGATACCACAACTTGGCTGATAACTTAAGAATATTTTATCAATGAATTTCATTGAGAAAGCCTACACTCCGATTTTACATCCTCCTATACATTCCACTCATTGTCATCCAATACAGAGCACAGGTCACCAGTCAAGTTTAATGCTATCATCTTGTAAGGATATGAAATACAGTATTAAAATGTGGCACGAGGCGCTTTGTATGCCACAACCACCACAGCCTACAGGGGCTGTGGCAAGGGCAAAGGCAAATATAAAGCCACGCATTTATACACAGTATACATATCAGAGACAGTTCAAGGTGACTGTGCCGTCGAGCGACTGGTGTGAGGTACATCACAGAGTTGGTTTCCTCGAGCACAGCTTGTCATCTCTCACTGCCAGCCACTCCTGCCCGACTCGACAGTGAGATGCGAGCCCACAGGTAACCAACCGCCACACTGTGGCTTTCCTGTAAGCTTTTCAGCTGTGATACTTGCTCACTCATTTACCCCATATTCGCACTTATCTCCACACTCTGCAGTGTGACACGCACTGCTTCTGCTGTAAAACACCAAGAGGGATCTACGTTCTAAGTTGTTTTCTCTGCCAGGTTCGTAACTTTTGGTGCTTGTTGTGCACTGAGGAAATTAGATCAAGTAAGAAATTTCTTTCCTCGAAACTGTCTCGTGTGCTCCAGTATTGCTTAACACTTAATACTCTGTACCTGCTAACAAGGGAACCTCCCCATCGCAGCCCCCTCAGATTTAGTTATAAGTTGGCATAGTCGATAGGCCTTGATAAACTGAACACAGATCAATTGAGAAAACAGGAAGAAGTTGCGTGGAACTGTGAAAAAATAAGCAAAATATACAAACTGAGTAGTCCATGGGCCAGATAAGCCCCATAATTGACATTGGGGGCTTAGGAGCGCCGTGGTCCCGTGGTAGCGTGAGCAGCTGCGGAACGAGAGGTCCTTGGTTCAAATCTTCCCTCGACTGAAAATTTTACTTTATTTTTGCATAGTTATTATCTGTCCGTTCGTTCATTGACATCTCTGTTCACTGTAATAAGTTTAGTGTCTGTGTTTTGCGACCGCATCGCAAAACCGTGCGATTAGTAGGCGAAAGGACGTGCCTCTCCAATGGGAACCGAAAACATTTGATCGCAAGGTCATAGGTGAACCGATTCCTCCACAGGAAAACACGGCTGATATATTCTATATGACACTGGTGACGCCATGTGAGTCACATGACAGGAATATGTTCCCGACCCGCCTAACTTGTACACTTGGCGAATGGGTAAAAAGATTCTTCTACCTTGCCCGATTTAGGTTTTCTTGTGGATGTGATAATCACTCCCAAAAAAAGTGATGAAAACAGAAGAGTTTGTCACATAAACTGAAAATAAAAAATTAAACTCTTCACTCGATGGAAGGTTTGAACGAAGGACCTTCCGCAGCTGCTCACGTTACCACGAGACCACTGCGCTCCTGCGCTCCCATCGTACTTAATGTTGCCTATCTTCCACTGAACTACTCAGTTTGTATATTTTGCTTATTTTTTCACAGTTCCACACAACTTCTTCCTGTTTTCGCAATTGATCTGTGTCCAATTTTTCGAGGCCTATCCACTGTGGCAACTTGTAACTAAATCTGAGGGGGGTGCGATGGGGTGGTTCCCTTGTAAGAAGTGTCCAAGCCTGAAGACACCTCAGTGAAGACTACTTATAAGCCCTGGGCGTCACCTTGTTTTGTACTTAACATACACAAAAAGATTTCCTTATACGTAAAGGATTTTGAAACAGACTCAGTCGATTAGCAGTCAATATGGCTCTAAATTCTTGCCACAAACACAAAGTCAGTTCTAAAACAATTCTGGGCCTTGCAAGACTGCCAAGTCAAGTTTCTGCTCTAATTTTTGAGTATAATATCAATATCTACCACATACATTTTCAAAAGAAAATCCTTTGCACACAGTTTGTATCTTCCAGGAAGGAAAATAAAAAAGGTTTTATTAAATCATCTCTCTCTACATGTATCGACTTTAGTCCCCTGCTCGCTTCTTTTTGTACGCCTGGGCTGGCCTGAGGACTACTGTACAGAATTTAACACGGTCTCTGAATTTCCAGGATTAATATGTTGCCAGTTTCGATAACAATAACACACAAACATCGTTGCGATTCTTATGTATGTATAATTAAGTTTGCATAGAACCCTCAGTACATGACTCCTACTCACACATGACCAATTGTTAGTTTCTAGGTGTGAGGCCATATTTCTGCCCAAAATCAAAGAAACATGAAAGTTCTACTTATTTACATGTGCAAAAATTCAGTCAACCACACCACTTCCTAACTTCAGAGTGATTTATGTCCATTCTGCAGTAACATTCACGTTACTATTGCATTGTGTAATGGTGTGAGAAATCAATTTGGGCACTGTTTTCTCATTCTACACTCCTGGAAATGGAAAAAAGAACACATTGACACCGGTGTGTCAGACCCACCATACTTGCTCCGGACACTGCGAGAGGGCTGTACAAGCAATGATCACACGCACGGCACAGCGGACACACCAGGAACCGCGGTGTTGGCCGTCGAATGGCGCTAGCTGCGCAGCATTTGTGCACCGCCGCCGTCAGTGTCAGCCAGTTTGCCGTGGCATACGGAGCTCCATCGCAGTCTTTAACACTGGTAGCATGCCGCGACAGCGTGGACGTGAACCGTATGTGCAGTTGACGGACTTTGAGCGAGGGCGTATAGTGGGCATGCGGGAGGCCGGGTGGACGTACCGCCGAATTGCTCAACACGTGGGGCGTGAGGTCTCCACAGTACATCGATGTTGTCGCCAGTGGTCGGCGGAAGGTGCACGTGCCCGTCGACCTGGGACCGGACCGCAGCGACGCACGGATGCACGCCAAGACCGTAGGATCCTACGCAGTGCTGTAGGGGACCGCACCACCACTTCCCAGCAAATTAGGGACACTGTTGCTCCTGGGGTATCGGCGAGGACCATTCGCAACCGTCTCCATGAAGCTGGGCTACGGTCCCGCACACCGTTAGGCCGTCTTCCGCTCACACCCCAACATCGTGCAGCCCGCCTCCAGTGGTGTCGCGACAGGCGTGAATGGAGGGACGAATGGAGACGTGTCGTCTTCAGCGATGAGAGTCGCTTCTGCCTTGGTGCCAATGATGGTCGTATGCGTGTTTGGCGCTGTGCAGGTGAGCGCCACAATCAGGACTGCATACGACCGAGCCACACAGGGCCAACACCCAGCATCATGGTGTGGGGAGCGATCTCCTACACTGGCCGTACACCACTGGTGATCATCGAGGGGACACTGAATAGTGCGCGGTACATCCAAACCGTCATCGAACCCATCATTCTACCATTCCTAGACCGGCAAGGGAACTTGCTGTTCCAACAGGACAATGCACGTCCGCATGTATCCCGTGCGACCCAACGTGCTCTAGAAGGTGTTAAGTCAACTACCCTGGCCAGCAAGATCTCCGGATCTGTCCCCCATTGAGCATGTTTGGGACTGGATGAAGCGTCGTCTCACGAGGTCTGCACGTTCAGCACGAACGCTGGTCCAACTGAGGCGCCAGGTGGAAATGGCATGGCAAGCCGTTCCACAGACTACATCCAGCATCTCTACGATCATCTCCATGGGAGAATAGCAGCCTGCATTGCTGCAAAAGGTGGATATACACTGTACTAGTGCCGACATTGTGCATGCTCTGTTGCCTGTGTCTATGTCCCTGTGGTTCTGTCAGTGTGATCATGTGATGTATCTGACCCCAGGAATGTGTCAATAAAGTTTCCCCTTCCTGGGACAATGAATTCACGGTGTTCTTATTTCAATTTCCAGGAGTGTATTACAAAAATTTCACACTTTTCAAATTTTAACTATTTAAGTTCTTTCACTGCTAGAAAGAGCTTACCATTAATATTTTCTCTCTCTCTCTCTCTCTCTCTCTCTCTCTCTCTCTCTCTCTCTCTCTCTCTACTAAGCACACTAGACACAATTTAGTCACCTTCACGAGACATCACACCCGTAATGTGCAACACCAACTATAGCCTTGATAATGGTCCCAATTCAGTGAGGAAGAGAATCAACAAGTTTCTTTAGGTAGTCCATAACTGGCCGAAGTCACCGACAATTACATCCCGTACAGCTATTGAAATGCAGTGGTTTTGATTGCTGTATTTTGCCCAAAAGGGAACATTCTCGGATGTAAACAAACAACCTTGACGAAACTTGGAGGTATGGACAGGGCTCGAAATAATGCAACGCACATTTTTTCCATTTGATAATTAAAGATTTCATCTGGACTTAACTTTCAGTGCCAATTATAGCCAAACCATCAAGGTTCGGGTATCTGTTGATATGCTTTTGATCTCCTGATTTTTCCGAATCCAGTGACACTTGTTTTGATGAGCAACAGTCATTCATTAAAAATTACTAAATTTTCAATGACTAAATTTCTGTCTACAAGATGGTTCCTATGGTCATAAATCAAACTCCCAACTGTGTGAGCACAAATTAGTATTGCATATGTCGATAAATGCAGCTCAAGAGCAATAATGTATAAACAAAATATAATAATAAACTTGTCAGCCAGTGAAAGGTAGACATTCTTAGCTATAGAATTCACAAACTATTATACACTACCGGCCATTAAAATTGCTACACCACGAAGATGACATGCTACAGACACGAAATTTAACCAACAGGAAGAAGATGTTGTGATATGCAAATGATTAGCTTTTCAGAGCATTCACACAAGGTTGGCACCGGTGGCGACACCTACAACGTGCTGACATGAGGAATGATTCCAACCTATTTCTCATACACGAACAGCAGTTGACCGGCGTTGCCTGGTGAAATGTTGTTGTGATGCCTCGTGTAAGGAGGAGAAATGCGTACCATCACGTTTCTGACTTTCATAAAGGTCGGATTGTAGCCTATCGCAATTGCGGTTTATCGTATCGCGACATCGATGCTCGTGTTGGTCGAGATCCAATGACTATTAGCAGAATATGGAATCGGTGGGTTCAGGAGGGTAATACGGAACGCCGTGCTGGATCACAAAGGCCTCGTATCACTAGCAGTCGAGATGACAGGCATCTTATCCGCATGGCTGTAACGGATCGTGCAGCCACGTCTCGATCCCCGAGTCAACAGATGTGGACGTTTGCAAGACAACAACCATCTGCACGAACAGTTTGACGATGTTTGCAGTTCTGAGACTGTGGCTGTGGTTACCCTTGATGCTGAATCACAGACAGGAGCGCCTGCGATGGTGTACTCGATGATGAACCTGGGTGCACGAATGGCAAAATGTCATTTTTTCAGATGAATCCAGGTTCTGTTTACAGCATCATCATGGTCGCATCCGTGTTTGGCGACATTGTGGTGAATGCACATTGGAAGCGTGTATTCGTCATCGCCATACTGGCGTATCACCCGGCGTGATGGTATGGGGTGCCATTGTTTACACATCACTGTCACCTCTTGTTTACATTGACGGCACTTTAAACAGTGGACATTACATTTCAGATGTGTTGCGACCCGTGGCTCTACCCTTCATTCAATCCCTGCGAAACCCTACATTTCAGCAGGATAATGCACGACCGCATGTTGCAGGTCCTGTACGGGCCTTTGTAGATACAGGAAATATTCGACTGCTGCCCTGGCCAGCACATTCTCCAGATCTCTCACCAATTGAAAACGTCTGGTCAATGGAGGTGGCCGAGCAACTGGCTCATCACAATACGCCAGTCACTACTCTTGATGAACTGTGGTATCGTGTTGAAGCTGCATGGGCAACTGTACCTGTACACGCCATGCAAGCTCTGTTTTACTTAGTGCCCAGGCGTATCAAGGCCGTTATTACGGCCAGAGGTGGTTGTTCCGGGTACTGATTTCTCAGGATCTATGCACCCAAATTGCGTGAAAATGTAATCAAATGTCAGTTCTAGTATAATATATTTATCGAATCAATACCCGTTTATCATCTGCATTTCTTCTTGGTGTAGCAATTTTAATGGGCAGTAGTGTAAATTAATGAAGTTGAACAATATCCTAAAGCTAGTCTTTATAAGGCTAAAGCACACGCTTTTCAGTGGCTGCACGAGTTCTGATTTTGCCTAACGAGGACTGAATGGGTATAAATAGTCATCAAAATGTATAATTTCGGTTTAGCTGAGGATTGTTGGCGGTTATATTAACTGTTGTGAGCTCTATTTACAAAATAGTGTGTGAAGCAACCTTTGATCACTTCATCTGTACTGTGTGCTCTTTTACTTTATGATGAGATGAGCTCTGCATGTCTCAGCACTAACTACCTGTTTGTAAATATTAGATACTGTAAGAGATCTGGTCATCACCGTTAAAGGTCTTAAGCACGCAATTAAAAATTGGTGAACTTCCAATTTTGAACTGACAACGAAGAAGCATCTGGCTGCTCATTTTAAGAATAAATCCTACAACAGCATTTTCAAGTGGTGATCCAGCAAAACTGCACAGCTACCCTATACGTATACAACCACTGGTAGGTTTAAATACTTGACATGCAAAAGTCTGCCTGTAATGAAGAGAACTGTCAGTTCTGCTTGCCAGTAGTTCAAGCAATGGTAGAAATCTGGAGCAATGGTTACCTTGGTTAGTGAAATCAAGAGTAAGGGCACCCTCTTCACTTTTGACAGTTTCAGAGTATACACAGCCTAAATACGTTGTGGACCAAAACATTACAGTTTTATCATTGCTAAACTTAGTGTTTATAAACTGTGATTTTTTCCCCTTGCTGTATGAATGGATCTAAGACTCAAAGGTGATGTGACATTTTACAGTCTTTAATAATATTCATTATATTGCTAACATATGATTGAAAAATGAAGGTGCAGAGCATCAGAGTGCTTACATTATTGGAATAAAATATAAATCATTGCTCCTGCAGACAAGGTGTATGTCAAAGTTTTAATTATAACATCAAGGAAGCAAGGAGGAAACTCAACATAAGCTGGGAGGGACAACATCTATCTCACTGCGACACACCAAAATATCTTGGGATTAAACTTGACCGTGCTCTCACCTACAAGGAACACTGTTTGGCCACAAAGATGAAAGTGAGTGCCAGGAACAACATCATCCGCAAGCTAACAAATAGCAGATGGGGAACGCAACCTACAGTTCTCCGCACGTCAGCTTTAGCTTTATGTTTCTCCACTGCGGAGTACTCGGCACCCGTTTGGCAAAATTCCACCCACGCTGAACAAGTAAATATAGCATCGGATGAGACTGGACGCATCGTGACAGGATGCCTCCGCCCAACTCCCACAAAGCAGCTGTACCACCTCACGGGCATAGCCCCGCCAGACATCAGAAGAAGGGCTGCCGCAGAAATCGAGAAACATAAACAGGAGACAGATCCCAGGCATCCGATGTTCGGATACAATCTTCAACCTCGCCAACTTAAATCGAGGAAGAGTTTCCTACGAACAACTGAAGCACCTCTTTTATCGCCTAGAGCACGACGAGAAGAGCTGTGGTACAATGTGGACCCAGGAAGACCAGGGAATAGCCCCAGGGAAGAACCCACAGCTGGCTCTGAACTCCCATATACGACCTGGAAAGCCCTGAATAGACTACGAACAGGCGTATCGAGATGCAGGGCAAACTCGGAAAAATGGGGCTACATCAGTGCAGACGAGCCCTGCGAGTGTGGAGAACAGCAAGACCCACGACACCTACTGGTCTGCAGGAAACTAAACAACCCGTGTTCGACTCGAGACCTATTTGAAGCAAATGACAAGGCTATTCAAGCTGCAGTGTATTGGGCTTCACGTGGGATATGAAAATCGCTCTGTTTCGCATCCTTAGCGCTTATCATTATATGTTACAAACTTTTCTATATTATTGTAGTTAATTTACCTTATAACCATGTATTATTGTATTATAACTGCTTCTCTTGCATTGTAATATAATTTTTTTTTTTTTTTTTGTAAAATGGTGATGTCTTGGATACGATAAATAAATAAATAAATTATAACATCAAAAAGATAGTCACATAATTAATTTTTGTTTTTTCCTCAGGCACAGGTCTGCAATCCTGGGACACAGAAAAATCATTTTTTCTGCATTTGAAGAGGAACAATGCTAAAACAATAATTGCTACAAGTTTACAGCAACAATGCACCAGCATTGCACTGGTTATGGCAATCACAAGAGAAGTGGAGGCCGTTATGTTTGAAGATCAGTGTGTCACAATCAAGGTTATAGTAAAAAAGTTAAAATCATTTTCGTCGTGTTGCGTTCCACATTTTGAATATTTTTAAGGCCATGCTGCCCGATGGGTTCCGCAACTGCTCACACTCAAACAAAAATCCCTCTATACAGGACAACCAGTCAGTCTGAGCATATTTAGGATTTTATGCAAATTTTATCTCACACTGTTTTCCATTGAGACTTTTAAGTTCCCTCCCAGGATATTGCCACAAGCAAAACCAGCCCATCATTGACATTAAAAGCAGTTCAGTCAAGTAAAAACTGCTAACATGGGATGCCTTTAGCACTCCGCTGAATAAATTAACTACCCACTTTACTGTATGGTTAAATGATGAAGAAGCTTGCACAGGATAGAGTAGCATGGAGAGCTGCATCAAACCAGTCTCAGGACTAAAGACGACAACAACAACAACAACAACAACAACAACAACACTAGAGATCAGAAACTGGAGCAAGTACGAGTCTAATGATGTGGGTTGCACCCTTTACAAACCCAGGCGCCACTGTTACATCAGTGTTATATTGGCTTTCTTCATTCCCGCTGTAATTCCGCGAGTATGACAAGATAAAGAACTGTGCTACTGCAGTCACATCCTGTCTGGCAACTCGTTCAGTCTTGCTGAAGCATTTGGAAGAGAGACAAATTGTGACTTAATATGGAAGTCAAGAGCACAGTGTTGCTGTTGTGAATTAGCACTTATGATGATGATGATGATGATGATGATGATGGTGGTGTGGCACTGTTGGCCGGGAGGCCCCATGCGGGGACGTTCGGCCGCCGTATTGCAAGTCCTTTTTAGTTGACACCACTTCGGCGATTTGCGAATCGATGATGATGAAGAACACACAACACCCAGTCATCACGAGGCAGAGAAAATCCCTGACTCCGCTGGGAATCGAACCCGGGACCCCATGCGTGGGAAGCGAGAACGCTACCGCAAGACCACGAGCACTGATAAGCCAAAATGACCAACTGTTTGGATCAGATGGCCTTGAACAAAGCTGTGCTTTGTGAGACTGGAGGATGCGAGACGAAAATTAAGCGATGCAGTGTCTACAATTGCAAATGCGTACCGTTACAGGAAGAGTGATATACGGAATATGTTCCACACTATAGTCCACGTGTCAGACAAGAAAAACACAAATTTTCTCCAATGTAAACAAAGCAGTTGTATTCTCCGCCTCTACCATCTAAAAACAGTGTGCTGTGTCAAACAAAAACAGAATTCAGAGCAATGACACTTATGCCCTTTGACCAAAACACACACTATTTCTATATTCTTTCAGTTGTAGCAACTTGCAGTTATGGCCTAACAGCGAACTATGTAGCTTAGCTTACATTTTGGGTAACATTTTCAAAGATTGTGGTAAATTTATTTTAATAATTAATCACCAATTAGAGAATGCACTTCATTCTCGTGTCATTATTTTAGTACTGTCGTCACAGACACTGTCGCTTCGTAGGTGTGTATACTTTGACGTAATTCTTAGACATTCTCGGAATAGATATTAAATATTACAGACACAAGTTTCAACTGACGGCTCGCTATTGCAACACTGAAGGAGGACTAGAAAACAGCAAAATTATCCACAAATAAGGAGAACTGTACAGGACTCCTTACCATAGACGTGACACCGTTTATGGCTTTCACAAAGAGGGTAACACTTAAAACACTGCTCTGAGGGACACCATTCTCCTGCTCAAAATGATCAGACAGCATGTCACCAAATCAGGTCTTAAAAAACCACAGACAGAAAAGAGCATAGGAAAATGGAGAGGTGGCCACGAAAGCCTCACTGATGCAGTTGTTGCGAGAATACTGTGTTTCCAAGCAGTATTCACGTTGGTGTGTAGAATATATGAGTCTGGCGACATACCATCTGACTTTCGGAAAAGCATCATCCACACAATTCCGATGACGGCAAGAGCTGACAAGTGCGAGAATTATCGCACAATCAGCTTAACAGCTCATGCATCGAAGCTGCTTACAAGAATAATATACAGAAGAATGGAAAAGAAAATTGAGAATGTGCTAGCTGACAATCAGTTTGGCTTTAGGAAAAGGAAAGGGACGAGAGAAGCAATTCTGACATTACGGCTAATAATGGAAGCAAGGCTAAAGAAAAATCATGACACTTTCATAGGATTTGTCGACCTGGAAAAAGCGTTCGACAATATAAAATGGTGCAAGCTGTTCGAGATTCTGAAAAAAGTAGGGGTAAGCTATAGGGAGAGACGGGTCATATACAATATGTACAACAACCAAGAGGGAATAATAAGAGTGGACGATCAAGAACGAAGTGCTCGTATTAAGAAGGGTGTAAGACAAGGCTGTAGCCTTTCGCCCCTACTCTTCAATCTGTACATCGAGGAAGCAATGATGGAAATAAAAGAAAGGTTCAGGAGTGGAATTAAAATACAAGGTGAAAGGATATCAATGATACGATTCGCTGATGACATTGCTATCTTGAGTGAAAGCGAAGAAGAATTAAATGATCTGCTGAACGGAATGAACAGTCTAATGAGTACACAGTATGGTTTGAGAGTAAATCGGCGAAAGACGAAGGTAATGAGAAGTAGTAGAAATGAGAACAGCGAGAAACTTAACATCAGGATTGATGGTCACGAAGTCAATGAAGTTAAGGAATGCTGCTACCTAGGCAGTAAAATAACCAATGACGGACGGAGCAAGGAGGACATCAAAAGCAGACTCGCTATGGCAAAAAAGGCAATTCTGGCCAAGAGAAGTCTACTAATATCAAATACCGGCCTTAATTTGAGGAAGAAATTACTGAGGATGTACGTCTGGAGTACAGCATTGTATGGTAGTGAAACATGGACTGTGGGAAAACCGGAACAGAAGAGAATCGAAGCATTTGAGATGTGGTGCTATAGACGAATGTTGAAAATTAGGTGGACTGATAAGGTAAGGAATGAGGAGGTTCTACGCAGAATCGGAGAGGAAAGGAATATGTGGAAAACACTGATGAGGAGAAGGGACAGGATGATAGGAAATCTGCTAAGACATGAGGGAATGACTTCCATGGTACTAGAGGGAGTTGTAGAGGGCAAAAACTGTAGAGGAAGACAGAGATTGGAATACGTCGAGCAAATAATTGAGGACGTAGGTTGCAAGTGCTACTCTGAGATGAAGAGGTTAGCACAGGAAAGGAATTCGTGGCAGGCCGCATCAAACCAGTCAGTAGACTGATGAAAAAAAAAAATGCTGATACAGTGATGTTTATATGGGAAAGCATTTTGAATAGCCACCTCTAACAGGGTCAGGTTGTTGACACTGCACTGAAATCTCCAGAATCCATACTGAGTGTGGCTAAGGAGTTGCCTGGTCTACAATAACCATATCATACGATGGTCAACCATTCAGTCCAGGATCTTTTCTACACAGCTCCTTAAGCTGATACTGCTGTAACTGCTGTGACACATGCGGTCCTTTCCTCAATTGAGGAGAGGTACTAAAATTGCCTTCCTCCACGAGTTCGGAAAGTTACCTGTCTGCCGTATAAGACTGAAGCATTCGTAGAGGATTTCCTCCGACGCTGCTTGCTAATGTTGAAGCCTGCAGTGCCGGATTTGATCGTGATCGGGTGAAGTGTCACGAGTCTCAGACAGTGCCAATTCCGACTCCCACATGGAGAAAGGAGAAATGTAGGGCTCAGCACAGTTGGATCTCAAGTCCAACTTGCCCCTCTCAGCAGTCGCACAGTAGCGACCAAACATTGGGTCCTGGCTTGCACTGGCAGTAGTTGTTGCAAAATGTTACGCCAGTGTCTGAACGATGTCTCCGGGTGTTGTTTGGAGACAGTCCTGTTTCGCCACTGCTGCTGTTGGTAAACGACTGCATTCACTGGAAGTCTGCCGGATGGCTTCCCATATTTTAATAGAGCAAGTGGAATGGTTGGTAAGAGTCCAGGAACGCTTGCAATGCTGTTTACAGCTCTCCGTAATTACGTGTCGAGCCTTGGCCTTCACGACTCTAAACGCCCTGAGGTTTTCCTCTCTTTGCCAGCATTTAACTGTCTAAGAGCTGCACACCTGTCCTAAATTGCTGCACGACACTCATCTGTCCACCAAGGTACAGGTCACCTCCTGAGGAGATTCGAGAACTTTGTAATGGCTAGGTAAGCGGCACAACGGATCACTCTTGCGATGTGGACCACCCACTTCCGGATGCTGTTACAGCATTCGAGCACAGCCGGCTGGCCGAACGGCGCCCAGTAAGCCTCGCTGATCATCCACTGCGTTTACTTCTATTCAACTACTCCTCAGTCCAGTACGTGGATCCACAGTGGAAAGTGGTCACTGGAATGAAGGCCATCCGTCGCTTCCCACAGCAACGAGTCTGCAAGGGCGGGAGAGCAGAAAGAGAGGTCGATGACTGAGGATGACCCCGTAGCAGCTGACAAACGAGTGGGACTGCTCACGTCGAGGACGAACAGCTCCCGAGATGTCACGAGGTTCTCCAATACTCGACCCCGGGGCAAGTATAGCTTGTGCCCCATTATACAGGGTGATTCAAAAAGAATACCACAACTTTAAAAATGTGTATTTAATGAAAGAAACATAATATAACCTTCTGTTATACATCATTACAAAGAGTATTTAAAAAGGTTTTTTTTTTCACTCAAAAACAAGTTCAGAGATGTTCAATATGGCCCCCTCCAGACACTCTAGGAATATCAACCCGATACTCCAACTCGTTCCAACCTCTCTGTAGCATATCAGGCGTAACAGTTTGGATAGCTGCTGTTATTTCTCGTTTCAAATCATCAATGGTGGCTGGGAGAGGTGGCCGAAACACCATATCCTTAACATACCCCCATAAGAAAAAATCGCAGGGGGTCAGATCATGGCTTCTTGGAGGCCAGTGATGAAGTGCTCTGTCACGGGCTGCCTGGCGGCCGATCCATCGCCTCGGGTAGTTGACGTTCAGGTAGTTATGGACAGATAAGTGCCAACTCTCCATACAGTTGATTGTGGAATTTGCAGCTCTCTGCTAGCTCTGCGAGTCGATTTTCCTAGGCTGCGAACAAATACTTGCTGGATGCGTGCTACATTTTCATCACTCGTTCTCGGCCGTCCAGAACTTTTCCCTTTGCACAAACACCAATTCTCTGTAAACGTTTAATACACCACCTATCAGGAGGTTTAACACCATACTTCGTTCGAAATGCACGCTGAACAACTGTCGTCGATTCACTTCTGCCGTACTCAATAACACAAAAAGCTTTCTGTTGAGCGGTCGCCATCTTAGCATCAACTGACGCTGACGCCTAGTCAACAGCGCCTCAAGCGAACAAATGTACAACTAAATGAAACTTTATAGCTCCCTTAATTCGCCGACAGATAGTGCTTAGCTCTGCCTTTTGTCGTTGCAGAGTTTTAAATTCCTAAAGTTGTGGTATTCTTTTTGAATCACCCTGTACATTACGGGCACTGAAATCGGCCAGAAGGATAAATGGACAGGGGAGTTGTTCAATAAGGCCTGCAAGAGTCTGTTGCATCCAGCAGAGATAAATAGAGGGAGCAAATAGTGATGATCTGAAACACATGAACTGCAACAGCTACTGCTTGTAGGTCAGTAACCGAGGAATGAGCAGAGAAGTGGAGTCAGAAGCAGCAGAGCCAAAAAGTCTAATGGCATCAACAGTATCCAACAATTTACCACCTATTTTTGCCTGTAGTACAAGTTTCTCCAATTTTTTTTTTTTTTTTTTTTTTTTTTTTTAGATGGAGGAATTTGGAGGAGCTACCAAAGCAGCAGTGGAGACACTGCCTTATTTTTTAGCGGGCTCTGCCTTTGGAGATACTGGAAGGTTCACAGTGGCAGCAACTGTCAGTTTATCTGATGTTCACGTGAGGGCTACTGGCTCTGAAACACCCGCACTGCACTGCAAACACAGGTACTAGTGCTAATACTAGCAACCTCCATTTGTGTAGAAACATTGGCTGTCAAAATGGACTTTTTAAGCAACAAAGAAAAAAATGTAGCGAATGTGGGAAGGCGCAGAGGCTCGTATACCATCCTGACCTCTTCATACGGGATACATTTTGATGTCAGTCTCCTGTGTCTTCCGTTCTTCGAGGAAGACTCTGCAATCCCTACTCCAGAAAGGATGATCCCCCTCAGAGCACACATTTGCCCCAAGTGGCTTCACCCTCCTATCCGAAGGTGGTATGGTAAACACTGCATTGGGTTAGGGACCATACGGCCATACACTTAGACAAAGGAAACCTGCCTTGATGTGCTCTGGTAGTTTCATGCTATTGAAGTTAAGGTTGGTGGATTTGGGAGGGGGGGAGTGGTGGAAGGGACCAAACAGCGAGGTCATCGGTCCAATCAGATTAGGGAAGGATGGGTAACAAAGTCTTGTATGCCCTTTCAAAGGAAACATCCCAGCATTTGTCTGAAGCGATTTAGGGAAATTTGGGAAAATCTAAATCAGGATGGCCGGATGCAGGTTTGAACTGGCGTCCTCCCGAATGGGAATCCAGTGTGCTAACCACTGCGCCACCTCACTTGGTGAAGGTAAGGATGATGGAGTCAGGTTTTACGAGATCCCCATCCACCCTTTTCAATATATTTTGTATGTCAACTATACCTTCCTGAGCCCATTCATCCTTCAATTCCCCCTCTTGGGAATGCTGTGGAGCTCCATTTCTATGGTACATTCCCCAAAATACTTAGATTTCCAGTTTGGTGACTTGTCGGGAATTAGCAGTTTCAACCAACAGCGTTCCCTTACGCAACTGCTTGACACATTTCAGAGCACATGCGATGCCCTCTATACCTTTCTGAATATAAAAAGGCATCATCATCTCAAAGCCGTCTTCTTTTCATGTCACAAACACATTCTGACCAGCAGCAAGTCTCCTGTTACAATATACTGAAGAACTCTGTATAACCCCCGAGACGGGACAGTCTACTCGAGTTCTCTCGTTAGACCGGTTGTTAGTATGTACCAGCAGCCCACCCTTTCCTGGGAGGAGAAAAAGAAAATTTCGGAGAATCCATTTTGGTCCCACAAGCAGCTAAGGAAGTAATGGTCCACTCAGACAGAGCCCCACATGCCCGAGTAAGCCTTATACAACTGAGACGCAGCAGGTTCCCCAGTGGTTGCCCGCTAATGACTGTTCCATCTCGACAGACACGCATGTCGTCAGTGCACACCACACCCCAGGATTGAAGGTTTTTCTTATAGAGGCTTATTCTATCCTCACAATCCTGGCGATCGAGCTCAGAGCCCCATTCCCGTGACAAACAACATTCCACTGCCGTGCCGTACAGCGGCAGCTGCAGCACACCCAGAGCTTACAGTGACAGAGGACTGGCGGCGCTTACCAGCCCCCAACTCAGTGTACTGGATCTGGGAGATGCGTTATTTTCTACCGGATTTGTCGATACCAAATCTAATGAGGGAGTTTGTAAATGTTTT
The DNA here is from genome assembly GCF_023898315.1 of Schistocerca nitens. Taxonomy (NCBI): domain Eukaryota; kingdom Metazoa; phylum Arthropoda; class Insecta; order Orthoptera; family Acrididae; genus Schistocerca; species Schistocerca nitens. The sequence goes on along the minus strand of NC_064624.1, from coordinate 178,467,082 downwards.
CTTATATTTTTGTCAGAATATTTTTTTTTTTGTTTGAATTTTAATTTGCCTTATTTTATGCTAATTTGCTTATGTGATTGAGAGTGACAGCATATTGATTAATATTAGTAGATGTGACTAAGAATATCAAAGAGACTGGTTACAAGTGGAAGCTTGTGTGTTGTGTGAAATGTCTTTGATGCCGGAGTCGTCTTTGACCGTAGTCAGTCGGCAGTGAACTCTCGGTGTGTGTGACGGTGGAACAATGTGCAGGTCGCCGTTATAATAATTTGCAAGTGAACAGGAAAAATGAATTATGTTACTACTTTTTTATATAAACATCAAGAAGGAACCACATTCGAAGAAATGGTAATTGAAGCACCAAAAGTGAGGCAAACGCACTGAACCAGGTCATTTCTGCAGCCGACGAAACAGCATTGTGGAATCATACTTTCACTAGATGACTGAAGCCAACACAGAAAAGTCAAATATCACCTTATAAACATTTCACGGAAAAGTGAGTACTGTCACGGCTAAATTCAAGTATATAAAAATAGTGAGCATATTTCATCAGGAACCCCGGAGTCCCGAGGCCCATACTCGCAAACAAATGCTGAGCCTCTGAAGGCACGCACAGCACGATGCATTCAAAATGTGACCCCCGAGACACTCCGATCTGTTGTGAAACGTGCTGTTTCTCGATTTCAACTTGTGGAAGAAAACAGTGGACAGCATATTTAGCACACCTTGCGCCTGTCTCTCAACAATCACAAACTAATATTATTTTGCTTTTTGTGTGTTTTCGGAGCCACGACAATTAAAAACTGACTTTTTCCGTGAAATGTGGTATGACCGTGCTGTCGTGGATGGGCTTACCGAAGTAACAGTGTCACAGTTTTTTGGATTGCCAAACATGTGCTGTCACGCATACTGAATAGTATAGGTGGCATAATGTGCAGCTCGAGCCATAGCTGGTGTGTTGCAATTCATCTGTCATTTGTGGCTGACCCAATTTACGTTAAGACGCTTACAGTGCCATCTACTTGTAAAATTTTGGTTAAATTTTTTGTTCCGCGACATTTAGCCCTGCACGAATAATTTGCTGTTAAAAATTTGACGGCATTCTGAGCAGTGGTTCTCTTTCTACAGCATTTTGAAACTGGAACTTTAATTATGGACACCCTGTACTACAATACCTTTTTTATTTGAAGAGGAGGAATGGGTGGAACAAGCTGGTGGCAATGATAATGACACGGAACCAGCATTGGAAGAAGTTACCGGAGCTGTTAAGGATATAAGGAGCCACAGAGCTGTGGAGGAAGATAAGATACTAAATATTGTGGTATGGAGACATTAAAAAAAAAGGACATGAACTGGTCTGTTAAATATGGAGAAGGGAAAAAATACCAATGAACTGGAAACATTCATCATTATACCAATACATGTGAAGATTATATAACAAATTGCAATATCCACAGAGGAATAACCATAGCGAATGCAGCCCACAAAATACTTGCCAGGATACTGAACAAGAAATGATGACAATATGCAGATGCAATGACTGGAAAACCAGTGCAGTTTCAGGAAAGAAAGAACAACAACAGATCAGGTGTTTACTCGCAGATTAATAATTGAAAAGTGTTACAAGTTCAGTATAAGGGTGCATCAAAGGTACGTGGATTTTAAAGCAAATTATAACAGTAGCTATAGAAAGTCTTTAAGGCACTATAGGTGAAGCAACACCAACTGTAAGATAAAAGCTAATGGTAAACATTCTGATAAGTTTCCAATCTTTCAAGGACTTAAGAAAGGAGATTCTATATCGCCAACGTAATTTGACTTGTCCCTGGAAGATGTCGTGCAAAAACTGCGAAGCAAAACAGATGCTACAAGTTTGAACATTACAACTCAGAATATGGCATTTATGGAAGGCACAGCCATGCCTGGAAGAAACAGAATATTTGCTGTAAAACTATGTATTTTTAAAATGTAGAGTAGCTGCATTTCAATTGGTGATAAGTAAGAAAAACACTTTTATATAAAATATAAATCCGTATATTGAGCAAGCAGCAAAGGAAAAAGAAAAGTTTGGAGTAGGTATTAAAATCCATGGAGAAGAAATAAAAACTTTGAGGTTCGCCGATGACATTGCAATTCTGTCAGAGACAGCAAAGGACTTGGAAGAGCAGGTGAACGGAACGGACAGAGTCTTGAAAGGAGGATATAAGATGAACATCAACAAAAGCAAAACGGGGATAATGGAATGTAGTCGAATTAAGTCTGGTGATGCTGAGGGAATTAGATTAGGAAATGAGACACTTAAACTAGTAAAGGAGTTTTGCTATTTGGGGAGCAAAATAACTGATGATGGTCGAATTAGAGAGGATGTAAAATTTAGACTGGCAATAGCAAGGAAAGCATTTCTGAAGAGGAGAAATTTGTTAACATCAAGTATAGATTTAAGTGTCAGGAAGTCGTTTCTGAAAGTATTTGTATGGAGTGTAGCCATGTATGGAAGTGAAACATGCGACGATAAATAGTTTGGACAAGAAGAGAATAGAAGCTTTCGAAATGTGGTGCTACAGAAGAATACTGAAGATTAGGTGGGTAGATCACATAACTAATGAGAAGGTATTGAATAGGATTGGGGAGAAGAGGAGTTTGTGGCACAACTTGACTAGAAGAAGGGATCGGTTGGTAGGACATGTTCTGAGGCATCAAGGGATCACCAATTTAGTATTGGAGGGCAGCATGGAGGGTAAAAATCGTAGAGGGAGACCAAGAGATGAATACTCTAAGCAGATTCAGAAGGATGTAGGCTGCAGTAGGTACTGGGAGATGAAGAAGCTTGCACAGGATAGAGTAGCATGGAGAGCTGCATCAAACCAGTCTCAGGACTGAAGACAACAACAACAACAACAACAACAACATATACAGGGTGTTACAAAAAGGTATGGCCAAACTTTCAGGAAACATTCCTCACACACAAAGAAAGAAGATATGTTATGTGGACATGTGTCCGGAAACGCTTACTTTCCATGTTAGAGCTCATTTTATTACTTCTCTTCAAATCACATTACTCATAGAATGAAAACACACAGCAACAGAACGTACCAGCGTGACTTCAAACACTTTTTTACGGGAAATGTTCAAAATGTCCTCTGTTAGCGAGGATACATGCATCCACACTCCATCACATGGAATTCCTGATGTGCTGATGCAGCCCTGGAGAATGGCGTATTGTATCACAGCCGTCCACAATACGAGCACGAAGAGACTCTCCATTTGGTACCAGGGTTGCGTAGACAAGAGCTTTCAAATGCCCCCATAAATGAAAGTCAAGAGGGTTGAGGTCATTGGGCCAACTGGCGGTGAATCGAGGAAGTACAGTACATACTGACGAAACTAAAATGAGCTCTAACACGGAAATTAAGCGTTTCCGGACACATGTCCACATAACATCTTTTCTTTATTTGTGTGTGAGGGATGTTTCCTGAAAGTTTGGCCGTACCTTTTTGTAACACCCTGTATAAACAGCAGTAACAAAACTAGCTGGAGAGTTTGACAGAGTAAACCAGTTTTAAGTATTTGGGAGGAATAGTTACTGAAGACACTGTGGTACTGACAGAGATAATGGCAGCAAAAAACAAGTGCTATTGCAGCTTCCTTAAAATTTTGTGGTCCTCCAACATTTCAAGACAGCTGAAGAAAGCAGTGTACAAAAACCAGCTGTTATTTATGGCTCCAAAACATGGACAATAATACAACACATCAGGAGTACCTCGGATGCACGGGAATACAAAGTAGTGCACAAGATAGGTGGGGTAGTGTGTGAAAATCACACTTGGAGAATTAGGACCAATGCAGAACTGTATGATCTCTATAGAAATCCACCAACCACCTTAGATCTAAAGACACGTGGTTGGGGCACATGCAGAGAATGGACTAACAGCGACTGCAAAGAAGGTGCTAACTGCAAAGCCAGAGGGGGCCACTCAGCGAGGAGACTGAGACTACAATTGCTGGATGATGTACAGACAAAGGTAGGAGTTTGGAACTGGCGAAGTCAAGAGATGACTAGAGGAGACAGTAGGTAGGCCATGCTCCAGCCCTTCACAGGCTACAGTGCCAGAAAAGAAGAAGATAGTATCTATTTTATGCATCATTACTTTGCAGCTGCTGCTATGCTACTGCTTGACATCACAAGTACTGCCTTACAATTCCTTAATTGAATGTAAAATTTTTCTAGCAGAAAATCCCCCACGGTACACAAAACATGTCCGAACGCTGTTGCAGAGGCAACGGAAAAAGCGTGCAAGTTCAGAAGAACGCGAAATCCCGAAGATTGGCTAAAAGTTACAGACGCGCAAAATTTGGCACGGACTTCAATGCGAGATGCCTTTAATAGGTTCCACAACGAAACATTGTCTCGAAATTTGGTACAAAATCCAAAGAAATTCTGGTCTTATTTAAAGTACACGAGTGGCAAGATGCAGTCAATACCTTCGCTGCGCAGTGCCGATGGTACTGTTACCGACGACTGTGCCGCTAAAGCGGAGTTATTGAATGCAGTTTTCCGAAATTCCTTCACCAGGGAAGACAAATGGAATATTCCAGCATTTGAAACACGAACAGCTGCTAGCACGAGTTTCTTAGAAGTAGATACCTTAGGGGTTGCGAAGCAACTCAAATCGCTTGATACGGGCAAGTCTTCAGGTCCAGATTGTATACCGATTAGGTTCCTTTCAGATTACGCTGATACAATAGCTCCCTACTTAGCACTCATATACAACCGCTCGCTCACCGATAGATCTGTACCTACAGATTGGAAAATTGCGCAGGTCGCACCAGTGTGTAAGAAGGGTAGTAGGAGTAATCCATCGAACTACAGACCTATATCATTGACGTCGATTTGCAGTAGGGTTTTGGAGCATATACTGTATTCAAACATTATGAATCACCTCGAAGGAACCATCTATTGATACGTAATCAGCACGGTTTCAGAAAACATCGTTCTTGTGCAACACAGCTAGCTCTTGATTCACACGAAGTAATGGCTGCTATCGACAGGGGATCTCAAGTTGATTCCGTATTTCTAGATTTCCGGAAAGCTTTTGACACCGTTCCTCACAAGTGACTTCTAATCAAGCTGCGGGCCTACGGGGTATCGTCTCAGTTGTGCGACTGGACTCGTGATTTCCTGTCAGGAAGGTCGCAGTTCGTAGTAATAGATGGCAAATCGTCGAGTAAAACTGAAGTGATATCAGGTGTTCCCCAGGGAAGCATCCTGGGACCTCTGCTGTTCATGAACTATATAAATGACCTGGGTGACAATCTGAGCAGTTCTCTTAGGTTGTTCGCAGATGATGCTGTAATTTACCGTCTAGTAAGGTCATCCGAAGACCAGTATCAGTTGCAAAGCGATTTAGAAAAGATTGCTGTATGGTGTGGCAGGTGGCAGTTGACGCTAAATAACGAAGAGTGTGAGGTGATCCACACGAGTTCCAAAAGAAATCCGTTGGAATTAGATTACTCGATAAATAGTACAATTCTCGAGGCTGTCAATTCTACTAAGTACCTGGATGTTAAAATTACGAACAACTTCAGTTGGAAAGACCACATAGATAATATTGTGGGGTAGGCGAGCCAAAGGTTGCGTTTCATTGGTAGGACACTTGGAAGATGCAACAAGTCCACTAAAGAGGCAGCTTACACTACACTCGTTCGTCCTCTTTTTGACTATTGGTGCGCAGTGTGGGATTGACGGAGGACATCGAAAGGGTGCAAAAAAAGGGCAACTCGTTTTGTATTAACACATAATAGGGGAGAGAGTATGGCAGATATGATACGCGAGTTGGGATGGAAGTCATTAAAGCAAAGACATTTTTCATCGCGGCGAGATCTATTTACGAAATTTCGGTCACCAACTTTCTCTTCCGAATGCGAAAATATTTTGTTGAGCCCCACCTACATAGGTAGGAATGATTATCAAAATAAAATAAGAGAACTCAGAGCTCGAACAGAAAGGTTTAGGGGTTCGTTTTTCCAGCGCGCTGTTCGAGAGTGGAATGGTAGCGAGATAGTATGATTGTGGTTTGATGAACCCTCTGCCAAGCACTTAAATGTGAATTGCAGAGTAATCATGTGGATGTAGATATTTTACTTCTGTATTCAAGTCATTCCCCTGGCATGTTCTTAGAGAGTTTGTTAAACTAAACCAAACCACTGACACATTGGCATCAACGTGCAATTTTTAATTTTGTTCTTTGCCAGAAGTGTTGTAATCATGTTCATCATTGCACTTAGTTGGCAGTCGTGTGTGGGCAAGTTGTGTCTTCGTTACATTAAGCAGCAATCTTTCTTTCTACACCTTTGTAGTGTCCAGCAGTGGAGTGGCTTTTTCATGTTCATTTCAACCGTGAATGCTGGAATGCTATTCCCTGCTGCAATATGATTTTCAAGTGGGTTACCAGTCTGAGGATGACAGGAAGTAACGTAAAGCAGAAGCCACTTGGTCCTAAGAAGACTTCAAAGGCGGGCAATAATCGTGTGTGATGAAGATTATTTTCATTTGAGTGGGGAAGTTAAGAAGCAAATTTCTGTTACTAACAAGGGAACCTCCCCAGCGCACCCCCCTCAGGTTTAGTTGGCACAGTGGATAGGCCTTGAAAAACTGAACACAGATCAATCGAGAAAACAGGAAGAAGTTGTGTAGAACTATGAAAAGAATAAGCAGAATATACAAACTGAGTAGTCCATGCCCAAGATAGGCAACATCAAGGACAGTGTGAGCTCAGGAGCGCCGTAGTCCCGTAGTTAGCGTGAGCAGCTGTGGAACGAGAGGTCCTGTGTTCAAGTCTACCTTCGAACGAAAAGTTTAATTTTTTATTTTCAGACAATTATCAAAGTTCAGGCTCTCACACATAATCAACTTCGCTCTCCAAAATTCCAGGACATGTGCAGATTTGCTTGGACATACGCAGGATTTGACGGTCTACACACGGAAAAATTTGAAAACATTAAAAACATATGTTTTGAGAGGGCACAGGGAAAAGTGTGCGACTGTGAAACAGTTGGATTCATTTGTTGCAGTTTATGTGACAAACTCTTATGTTTTCATCACTTTTTTGGGAGTAATTATCACATCCACAAGAAAACCTAAATTGGGCAACGTAGAAGAATCTTTTTACCCATTCGCCAAGTGTACAAGTTAGGTGCATCAACAACATATTCCTGTCATGTGATGCACATGCCGTCACCAGTGTCGTATAGAATATATCAGCCGCGTTTTCCTGTGGAGGAATCGGTTGACCTATGACCTTGCGATCAAATGTTTTCGTTTCCCATTGGAGAGGCACGTCCTTTCGTCTACTAATCGCACAGTTTTGCGGTGCGGTCAAAAACACAGACATTAAACTTATTACAGTGAACAGAGACATCAATAAATGAATGGACAGATCATAACTTTGCGAAAATAAAGAAAAACTTTTTACTCGATGGGAGACTTGAACCAAGGACCTCTCGTTCCGCAGCTGCTCACGCTAACCACCGGACCACGGCGCGCCTGAGCTCAGATTATCCTTGATGTTGCCTATCTTCGCATGGACTTCTCAGTTTGTATGTTTTGCTTATTTTTTCATAATTCCACACAACTTCTTTCTGTTTTCTCGATTGATCTGTGTTCAGTTTTTCAAGGCCTATCCACTGTGCCAACTCATAACTAAATCTGAGGGGGGTGCGATGGGGAGGTTCCCTTGTGAGCTTCTGACAATCCGAGCATCATTCACGAAACAACTCCATCCAGAGTGTGTAATGGCATGGTGTGCAATGCAATTAGCAATTTCAACAACATTGCCCCCTTTTCTTATACATGAAAATGGTGCAACAGTGACAACACTGAACATTACATTCACATGCTTAACATTTTTTGTATCCACAATTATTACAGTGACATCTCGGCAACAAGAACAGTGTTCATTTTCAACAAAATGGTGCCACCCTGCACATGGCTCCATGGACGTGCTTAGTTGCTTGTGTCCAAAAAGGGTCATTTCTCATTTCGATGACATCCCACAATTTAAGCACTTGCAACCTTTCTTTTTTTTGGGGGGAGAGGGGGGGAGGGGGGGGTTGGAGGTATACCTAAAAATCACATTTTTTCTCAGAAACCCCAATTTGAAGGAGGCAATCACACTGAAAATGGAAGCAATTTATTGTGAAGTTTTGGACAGTGCTTACACTGATTTTCACCACAGGTTTGAAACCTGGATTCAAGATGGACACCACCTGCCAGACATTACCTTTCATTCATACTATGGATTTCAAATGGGGGTAATTACAATGATGTGGTGGTTAACGTTGCATATTGGACCACCCCATAGCTCAGTTGTGTTGACAAACTGACCTGTAACGCAGCCAGAGGACTAGATTAAGCTGGACAGTGACACACTGGTTGAGAGTTGGCAGAGACAACAATGGTGAAAGCAGAAAATCTGGTTGCAATAAGAAATTTGCTGACAGCTAAGAATGTTGTTTATAGCCGTGCTATATTGAAAATGGTAAGAGGGAAACCAGTACATAACTTTTACTGATGTTCTTGTAATAACTTAACTTTTCCATTACAAATGAGGTGTGTCCTGTTCATTTCGACCCATTAACATAAAATCCTGGGTTAGAAACTTAAAATCCCAAGCATACTCAGACAACTTGAGAACAGACCTTGAAGAAAAAAATAAAACTGTGCTTATATCCGTTTTGGCACTGATAGTTCGGCCCTCCATTTGCAGCCTGGCTATCAGGTTTTGTTTGAGAGAGTTGCCACTAGATATCATCTTCACTGCGAGCAGCTTTGGATATGCAACAACAAAGCTTGCACTTTCAGCCTTGCAGTTTAGGCAATGCTTTAGAAAACAGGATGGCTATGGGATCCCAAGTTTGACATTGAATTTAGTGGCTCAGAAGTGAAGAAGAATGTGATGTTACTTCACTAGATACTGAAAGCGATGACAGTTTGTCAGTAGAGTGACAACTGCTCAGTGGTACAAGATAAATACACTCCTGGAAATGGAAAAAAGAACACATTGACACCGGTGTGTCACACCCACCATACTTGCTCCGGACACTGCGAGAGGGCTGTACAAGCAATGATCACACGCACGGCACAGCGGACACACCAGGAACCGCGGTGTTGGCCGTCGAATGACACTAGCTGCGCAGCATTTGTGCACCGCCGCCGTCAGTGTCAGCCAGTTTGCCGTGGCATACGGAGCTCCATCGCAGTCTTTAACACTGGTAGCATGCCGCGTCAGCGTGGACGTGAACCGTATGTGCAGTTGACGGACTTTGAGCGAGGGCGTATAGTGGGCATGCGGGAGGCCGGGTGGACGCACCGCTGAATTGCTCAACACGTGGGGCGTGAGGTCTCCACAGTACATCGATGTTGTCGCCAGTGGTCGGCGGAAGGTGCACGTGCCCGTCGACCTGGGACCGGACCGCAGCGACGCACGGATGCACGCCAAGACCGTAGGATCCCACGCAGTGCCGTAGGGGACCGCACCACCACTTCCCAGCAAATTAGGGACACTGTTGCTCCTGGGGTATTGGCGAGGACCATTCGCAACCGTCTCCATGAAGCTGGGCTACGGTCCCGCACACCGTTAGGCTGTCTTCCGCTCACGCCCCAACATCGTGCAGCCCGCCTCCAGTGGTGTCGCGACAGGCGTGAATGGAGGGACGAATGGAGACGGGTCGTCTTCAGCGATGAGAGTCGCTTCTGCCTTGGTGCCAATGATGGTCGTATGCATGTTTGGCGCCGTGCAGGTGAGCGCCACAATCAGGACTGCATACGACCGAGGCACACAGGGCCAACACCCGGCATCATGGTGTGGGGAGCGATCTCCTACACTGGCCGTACACCACTGGTGATCGTCGAGGGGACACTGAACAGTGCACGGTACATCCAAACCGTCATCGAACCCATCGTTCTACCATTCCTAGACCGGCAAGGGAACTTGCTGTTCCAACAGGACAATGCACGTCCGCATGTATCCCGTGCCACCCAACGTGCTCTAGAAGGTGTAAGTCAACTACCCTGGCCAGCAAGATCTCCGGATCTGTCCCCCATTGAGCATGTTTGGGACTGGATGAAGCGTCGTCTCACGCGGTCTGCACGTCCAGCACGAACGCTGGTCCAACTGAGGCGCCAGGTGGAAATGGCATGGCAAGCCGTTCCACAGGACTACATCCAGCATCTCTACGATCGTCTCCATGGGAGAATAGCAGCCTGCATTGCTGCGAAAGGTGGATATACACTGTACTAGTGCCGACATTGTGCATGCTCTGTTGCCTGTGTCTATGTGCCTGTGGTTCTGTCAGTGTGATCATGTGATGTATCTGACCCCAGGAATGTGTCAATAAAGTTTCCCCTTCCTGGGACAATGAATTCACGGTGTTCTTATTTCAATTTCCAGGAGTGTACATCCACTGAGCTCCAGTCAGCTCCTCCAAGAACTTTGTTTACAGGAAACCATTGTGAAATATATGGTCAGACTTTGTAGCTACGCAGAAATTAATAAGTGGCAAGTTACAGGATATTTCAGTCCAAGTCCAGTGGATGAGTGTACTCAGGATTTTATTATCGGCAATCTTCAAAATTTTGTAATTTGTGTTACCTGAACACTTTACGACGTGATACACTAAGATCTATCTCATGTCGAAGTTTTATTGACAATTATCAGCCTGTAAATACAAGTCAGTGTGAGTATATTTGCGATAAACTGCATGTCCCAATGATCCATCAACCTTCCTTCCAACAGAACATCAAGAAAGGGAAGGCAACCATCTTTTTCCACCTCCATCGTAAAACGAACGTTCAGGTGGATTGAGTTCAGATGTTCTAAAAAAGCATTCAAATTCTTCCTGCCATGAGTCCAAACAACAAAAGTATCATCAACACATCTGAAGAAAAAGGTGGGTTTCAAAGGCGCCAATTCCAATGCATGTTCCTCAAAGTCATCCATAAACAAATTTGCTATCACAGGAGACAACGGGCTACCCATCGCAACTCCATCCGCCTGCTCATAATACTGGCCATTAAATAAAAAGTAAGTGGATGTCAACCTATGTCTAAAGAGATTAGTTAATTCCACACCAAACCTAACCTCAGTTAACTGCAACGACTCAGACAGTGGAACACGAGGGAAGAGAGAGTCCACAGCAAAACATACTAAAGTATCAGTCATTCAACTGCATTCCCTGCAAATGACAAGAAATGAGCTGAGTTCCTGATATGATTTTTACAACTACCAACTTGTGGGCTTAACAGAGAAGCAAGATGCTTGGCTACACGATATGTCCGAGTACCGATATTGCTCATTATAGGACGGAAAGGAACCCCGTCCTTGTGAACCTTCGGAAGGCCATATAATCTAGGGGGAACAGCACTATAGGTGTTAAGACTCTTGGTAGTGTCCTGCGACAAACCACTTTTCTTCAGGAGGCTGTTTGTCTTTCAACACTTCTTGTGGGGTCAGCACCGATTCTGCGATATGCCAAGTCAGATAATAAACATTGCATCTTTTGTACATAAACCTGTTTGTTTAAAACAATGATGGCATTGCCCTTGTCCACAGGTAAAATAACGTCAGGATCAACTATGAGAGAGTGCAAAGCAGGTCTCTCTGCTGCTGTTACATTACTCTTGGGTGGACAAGCTCTAGTCAACACATGACACGCAACCCTTCTAAACTCCTCTACAGTGCCAGGAGGTAGTTTGCAAGCTGCCTGTTCAATTGAACAAATACGATCAACTACTGGCAAACTCTTTAGTGTGGGTGCAAAATATAAACCCTTCCCTAGCACAGATAAGGTTGTGTTGTCAAAAGATTTCTCTGCGAGATTTATCACAGAATGTCGAGATATAAAATCAGACTCCAAGCGATGGAAACATTCAAACTTTGCCAGATACCAAGCAGTAATAGAATTGCATTCCCAATCAGCTCGAGTCCATAGGCACCATCCAACCAATCCCAAGTGAAATCAAAATTTCGAAGCACAATTTTGAAGCAACCATAAATTAAAACTAAACACTGCTTTGGAAACAGAATCCAAATGTCGATGAGTAAAACAAGTCCTTTCACACACAAGAACCAACCCAGCACGTTGCTTGATGCGATTGGTGGCAGGAGAATTAATATGATGCACAACGTCAGCAAATGTTGGAACACAATTTTCATCACGACACCTCAATAAAAAACAATAAAGCACATTGCAGTCGAAGTCGACAGCTACGAAGTTTATCCAACTTTCATAAACACTGATACATTTCCTCCCCAGAGAGGTAAACAATGTGAGACCCGAGTTTCTCTTTGCATACAGTGAAAGACTACAAACTAGCAGTGAGGTAACACTGACTCTGTCCCTCTATTTTTTGACAAGGGAGATAGCAGGTTTCCAAGCAGAGTTTAAACAAAAACCTCCATCCCTGTTTACAAGATTGCTTGCTAATTTAATCTCAACAGCTCCCTTAGAAACACTGTCCCAATAGTTGGATGTGCATGCCAATATCTTGGCATTGTTATATAACACAAGGTGACCAGTATCCAAACAATGTTCGGCAATTTCAGATCTACTTTGCTGCAGTAATCATGTGTGCCGTTTACGCTCAGTACAGTGTAAAGTCCTAGTCATAACAGTGTATAGGTCACCATGTGGAAACATAGAAGTCTTTTTTGATAAATTAGAATTCTTACTAAATATTTTTTACAGAAAAGAAACTGATTATTCTTTGTGGTGATTTCAATATTAATCGTCTAGTTGAAAGTCAACAAAAAAGGCAATTTTTGGACATATTAAAGAGTTTCAACATGTCACCACACAAACAATTCAACTAGAATAACAAACACCCCCAATAGCCTCATAGATAACATTTTCTCAAATATGTCAACAACTGACACAGAGGTAACAAACATAAATTTACGATTGTCTGACCACAATGCTCTCACCATTGAAATTCCTTTAAGGTCAAAGGAAGATAAAGGTGTAAATAATATTTACAAAAGAAACTTCTCTGTGGGCAGCTGTCATCAGTTCATAAGTATCTTAGAAAATGAAAGTTGGTTAGATGTTATGAAACAAACAAGTACAGATGAGGCATATAATGTATTTGCATCGATTTATATGATGAACTTTGAGATGTGTTTTCCAAAGAAACTGACCAGAATCAAGTCTACTGGACACAAAGTCAAGTTCTTGGATGATTCTCTTGGCATTAAGAAATCATGTGAAAACATGAAAAAACTGAATTCAGAGTTGAGGGAGTGTGCACATATTGATTTTATAGAATATGTAAAAAGATATAGGAAATATATACCTCAGAGTAATTGCAAATGCAAAGTCACTAAGTAATGATATGGAAATAAAAAAGTCCAGAAATAAATCTGAAATAGCATGGGAAATTGGGAGAAAAGAAACCGGGGTACCTATCAAAGATAAGGAAATTATTCTAAAAGACGAGAATAAAATGGTAGATAAATATGCCATGCCAAATTATATAAATAATTACTTTTTAAATGTACCCCAAACATTAAGCACGAATTTTGGGAAGCAGATTAAGATGGAAGCACCCAAGGCAGCCAGCAGTATCATGGTAGTTCCAACAAACGAAAAGGAAGCTTTAAAAGTGATTAAAAGTCTCAAGTCCAAGGTGTCAGCTGGAGTAGATGAGGTGCCAATAATACTAGTAAAGAAAACAGCTAATCAAATAGTAAAACCATTGGCGCACATAGCAAACTCGTCAATGGCTGAGTGCGTGGTTCCACAGAAACTGAAAATTTCTAAAGTTGTTCGCCTGTTGAAAAAGGGCGATAAGCTTAAAATAGAAAACTACAGACCTGTCTCACTTCTCCCAACTTTCTCCAAGGTTTTAGAGATACTAATGAAATATAGAGTCACACATTATCTTGAAACTTCCTGGCAGATCAAAACTGTGTGCCCGACTGAGACTCGAACTCGGGACCTTTGCCTTTCGCGGGCAAGTGCTCTACGACTTGCCCGCGAAAGGCAAAGGTCCCGAGTTCGAGTCTCGGTCGGGCACACAGTTTTGATCTGCCAGGAAGTTTCATATCAGCGCACACTCCGCTGCAGAGTGAAAATCTCATTCTGGACACATTATCTTAATATCCACAATCTGATAAACAGTAATCAGGATGGATTTCAAGCTGGGAGAAGTACCGAAACAGCTGTACTGGAATACACAAAAGAAATCACTAAATTGGAAGAGAGAAAAAGTGTAGTTGGGATAAATCTAGATTTGTCAAAAGCCTTTGAGACTGTTGACCACAGCATACTTTTGGAAAAGCTTGAAGCTATAGGTATCAGAGGACCAGTAAAAAAGTGGTTTGAGTCTTATCTGGAAAAGAGGATGCAGGTGGTTGAAGTTAGAGCACCAAATATTAATCAAAAAATTAAACTAAGATCAGATCCAAGGGAGGTCACAGTAGGAGCACCCCAAGGAAGTGTATCAGGCCCTTTGCTGTTCCTCATTTACATTAATGATATTCAGGTGTCAGAGAAAAGCTAGAATCATGTTATTTGCTGATGATACTAGTTTAATAGTTAGTGATATGAAGCAGTCATTGCACAGTAATGTGGACCATGTCCTACAAGATATACAAAAATAGTTTAGTGTTAACAAGCTAACACTGAAAACAAAGAAAAAAAACCTAATTATGTGCAATATGGAAAAATAAGTGAACATGACATCCTAAATCCCACCATGGAGGGCAAACAGCTTGAAAGAGTACAGTGTGCAAAATTCCTGGGTATGCACATTGATGAGAAGATTAACTAGAAGGACCATGTGGTGAGCTTAGCACTAAAACTAAATTCAGCATGTTTTGTACTTAGAATAATTTCAAGAGTTTGTAGCAATGACTGTACCAGATTAGTATATTTTGGCTATTTTCAGTCCATTGCATCCTATGGGATAGTATTCTGGGGGAAAAAAAAAATTGTCGTCTAAATGAGATTTTCAAATTACAAAAATGCGCTGTTCGGATAATGACCCAGAGCCCACCTCAAAAACACTGTACGCCCCTTTTTAAAGAATTGAAAATTTTAACAATTCCATCATTATACATTCTGAAATGTCTGTTCGTGATCAAAAGAAATCAGGACAAAATGAAAACCAATACAGACTACCATAATTACAATACACAGCAATGTAAAGATCTCCACATACAAGCTGTAACAAGGACCCGAAGTCAGAAACATGTATGTAATCAAGGCATCAAACTTTTTAATGCACTACCAAAACATATCAAAGAGCTAGAAAATGAGGATAAATTTAAAACTGTTATAAAGAACCACATGCTTGACAAATGCTATTACAGTGTAAGTGAATTTCTATGCTCGACTGTATTAGAATATAAAGAGCCACATGCTTGACAAATGTTATTACAGCATAAGTGAATATATCTGTGCAACTGTATAAGAATGTATCGTCGCTAGGCAATGAAAACCTCGTAACTCCATCTGACAAAGAAATCCAAGTAACTCCATTACCAAATGTAGACAATTATGCCACATACCCTGTTGAAACCTTCCTTCTTCGAGTTGTACAATGTCGCCATCTAGCGGCAATAATGAAAAACTAACATCTCCAGTGATATGTAGTTTGTGCTGTAAACCTCGTATTCCGGTAAACGCCATTGTTAGTGTGAAGGGCGAACACATGCTACGAGTTTAAAATGTTTTTTGATGTGATAGTAACATTTTTGACTGACAGACCCAACACTGCTTTATTGCTACAGGTACGTGTTAGTATTTCTAGGTAAAGAAATGTATTGTTTTTTAATATACAGAATTAATAATGACTTCCTTAAATACAATGTGGATTTATGAGTTTTTCATCGCGCGTAAAGCAGACTGCACTTGGTACGTAATTTTAGAACTTAACAGAATCCTATACATTCTACAAATGGTTCAAATGGCTCTGAGCACTATGGGACTTAACTTCTGAGGTCATCAGTCCCCTAGAACTTAGAACTACTTAAACCTAACTAACCTAAGGACATCACACACATCCATGCCCGAGGCAGGATTCGAACCTGCGACCGTAGCGGTAGCGTGGTTCCAGACTGTAGCGCCTAGAACCGCATGGCCACCCTGGCCGGCTATACATTCTACAGTAACTAGTTTGTATTCAGCTATGGGTAAAAACAGTAAATTCACTCTTCACCTTGTGAAACAAGCCAACAACGGGTCATATCGTATAAAATCACCGGGAGAAGATTCTAGTCAGGTTCCTCCTTGTCCTCCACCAAAAGAAAGAGTATACCTACAAAATGAAGGTAAACCGTAGTTTTTATTGCTGTAACTTCAAGTAAGATCCTTGTTTGAAAGTTGAGGTGATTAAATTATTTAAATATCATTGATGACGTTATTGTTTACACTACAGATAATGCGGAAAAATAAGCTAATACAAAAGCGAATTCCTCTTCTGAGTTTGAAAGTCTTTTCGAACACAGCAGCGAGGATATCTCCAGTAGCAGTAGTGACGTGTATGATCCGGATAAAAACAAAAATGACCATAGAAGTAACAACAGCACGGAAGACAATGATGACGAAGTTGATGTGGGAGTAAAAAGTAGTAAGCAGCGCCGTAAAAGGAAAAGCAATCAATCACTTCAAAGTTTGCAGAAAGAAAAAGATATGAGGGGACAGGATTATATAGTAATGCAAAAAGATGAGTTTGGCAAAAAGAGACCAACAATGATCAGAAGGAGGAGGGAAATGAAATCACGATGTACTTGTAAATATTCTTCCTTAAATTGGAACAGGAATTGCAAGGATATTACAGAAGAGCAGAGACAGCTAATAATTAATCCTTTCTGGCGGGATATGTCTTGGGGTGAAGCCATGTCTACTACGTTCCAGTTAAAAGACTCAGAAATAATTCAGAATCTAATAAATCTCACTGTTCTAACACACTATATTACAATTTTTTAATAAAAGGGCAGAGAAAACTGTCTGCAAGACTATGTTTCTGAATACTTTGTGCTTAGGTGAATGGAGTGTCAAAACATGGGCATCTAGTGCATCTAGAAGAACACCCTCAGAAGGGCCTCAAATGCAGGAGAGAGCAACGAAAGTTTCAGGTGGATGACAACCAGCGTCAGATTTTTTTGCAGTGTTGCCGAAACTGAAATTGCATTACTGCCGTCGTTCTTCCACAAAACTCTACTTTGAACCTAACTGGCAGAGTAAGTAAGAACTACATTTTGCAAGAAAAGAGGTCAAATCCCAGCTGCTTACAAACAGTATGCGATGAAAATAATCTTAACTTATTTTCTCCTAAAAAGAACCAGTGCGATCTTTATTGTTCTCACCAGACAGGCAATCTCTCAGACAATGAATACTCTTTGCTTATGGCCCGAAAAACTCAGGCAAGGGAAGCGAAAAATAGTGATAAATTAGGACCAGCCAGAGTGTTTACTATGGACCTTCAAGCACTTCTGCTTTCTCCAAGACTAAAAGCATCTGCACTGTACTATAAAAGCAAACTAAAGGTCCACAACTTTACCATCTATGATTTAAAAAGTAAGAATGGTTATTGTTACCTTTGTCACGAGAGTGAAGGTGGACTAACAGCTTCGGAATTTGCTGATATACTCATGCATTTTATAGAAACATACGTCCAAAATGACTCAGAAGCTACACACTGCCTCACATTTGAAATGAGAGAACATGTCCATGCCTAAAAAAAATGCAGCCATAAAATATACTTGTTTACAGCCACCTATGACTGTCATAGTAGCAGCAATAGTAACAATAATAAATGTTAATAAACTGCACAAATGTTTACAGTAATAAAAGTTTAATTAAAGCTACCAACATCGTTTCTATGTTTTTTAAACACTGTAATTTATTAACATTCAGATTCCAATATTTTGATCAATGTGAAATTATTCATTTCACTTTATATCTGTAATAATGTATCCTTACAGATGTTTCATAATACACAAATAATGCAAAGTTTAAGCGAGTATTTTTTTTAAACAAATTAAACATTCATTCATTTCAATTTTTAACCATGCACTCGTTACATGCCTCTTATCTCTGTCACTACCAGAAAAATAACTGTGAAAACCTCGGAACTCCAAAAACAGGCAGACAATTTGAAGTGCAGAATAAAGTCTTATGTACCAATGATCGGATCCATATTGTGCAGCAGAACCACTACATTTGACTAATCAGGTCCCCATGTGATTTCAGTAATTAGTTTTTTGTTTCTCCTGTAAAGTTTCACCAATTTGAGTTACAAGGTTTTCATTGCCTAGCGACGATATGTCTAAGTCAATGTGACAAATGAAATTACATCAGTGAATGTGTCTGTCAAGCACAGCAGAAATTATGTTATAAAAACACTTCTTAGTTGTATATTGTATTAAACATAAGATAGATTCATATGAATTCAGCATTGATAAAAATTTTGTAAAGATATTATATAGTTGTTAAAATGTATCTTGACAAATCCTATATCACAGATGTGATCATTGGGATGATACTAAAAAAATAAATAAATAAATAAATCTGTCCTCCACATTTCTGATAGTCCGACCAATGTATGCCATACCACAGCTACAAGGAATGCGATATACACCTACCTTACACAAGCCAAGATCATCCTTAACAGAACCCAAACGCAATCTAATTTTAGATGGAGGTCGGGAAACACATTTCAAATCATATTTCCGCTTGTACATTGCCTAACCGTTGCAGTTTGTGCCTTGAAAATGGCGGGTGTACTCCCGCCGAAAAATCAGCAGTCGCTGTAATTATTACCTGGCTGAATTACGGTAAATTGTTTGAAAATTTTATACGACAGGAGCAGGTTTTCATCAGCATGCATACCCAGAAATTTACAGCTCCTGTCGAGATTGCACACACACACACACACACACACACACACACACACACACACACTATTTACAATACTACAGTGACAACAGCCTGTTTTTTCTGCTTTACGAGTTTTATTCACCCAATTGTGTTTGTCCCCAAAAATCTGCAGAGTAGTACCTTTATAAAGCAGGTTTTGATCACTTATACTTTGCCTGAGCGTTATCAGACTTGGTGGGAATTTCATTCTAGAATTACTCCCATTTTGGTAATGTTTTACTATGTTCTAGAGACCTCTGACATGGCAGCAGTAGTACTAATGTCTCAACAGGTTTTTTTTCTATTTGAAGGCATTAATGTTTGATATATTAAGAGTTTGATTCTGCAGAACTCTTTTTTTTTGGCAGAGCTGAATGTATTTAGTTGATCACCTGCCACCTGACTAAAGCGGTCAGAATACCGAAAATCTAAGCTGTAGTGGACCATGTGTCCATTCTCGAAGTGTCCGAGTTAACGATAATTAAAAGATTATAAAAGCTTAATATGTCAGTGAGTTTCCTGTTTATTACATTATCTGAATTTGCATCTATATTAAAGTCACTAAATATAGTAATGCCATTACGAACAGTTTGACCAATTACATTGCTAAGTCTAGCCATAAAGCACCTTAGATCAGCATTTGGTGGGCAATACAACTCAATCACTTTATACACTACTGGCCATTAGAATTGCTACACCAAGAAGAAATGCAGTTGATAAACAGGTATTCATTGGTCAAATATATTATACTAGAACTGACATGTGAATACATTGTCATGCAATTTGGGTGCATAGATCCTGAGAAATCAGTACCCAGAACAACCACCTCTGGCCATAATAACGACCTTGATACGCCTGGGCTTTGAGTCACAGAACTTGGATGGCATGCACAGGTACAGCTGCCCATGCAGCTTCAACACGACACCACAGTTCATCAAGAGTAGTGGCTGGCGTATTGTGACGAGCCAGTTGCTCGGTCACCACCATTGACCAGACGTTTTCAATTGGTGAGAGATCTGGAGAATGTGCTAGCCAAGGTAGCAGTCTAACATTTTCTGTATCCAGAAAGACCGTACAGGAGCTGCTCCTGTCATGCATTATCCTGCTGAAATGTAGGTTTTCGCAGGGATCAAATGAAGGGTAGAGCCACAGGTCTTAACACATCTGAAATGTAACGTCCACTGTTCAAAGTGCCGTCAATGCGAACAAGAGGTGACCGAGACGTGTAACCAATGGCACCCCATACTATCACGCCGGGTGATACGCCAGTGTGGATTGAATACACGCTTCCAATGTGCATTCACCGCAATGTCGCCAAACACGTATGCGACCATCACGATGCTGTAAACAGAACCTGGATTCATCCGAAAAAATGACGTTTTGCCATCTGTGCACCCAGGTTTGTAGTCGAGTACGACATCACAGGCGCTCCTGTCTGTGATGCAGCGTCAAGGGTAACCGCAGCCAGTCTCAGAGCTGGTAGTCCATGCTGCTGCCATCACTGTCTAACTGTTCGTGCAGATGGTTGTCGTCTTGCAAACGTCCCCATCTGTTGACTCAGGGATCGAGACGTGGCTGCACGATCCGTTACAGCCATGCGGGTAAGATGCCTGTCATCTCGACTGCTAGTGATACGAGGCCATTGGGATCCAGCACGGCATTCCATATTACCCTCCTGAACCCACCGATTCCATATTCTGCTAACAGTCATTGGATCTCGACCAACGCGAGCAGCAATGTCGTGATACGATAAACTGCAATCGCGATAGGCTACAATCCGACCTTTATGCAAGTCGGAAACGTGATGGTACGCATTTCTCCTCCTTACACGAGGCATCACAACAATGTTTCACCAGGCAACGCCGGTCAACTGCTGTTTGTGTATGAGAAATCGGTTGGAAGCTTTCCTCGTGTCAGCACGTTGCAGGTGTCGCCACCGGCGCCAATCTTGTGTGAATGCTCTGAAAAGCTAATATTTGCATATCACAGCATCTTCTTCCTGTCTGTGAAATGTCATGTCTGTAGCACATCATCTTCATGGTGTAGTAATTTTAATGGCCAGTAGTGTACTTCACCAAAGTTTCACAAATTGAGCACGTCTCTGAACATGTCTTCAGTCTGGAATCTCATGACTGGAATACAATTATCTTCAGTGATGAGTCCCACTTAGAACTGTCAATCTAACACACCAATTGGAAAGAATTTGGCATGATGTCCCTTGGGGACATCCACCAACTATCAATCAATGCCAAGCCGAATAACTGCTTGCACAGCGGCCACAGGTGGACTAACACATTATTGGCAAGCTCGATTTGTGAAGCTCTTTCTCTTGCATAAATCATCCAATTTTTTCTGAAACCTTATTCATGTGTGTGTCTGTACATGTACATCTCATCTACCAATGTCCGTTCCATTCGGATAATTCCTTAGTGGTGCATCTATTTTTTAATCTATTTGTTTGCGAGATATTGAACATTTAAATCTACCACCTTTAAGGCGTAATCTCTTAATTTACCATTTTTCATGACTCGTGTTTAAGTTACAT